>NW_022279631.1:0-600000 GCF_009193385.2 Nasonia vitripennis | reverse complement strand
GCTAGACATACCTCCTTTCTCGTCAGAGGCGCTGAGGAATTCATTTCATATAATCGCCGCATACCTTTGGAATTCATTACCCTCACGATTACGAGACATCATACCCATCAATCATTTCAAAAGCGAGGCTAAAAAATACTTTTTTAGCCTTGAAAATTCGTAATTCGTAATCATCCTCATAGCAAACCAAGCACTTACCTCTCATACAGTCTCATACATCACCATCATTAAACAAAACTACAAACACACACACACACACACCTTCAAGTACACCTACACACATATCCTCAATCCAATTAAACTTTAAATTATGTATCGATATATACAAGTATTGTACAACACATTGTACAGCAAATAAATCTAATCTAATCTAATCTCTCTCACGCTAGTGACAGCCATCTCTCACACACACACACATTGACACTGCTCTTGTATAGAAGAATCTTACGCTGCCAATCATTTGCGGTATCTAGTAGGTTCCTGTTTTACTAACATGTTCTCTTACATTATAGCTCTCTATATTTAATGTTTTATAATTTAAAAAAATATATATATCAAACATTTATTGCCGTATAAATTAAAGTATTATAATTTTTATTTGTTACAAGTAGATATCAACTTCTGTAAATGGCGTATATTATGGATGAATGCTTACAGCAAGTTAAGCTGTTAGAAGAGGTTGAAAAAATATTATTTTCCACTACTGCTGCGGTCGATTTATCCACCATAACACGATGGAAAAACCACTTTCTTCTATCAATAAAGACTTTTCGGAAGGTTTTAAAGAATAACAAACTTTCAGTTGCACAAAAACAAAGTATCTTATGTACTTTCGCAAAAGTAGAATGTATGAAGGCTAGACTTGAAGTTATGGCTAAAAGAAAAAGTGGTGCTGGAGTACAGGTTATAAAGAAAAAGAAGCAGACTATCACTGATCATGTGCATTGGATTGATATGGACAACGCTTTTGAAAATCGCATGAGGACTGTGGTTATAGCAAATTTAACACATTTTGATGTACTTACATTTCTACAAGACGCATCAATATTATTTTCACGAGGAATAAAAAAGATGATTGCTAAACACAAAGCTTTGAAAGTGAACCCTGTTTTGTCATGTAAATTCAAAAAAATATACATAAAAAATAATGAAGAAAAAGAAGAAGAAGAATGCCTTGAGATAAAATATTTTAACACACAAAATCATGAAATTTTATCTGCATCATCGTTAAACGAACGGTTCAAATCTAATGTTATTGAACCTCTACTCACAGATATTGAAGAATTTCAGGAACGTGACTCTGGCTGGGCTCTACTTTCTGTTGAAAATATACAGATAAATAAATTTAATCCAATGCGTGCCGGTAGCTCTTATATACCATTACCAGCATTCATAGAGAAAAGGAAAGCATGTATAAATGTTAAAAATTATGATAACAAATGCTTTATATGGGCAATTTTATCTGCATTATATCCTGTAAACCGTAAAAATCATCCGTCTTGAATTTGATTGTAAGAATAATATACCTGCAAATACAACAGCGTATTGTCTAATTTTACATGATCGCATTGTCAAGTATAATCCTATAAGCGGTGATGTTAAGAAACTTGTATAAAACTATATATATATATATAAAGCTTGCACGAACAATCAATTTGTCAGTATTGTTATAAACCATCAGTCAAGATAGGTCTTAAAAATGAATCGGAAAGGTGTTTCGTACACTCATCTCAAGGAGGATAAAAGCGCTAGAAGAGCGCAAGATGATAAACAATATAATACGTATCGTGGAGAACCTTGTTCTACTCCTACTAATAAAAGTGAACAGTGGAAAAATACTTTTGACAAATATTCCACTAACACAAATTCCATGCCAAGATATCAAGGTTATAAGAAGTTCTGATATAATATACATGTATTTATAAATAATGTACCTGTCTTTTTTGAATAAACTAAAATAAAAAATTAATATTTTGATGTATTTATTAATCCCAACCTACAAATCCTATAAATCCTAATTATCAATCACTATCGATATAATAGTAATAGCCGATCATACCACAGGTCGGTAAAGTAGACTACCGATGCTCGCTCTGAGGAGGGTCAACCGATCCCAGATCGATAAAGTAGACTGGAGGGGGGGTCGGTAATGGGGGGGCGTCTTGCCCCTACTACTAACAATCTATACAATTGAAACCCTCGTGTATTACATCGTAAATAATAATTCAACCTTAATTGGCATAAATAAATTCCTTATCAGCTACGCTGTCACGACGTGCAGATGAGAGTTGTATACTTGTGGACAAACCATCTGCATCTACACACGAGGTAAGAATAGTGGACATAACGCTGACTCCCCAAAACAACAGCGGACACTCCAACGTCTGCCAAACGTAGCCGCAAACAGAATACCGTCCGCGCACAAATCCTCGTCCGCATAGACGAGTAGCGTCGAACGTACTTAGATCTCACAGTCCGCGCGTAACCCTAATAGCAAAAGGCTCTCAAGCAGAAGGCTAGTCTCTTCATTCAAATAATAATTTGTAGAACTCGCGCAGTCCGTTTGTGACAGTGCATATGCCTTCACCACAGCTCGGCATAAGCCCAGCACATACCCGCGCGCGAAGCAGGCACACACACATACAAACACGCATTGCGACGACTATCGAGGCAGCAGGAGCCGCGCATGAAGCATAGAAGTAGAGTAGAAGAAAGAGAGAGGGGGGAAAAAGGAAAACAGCGTGACAATAGCCGACGCTGACGAATAAACACGCAACAAGAGATGTACAAGAGTATAGCTTAGTGTAGGGTCAAGGGCAAAGCCCGATTGTCGCGCATAGTACGCCGGCCGATCTCGATGATCGTCTCGACGCACAACACACGCGCACGCGATCGCACGTAGTGCATATTGTTATTTTTAGTGAATAAATGTTCTGAGGGCAGATGAAGCCCGAAGGTTCTCTTAGCATAAATTATTAGAGTATCATTATTGTGCATGCTAAAACCCTTGCTTCCATTCATGAATAAGCCGAGCACAGAAGGACTCCGCCACTCTCCGTGGTCCGTCAAGACGGAGATGCTGAGCAACCGAGGCGAGTTCCTGATCGTCACCCGATGATCCTTTTGTTAAAGTAGTAGTTTTGCGCGTCGGTCCCTAAGCTCGGTGGGATACATATCTCGTCCGATTTCGCGCTAGCAAGGCCACAACGTTACACGTTCTTATACCAAGTATGGTCTTTACAATGTAAATCTCTCGAATTTCAGTGTTATTTTCTCGTGGTTACCTCGTATATATGAGTTATTCTACGAAAAGGCGGACACTTTTCTGTCGAAAAATTAAGCTTTTGCAATTTTGAGGGCGCACGCACCAGACCGAGTTTCTCACATGCGTTAGGGCATAAAATATATAAAAAACATGGGTAGCACCTTCCCAAATCCTATGCCAACAATAAGTTACGGGCCAATTACTTATAACCAAAAAATAGCCATTATTGCGCCCTAAGTAATTTATTACCTAATCGAGCAAACGTTATTTTTTCCGGTATTAATGAACAGTAAAACCCAAGATCTTGAATCTAAAAAACACTCGTTGAAAATGACTGTCCCTATCGAAAGTAGCGAGCAATTTAAAATGGGATAAAAATCATTAAAAATGGGAAAATATGCCTGAAAAGCCGGAATTTTCACTTTCTTGTCAGATTTCCGTATTTTAAACCATTTTTACCATATTTTAAATTGCTCGCAACTTTCGATAGTGACGGTTATTTTCAACGATTTTTTTTTCTAAATTCAATATCTTGCGTTCGACTGTCCATTAATGCCGTTTAAAAAATAACGTTCGCTCGACTAGGTAATAAATTACCCGGGGCGCAATTATAGTATATTGTGCAATTAGGGGGGAGGGGGGGCTATTCGCGCCCTCGACTCCAACTCGTGCTCAAATCTCACCCGAAGTAGAAATTGCCCTCCCCCCCTTGTTACACACTGTCCTTTTTATTGACAAGTGCCTGTAAAGACCCGTTTTCATGTATATAGAGTGAATGGCAAGTTGCGCATTTTGAGTCATAAGCCAGTCTCTTGTAAAGTTTCAAAATTTTTCAAAAATTTGATTTATTTTGAGTGTTTTAGAATAGTGAGAGGGAATAGCAATTACTTCCCGCTGTAGCGGGAGGGAATTGCTATTCCCTCCTGCACGCTTGGACTGAACAGCTTGTCATCCACTTTAGATGCATGGAAACGGGTCTTTTTCATGCACGTGTTAAGAAAAGGCTATTTTACGGTAATTTGTAATTGACCCGTAACTTTGTGTTGGCATAGGGTTCTGGAAAATGTAGTAGATTATATTTAATTAAAAGACAAACCGATATCCATGTTTTGCTTTAGAATCTTCTCCCAGTTGTTTGATTGTTATTGGATGTTCTGTTGGTCCATGAGCTTTAAGCAACTCTTGTAAACGAACAAGACCTTCATTGTTCTCATATATAATAGTAAAACTCTTCCAACCCATGGCCTTAACTAAATCAACGTATGCCTGTAAATATATTCATTTATATATTATTTATTTCTTTACCATTACCATTAAGTCAGAGTAAATTTTTATTACGAAGAAATATAAAATTTAACATTTCAATATTCGTTTATTAAAAAACTTATATCTTTATCGAAAATACTTATATCTTTAATACAGCAACAAGTTCCAACTCATTAGTATGCAAGCTATCGGCTTGATAAATCATACAGACACTGAATCATTTCTTTGCCTTTTTAAGTAATAATTTAGAATCAAAAGTTTGGGTTTAAAACAGACGAATTTTGTATCAGTACTTCTTTCAAATAAAACTACGAACCTTTTCCAATTGATTCAGAATCTGTAATGTATTTTATTCACGGCTTAACTAATAGCCACTTCATTCCCCGAAAAGCGACAATAAAGTAGTTTTTTATTTCTTTATGTATTCTTTGTCCCGTATTTGCAAGAATAAAATTTTTAATAGTTTCAAAATTTTTAATATTTTTGGAAAACTCGAAAATTTTTTAATTTAGTCGATGTTAATAATGGATGTGTAGGTCCCACTTTTCAAGACAGCAAAGTAGCTATACAGTCAAGTCGTAAATAAAGTTCTTAATGCAACACGGGACTTAAGTCGATCATTTCCGCGGGTAATTACCGCCCTCGCTTCGCTCGTTCAGTAACCCATCCGCGGAAATGATCGGCTTTGGTCCCGTGTTGCTTAATGTACTATTAAACCTCTTTCCCAGATTACTCATTGGATGTAAAATCCATACCTATTCTATTTCAATAGACTAAGGAAATCTATTGATTCTTGCTTCCTTCTAGAGGAAGCTTTGTAATAGTAAAATTTTCGACTTCATCAAAATCACGTTAGACACAAGTTTAAAAGTGTTTGGAGTTAGAATTACGTGTTTTTAGAAAATGTCCGTATTTTTTTTTATGTGGCATAGACAGAGCAAGCTCTGCACAAGTGGCCCTCTGACATCGGATACCCACAGGTACTATCGTTTAACAATACTTTTGTGGGGCCCGTTAACTAGACTTTTTTGGCTTCTCCTTTGAAGTTTGACATTTTCATACATCCCCCATCCACCAAGGTGATTAGGGATTTAGGATCAAACTCGTCTTCTTCATTGTGCATCGTCCTACCGTCTTCTTCCTTCTGGATCGTCCAGCCGTCTGCTTCCTGCCGCATCGTCCGGTCGTCTACTTCGAGCAGCATCGATCGGCCATCCTCTAGACAGACTCAACCCCGACACCTACGTTCCTCTGCATCGGGTAAGGGAGTCTAGGCTCAATTTAGTTACCTACGTTCCCCAGCATCAGTCTGAGAAGCACTTAGGGGTACTCAACCCTAGCTTCTACGTTCCTCTACATCGGGTAGGGGAGTGAAAGCTCAACTCTGTGACCTACGTTCCTCTGCATCAGTCCGAGGAGCGTTTTGTTTCTATTACCTAGTGGCTTTCGTCTAGCAACATTTTTACTCAGCTGTTTCGCCTTCCCTTCTATTCTCTTCGTCATTTCTAACCATCTTGATAATGGTCCTTACGTAGTTGTTTACTGCGAACCAGCCATCTTTTGACGCTAGTATAATATAGTCTGAAGGTAACACTTCCGTTCTTCTCGTTCCATTTCGTATCGCGAACCGTTGCAGAAGATATGCTCTGCATCATCGTTTGCTTCCAAACATACTGGGCAATTCGGATTATCCTCTATCTTGAAGCGGTGTAGGTAGGCTCGAAAGCACCCACGTCCGCTTAAAAACTGCGTGAGGTAGTAATTCACTTCCTTGTATCGTCTATTGATCCAGCCAACAATACGTGGTATGAGGTTGTGCGTCCATCGCCCCTTTTGACTGATGTCCCATCGTCTTTGCCACTCAGCTAGGGTTTGTTCCTTCGCGGATTTCCAGACTTTCTTTTGAGTATTGTCACCATGCCGGTTTTCTTCGCATATATGTGCAGCACTCAGTATTATCTTTATTCTTTGTACCCTATCTGTTCGTCCTTGCCTACCTTATCTCCTATTAAGGAGCGTAGAGGAAGAGATGCAAACATCCAATCTCTAAATATATTCTTTCGTTCTGTTGCTAGAAGGTCAATGGACGGCATACTTGAAATAACGCACACTGCATCTTATAATACTGTTCGATAGGCAGAAGCGACCCGCAATGCACTTCTCCTATAAACTGTTGACAGATTTCGTGCATAGGACTTCACCAACATAGTGTCCGCCCATATTAGGGCACTGTATAACATAATTGATGTAGTTACACTGGCTAAGAGTAACCTTCGACCCTGTGTTAGCCCACCCACATTTGGCATTAGTCTCGATAGTGCAGCACCAGCTTTTGCTGCCTTATTGCTCGCCCTCTCAAGATGCTGCTTAAACGTTAGTCTGGCATCTATGGTGATTACAAGGTACTTAATGGTCGGCTGAGAGTCTATTCCGTGTCCGTCCACTGACAGAGTTATTGTCTCTCTTTTCTTTCTACTGGATATATGGATAGCCCCTGTTGTATGGCTAGCAAGCTGAATTCCAGTCTGCTTTAGCCGATCGTGGATTATACCTACTGCCTCGTTAGTGATTTCGGTCACCTCTTCCTTTCGCTTCGCTACTACCACTACTGCAATGTCTTCTGCAAACCCTACAATCGTTGCCCCTTCGGGTAGCTCTAGCATAAGTACTCCATTGTACATAATGTTCCACAATGATGGACCGAGCACTGACCCTTGTGGGACTCCACCAGCTACTTGATAGGTTTTCGTGCCGCTCTCTGTGTCATACAAAAGGATTCTGTCTTTCGGAAAATGTTCGTCTATATGTGTGTGTGTGTTTTTTTTTCTCTTTCGGAGAAAGAGGTTTTAGGGAAAATCTTAGAAAGATCATAGCATGACCTCGTTTATGGGGTCGTCGGAACAGCCCTATCCCCAATGTCAGCCGTGTGTCGGATTCACACCGACTAAACCCATCCCTCTTATCGCCGGGTGGAAAAAACACTCAGCTGTAAAAAGGAACGCCCTCTTTGTCTTTATCGACCCTCGGTAAAGGTGCCTAGCTCTATCTTCTATTCCCCTGGACCCCGCGGTACCACCGTCAAGCAATGGATGACGTGGTCGTCATCACTATAGTCATCCTTAATTTTCTGCGTTGCACACACACACGTACATACTCAGCCTCTTCGTCTTTTTCTGTCTTCTTTATCCTTTCTGACTTTCTTGAGAATGTCTGCTGCATAGTTGCTAACTGCGCACCATCCAGCCTCTGAAGTCAGCATGGCTGTCATAATCGACTTAGGATTTACTCTGGTCTGAAGATAACTCTCAAGTTCTTCTCGCTCCTGCTGATATCGTGAGCACTCGCAAAAGACGTGCTCAACATCCTCTGTTGCATTCGAACATATTGGGCTGTTCAGACAGTCGTCTAGTTTAAACTGATGCAGGTACGCCCGGAAACGTTCATGCCCGGTCAAAAACTGCGTGAGGTAGTAGTTAATTTCCCTATATCTTCTTCCAATCTAGTCTTCTATCCTTGGTATAAGGCGATGAGTCCATCGCCCCTTGCCACTAGCGTCCCATCTTGTTTGCCACTCAACTATCGTCTTCTTTCTGGCAGCATTTCAGATCTCTTGCTGGCTTTTGTCATTCGATCGTCTTCTGTCTTCGAATATGTCCTCTCTTTCTAACGCTGAAAGGTCAATAGGTGGCATGCCTGCTATAATGCAGACAGCATCATCTGATACCGAACAGTAAGCGGAAGCCACTCTTAGTACACTTCGCCTATACACGGTAGTCAACTTTCGTGCACACAATTTTACCCGCATCGCATCTGCCCATACTGTGGGTATAGCAGTCCGTATAGCATAATCGATATGGTTACACTAGCTAAGAGTAACCTACGCTTCTGAGTTGGCCCTCCTTCATTTTGCATCAATCGTGATAGAGCAGCGCCGACTTTTGCTGCTTCATCACTGACTACTTCCAGATGCTGTTTAAAACTTAGTCTTGCATCGATGCCCAAGTATTTAATAGTTGGTTGAGAAACGATCTCATGTCCATCCACCGTCAGTGTGATTTCCTCCATTTTCTTCCTACTGGAAATGAGAATTACTTCCGTTTTTTGACTGGCTAATTCCAGACCCGTCTTTATTAGCCATTAGTGTATTATACGGGTTGACTCTTCAGCTATGTCTGTCACCACCTCTTTATGTTTCGCTACTATCACTACTGCTATGTCGTCAGCGAATCTTACGACTGTTGCTCCGTCAGGTAATTGTAGCTTTAGTACCCCGTCGTACATGGTGTTCCAAGTCAGTGAGCCAAGTACTGACCCTTGGGGAACGCCTCCTGTAACTTTATAGGTCTTGGTACCGTCCTTAGTGTCATATAATAAGATTCTGTCCTCCAAGTGGTCGGACATCATCCTTGTTATATATAAGGGTACATCCTGCTTCCGGAGTGCCTCGTGTATTTCACTATATTAGGTAAAAATATAAAAAATGTTGTTGATACTACGAAAAATCATTTTCCGTACATAATTTTAACTTCTTTTTTAAAATTAAATTGTTACAGTATTTTTCTCTGAAGAGGGACGATAAAGCGTCCGAAACATTAGAAGAATAAAATAAGCTTCGCTTAATAAATAAGTTTGTAATGATCATTAATTTCCTAAATAAAATTCTTAATAAAATTGCGAACGTTAAATTCAAATGATATAAATATAAAGTATAACTTCAGAAAAAATATTATCAATACAAGGTATATCTATTACTAAACATTGTTAACGGGACGGATACACCTTTAAATGTAAAAAATTAAAAAAATTTAATATACTATAAAAAGAGAATAGACATAGTACAGTATAGAATTTCTAACCCGCTAACCGAGACGACTACGTCTGAGGCTGATTCTACGGCGAGAAGTTCCGATAGACGTAGCTTTGCGAGCGAACCCCGGCTATTATTTTTTATAATCACTACACTCTAACGATTACTACGTATAAATGTGTGGAATATTTGCGGTGAAAAAAGCTGAAGTGGCTGGTATCAGTATGACATACATTTATAGGGATGGATTTCAACGACACCCCTATAAAAGGAAGCAAAATTTTTGAGAAAAATCGGTTTTTACATTTCAGTTCTTTACTTGACAACCGCTCAACGAAATCGCTTTAAATTATAACAGCAAACCGATTTTTTTTTATAACAAATCATCAAATAAAATTTTGAAGCATTTGACTGCATTGTTTTAAAGATATAGAGAATCAAAAACAAAATTTCAAACCTTGATATCTTAAGAACCATAGGGGTTTGAAAGCTGCACAATAAACTTGGCCAAAGCACATAAAATATCTACCTTTTCCTAAAATCTTAAGTGCATTAAGGCCTTTTCACATCCTTAATCGAGGCATAAAAATATCATTTTTTTCAGTTTTCTATTTATTACTGAAAAAATAAGTAGTCAAATCAATTTAAATTTTAATAAGATATGGCTTGATACGTGACCCACCAACATGATTTTTTACGTGAGGTTATGATGTTTAGTTTCAGAGATAAAAAATTAAAAAAAAAAATTACCTTTTTTATTTTATCTGCCGAACAAAGCGGTTGATCCCGAGGACTAAACCAGGAAAAGTAGGTAATTTTAATTTCTTCCAAATGCATTATAGCTGAATTATTTGTAACAATGGGATTATTGAAAAAAACGCAAAATAGTGTTTTTCAAAAATCAAAAAATGGCTATAAAAAATATAGTTTAGAAAATATAAAATATTTTTTTTCCTAATTCAACATCCAAAAATATATAAGCATGTCAAATTTTCTTGATATTGACGGAGTAGTTCCAGATATATTACAGTATACACACACCCGATATATATATATATATATATATATATATATATATATATATATATATATATATATATATAATAACGTAAAAATCATTCATTTTTATGTTATTTGTAAATATTTGAATGCCCTTACCTCCCAACAGCCACTCCCCCACATCCCCCCTACACAGTAATAGCACAAATTTAGTATGATTAACTTACATGAAATGTACTGTTAGTTTATCATAACAATGTTTATAGTTTAAAATTTAGCATATTCAAAACGGGACTGTTCTCTGCGTTATCGGGCTTGAGACCGTCATATTTTCAGTACGTTAAATAGTAACCTACTGTAACTGTTACTCCACCCACTTAAGTGTAACTTATCCCCTATTTTGTAGATTTTGATAAAATCTTTCTAATTACCATTGATAAGAAAATTGTTCCTTCAGCAAAATAATTAATATGAAAAATATTTAAATACAAAAGCATTAATATATTATATATTTAAGTAATATTTTATCTATTGGAACTATAAATTTAGTTGGAGGAAGACGTGCCAATGAATAGCAGCATTTTTTTTGTTTGTGAAGAGAGTGAAAGAAAGGCGTGTATTTACAAACATTAAGTGAGAAGACGATTGTAGTAAATTCCGCGTTAAATATAATACAGAGCTACAATAGCCCTTTTATTTCCTGCATTCATGGAAGTGTAAAATCACAATGGTGATTCAGTTATGGCTTTTTACGATAAAATCATATTGCCCTAAAGTCTCCCTAAAGTCTTTTCATATAGCGTTTGAAATACAAGTAAAATTAGGTATGCTTAATATTATCAGTTTCTTAATCTTGACAAAGAACCAATTATAGACTATGTTGAAAATTTCAACCTAACCGTATATACAAGTGCTGTGAATGGGTGGGTTTTAACTATCGGTGTATGTGTATACCTAGCATACAAGGTGCTGGTTAATGAACTGACTGATAGCAAAAATTTCATACAAATTGGTAAGACTAGGGTTAACATTGTAATTTTAATTCGTATACAGTGGAGAGTGACTTTTCTAATGTACTATCGTCAATCCCGCATTTTGTGCTTGAAAATATTTCAAAAAATTTGAATATTAAACATGACACTCCAATAACCACACTCAGAGCATCTATTACAAAGGACGGGTTCAACGATGTTCTGAGCTCCAGGCGTCAAACCTATCTTAATACTGACGATATTCCAAAACTATCATATCTCTTTAAAATTCATTACAAGGATTTTACTAGTAAATAATGAGGTTAAGACAGAGGATTTAATAATATACATGTGATTTATTGAATTATACCCTATTAAAAATTTCACTCAAGTTCGTATGTAAGAACTTACCTAAAATCATATATCAGATCTTGTCAAAGATCTTGTGTAAGATCGTACATAAGATCTTTTCAGCGATTTTCGACCAAGAATGAAGATAAGATCTTACGGAAGATCTTATTTAAGATATTATGTTCATGATAAAAAAAATTATTTTTATCAAATATTCATTCAAGATCTTTCGCAAGATAGTGTACAAGATCTTGCATAAGACATTATATAATATCTTACCCAATTTCTTACGTAAGATTTAATGCAAGATCTTACAGCCATGATCAAAAGAAATCTTTTTATTAATAATTAATTCAAGATCTTATGTAAGTTCTTATCTAATATCTGATATAACACTTAAATAAATACCGTTTTATTGATCACTTACTCAAGATATACATTGGATCTTATACAAGATATACATTGGATCTTATACAAGATCTTGCATACGATCTTGAGTAAATGATGAATAACAAGATATCTCTTTAGGTGTTACACAAGGTCTTTTATAAGAACTTACACAAGATCTTAAATAAATTATAAATTAAAAGATTTGTATTGATCATGGTGGTAAGATCTTGCATAAGATCTTATGTAATAACTTGAGAAAGATATTACGTTAATAATGATCTCTTATGCAAGATCTTGTATACGATCTTGCGTAAGATCTTGAATGAATATTTGATGAAAATATTATTTTTTTTATCATGAACATAAGATATTGTATCAAGTGGCGCGGGAGCGCCACGAAGGCGAGTTTGAGAAGCAGACGACGCCTCGGCGCCCGTGACACTATTTACTTCTATATTGGTCTCTCGAATTTTCAATTAAGGAAATAAATTATTTATCATTCATGTAACCAGCTAATTTTGATAAATGTTTATACTGGTATGCCAAACTATGATTTTAAACCAAAATATCAGCAATAAACCAGCTTTAACATAATAAACAAGTATGCAGGTGAACAAAAATGCTGAAATCACTTGCTTAATTTTTCTTCAGCCCAAAAAGTGGTAAGACCGTTAAGTTAGCTGCGTGCAGTTTGACCGAGTGGTTAGACTGTGAAGTTGGCCGCACAAGCTATTGAGCCTACATTGTCTGCTCCTCTGCTTGAATTATAAATGTGTGCTCCGTAGTATTCGGTGTTTTGGTGTAAAAATCTTTCAAGGAAGGTGTCTAGATAAATAGGGTAGCTGATGACGACGTCTAGGTGGTGCGCTCCGTGATTTTTGGTGTTTAGATAAATAAATCATACGAGGACGGCATCTAGGTGTACAGGGCGGCCGATGGCGAGGTCTAGGTAGTTCGCACCGTGGTTTTTGGTATCTAGGTGTTGAAATAATTCGAGGGCGGTACCTAGGTGTACAGGGTGGCCGATGACGAGGTCTAGGTAGTTCGCTCCGTGGCTTTTGGTGTTGAAATAATTCGAGGGCGGTGTCTAGGTGTACAGGGTGGCCGATGACGAGTTCTAGGTAGTTCGCTCCGTGGTTTTTGGTGTCTAGGTGTAAAAATCATTTGAACGCGGTGTCCAGGTGTACAGGGTGGCCGATGACGAGGTCTAGGTCGTGCGCTCCGTGGCTTTTGGTGTTGAAATAATTCGAGGGCGGTGTCTAGGTGTACAGGGTGGCCGATGACGAGGTCTAGGTAGTTTGCTCCGTGGTTTTTGGTGTCTAGGTGTAAAAATCACTTGAACGCGGTGTCCAGGTGTACAGGGTGGCCGATGACGAGGTCTAGGTCGTGCGCTTCGTGGTTTTTGGTGTCTAGGTAAATAAATCATACGATGACGGCGTCTAGGTGTACAGGATGTCCGATAACGAGGTCTGGATAGTTCGCGCCGTGGGTTTTGGTGTCTTGGCGTAGAAATAATTCAAGGGTGGTGTATATCAACAATCAGTGATCTCATGTTAGTGATAAAAATGTTACAAAAAAGCTTTGATCTAAAGGTGCTAAATATGCTTATATTTTATTTCTACGACGTCGAATATGAAATACTCAAAAAAATTTACTAAAAAGGATTGAAATCTCTAAAAAAAATAACTTTTAAAAAAGTAAAAAGTTAGGCAAGTTTAATATATTTCGCAACAAAATTACAGATTGAAAAGTACTAAGATCAATCAAACAAAGTCAAGTTTATTATATTTAATCGTGATGAAGCAAGGAACAACTCTCAAGATAATTACTACGTAACTTACCATGCCCGTTTCATTGTACTTATGGTGTTTGTATGACGTTCTAATACATAAAAGGAAATTTTAGTTGTTCACCAATAAACAAAATTAAACGGGCATGGCAAGTTACGTAGTAATTATCTTGAGAGTTGTTCCTTGCTTCATCACGATTAAATATAATAAACTTGACTTTGTTTGATTGATCTTAGTACTTTTCAATCTGTAATTTTGTTGCGAAATATATTAAACTTGCCTAACTTTTTACTTTTTTAAAAGTTATTTTTTTTAGAGATAAGATCTTACGGAAGATTTTATGTTAGTTCTTGGTTGAAAATCGCGGTAAAAGATCTTATGTACGATCTTGCGCAAGAACTTCGCCAATATCTTACGTAAGTTCTTATATAAGACCTTGAGTCAAATTTTTAATAGGGTATACACCGTATGCCATGCATGCGTCTGCTTTTCTAAAGCGTACATCTATGAGTCTACCGAGTCTACCGAGTCGTATAGTCGCGCAGAGTTGCATAGTCAGTCGACTCTCACCTATGTGCGCTAGAGTGAGAAGACTACATGTATGCGTGTCTACTCCTGCTGTACTATTATATGTCTCGGGCACAGTATATAGTTTGCTAGAGTTTTCTTCAGTTAAATTAATTTTTTTTCAGCTATAAAATTTTAAGATTTTGAAAATAAATACAACAGACAATAATGTTAATAAGCGAAGAAAACAGTTTTTCGTAGTTCAAAACAGTTTTCTTCATTTTATAATTGTTGTTCTAAATTTACTCATTTTTTCCTAATCAAAACAGCTATCTTCGGATTTCTACACATTTTCATTAACTTTTTAAAAACACGCCTTTAATTACATAATAGAATCTAATTAGCGTAACTGTTGAAATCTAGTACCATCCGCAATAAACTAAAAAAAAACTGAAAAAAAGAACTAATAATACCTGTAAATAACTGTTGTCTTTGTCTTAATTCCGACATTCTTTTCCTGAAAATTTCTGTTTCGTTTAGTTATCTTCTGTGTAAGTCTAAAATTTATAGATGGAAACTGTTGTGTGCAGAATTTTTGTCTAACTAAGGAACAATATAAGTACTGAAAATTATGTAATTTTATACAAAATCATATTTTATACCTTACGTAAAGATCTCTGGCGCTGCGATCACGTGAGTACAACTGCTTTGCCTGCTATCTCCTGTTTTCACGTTCTTTTACTGCCGCACGCTGCCTCCGGGCGTCTTCTTTTATAGAGTGTTGCACGCTACTAATTGCAACCTTCAGGCCAATTAATAAATTGCTGGAGGCTGCATTCTACTCTTGCCTGCTTTTTCCGAGAACATCTGCCGTAATTTTCTAACCTCAAAACACCTCGCACGGCTTGGCTCTTTTCCCGCAAGGCTTTCTCTCAACGTTTCGACCACCTGTTGCAATCTAGTGAGCAGACTGAACACCATCGCGGCGCCACTCAGTTTAAGGTCGGTAAACGCTCTCACTTCTCTCACCATTGCCTTCTCTCATCTAGAGGTCAGATCACCAACTACGGTGAGAAACATCGAGATGAGCACAATGAATGCGGGAAACGACGATGCGGGATACGAGACCTGCGGAAAATGCAATAACAGCATTAAGAGCAAGGCCCCTAAGAAATGTGATATATGTAACACACATTACCACTCCAGGTGTGTTACATTCACATCTTCAAAGGTCAGAGGTAAGGCGGTCCTGACCTGCGACGGCGCGATTTGTATGGAGGAAGTGGAGAGGGAGCAGGCCAAGAAAAGGCTTAACTCCTCGCAGCTCAATCTATCGCTGGCAGGGCCTAAATCTACATCTAAGCAGGCAACGACCAAGCCCTACAGTTCTGCACCACAATCTCGCGCCCCATCTCGAAATGGATCTCCTGCTCGTCAAACAACACCCTCGACGATCGAGAGCTCTCTTAAAAATATCCTAGAGGCTCTAGCTGACATCCGCAAGAAACAGGAGGCATCCCTGAAGACTCAAAACGAGGTGGCGAAGAGGATGACCGAGATTGAGCAAAGGCTGGCTCCCCTAGAGCAGAGGCTCAAGGCCCTTGATGATCTGCCGCAGCTTACTTCTCGCATTAATGATGCTGAGAAAAACATCAGTGAGCTGCAGGCAAAGCTAGAAGACCTGGCATCGAGGAATCTTGCTATCCCGCAGCCAACCAACAGCAGTAACGACACACCTCTCGACGGCAACTACGACGAACTGGCTCACCTCCGCAGGGAAATATCCGTCATCAAAAGGCAGCAGGAGCACACCAACAACGACAATGTCGTTGTGATTACCGGACTCCGATACACTGAGGAATCCTCATTGCGGCTGCTGGCTTATGCGGTGCTCACTGCGCTGGACCCCACAGTTCTCCAACGGGACGTAGTAAGAGCGAGGGTTATGGGAAGACTGGACACAGCCGCTGACAGCTCAGCCAGAATGCCACCTCTTGCTGTCACTCTGGCGTCACATGCCCTCGCCTGCTCAATAATAGCTGCGAAGGCCAGAAAGCGCAAGCTCCACACAGCGGAGCTGGATGCAGACCTACTGGAGGAAGCGCGAGCCCCAGCTCCAGACCACCAGTGGCTAATCAACATCAATCCGCTCCTTCCCCCAGAGGTGCACAAGCTGAGGGTCAGAGCGCGGATGGAGGTCAAGAGGAGGGAAGGATGTCGTACATACGTGAGGAATGGCAAGCTCTACATCCGCCTCAACGACAACCGCGCCGTCGTCATCGAAACCGAGGAACACCTAGATAATTTTTTATCTCGGACACCACTAAACAACAGCAACAACAACAACATCAACTAAAATACATACACCTCATTCCACCCAAACCACCATCATCAACTTCATCGATCGCGAAATCTTCACACTCCAAGGTAACTCTGTCAGAAGGACTACGGGTCTGTCATTTCAATGCGAACTCTCTCACGGGGCACATTGAAATGATAAGACTCTTTTTGTCTACTCGTCCCACTTTTCACGTAATAGCTGTAACAGAAACCTGGCTCAGTGATAAAGTAACCTCGATTCCCACACTGACTAACTATACGCTACACAGACGAGACAGAAGCAGAAACGGTGGAGGAGTGGCCCTCTACATCCACAACACGCTGACTGCTATAATAATATCTTCATCCGACGGGATTTGGACGGGAAAGCCAGGATACCCGGAGTATCTCTTCTGTGAGATCACTGCGAAGGGAGTCCCACCTATTTTCGTGGCGGTTGTGTATCGGCCACCACGCGCGCCCTTCTTACAAGGAAACAATTTCATTGAACAGCTGAATAGTCACATGCACAACTACTCCACGAAAGTTATAATGGGAGATTTTAATGCAGATCAACTCTCCTCCTCAGAAGATGCCAAGTTCATCAAGGCCCTCATAGAAGAGAACTCCCTCAAATCGGTGCCCTATGGTGCTACGCACCACAAGCAAAACTCTGACACATGGCTCGACCTCTGCCTGGTCGACGAACAGGATTGCCTAATTTCACACTGGAAGACTGACTCTCCACACGACACCCGTGGTTCACCTCGGCTCTTCGAGACCTTGTGACTGAGCGGGACAGACTATACATGATATTTCGCAGGACATGTCATCCTCGAGATCAACTTCTTTTTACACAAGCAGTAAATAACGCACATAAGCAGGTCGAGGAAGCCAAACTGAACTACTATCACTCACGACTATCAAACATAACAGATGTAGGGGAAATCTGGAGAGAACTCGAGAAACTTGGTATCACCACCTCCAAGGAAACCACTCCATCTCGCTTCTCAACAGATGAACTTAACAGATACTTCAGCGGGATATCCAATGATCCACTCGACCCTTCTGTCGACGAACAACTGCAATCACTTGATAGTCTGGAATATCCTGTCCACTTCAGCTTCAGTGAGATTACGGAATCGGACGTGTTGGCCGCAGTTCAGTATTACACCTCTCAGGCCAGGGGAACTGATGGCATCCCACAGGTTGTTGTCTTCAAGGCCATGCCAGTACCGGCGCCCATATTATGTCGTATCTTTAACCTGTCCTTGAGCGAGTCATGCTTCCCCTCGGACTGGAAAAGGTCACTGGTGCGTGCACTCAACAAAGTCAGTTCTCCAAAATCCACTACTGACTATCGTCCGATCTCACTCTTATGTTTTCTATCCAAGGCGCTGGAGTGGCTGGTACATAGGCAGCTTTCTCATTACCTGGAAACTAGGCTCTTCCTTGATGACCTACAGACAGGTTTTCGTACCGGTCACAGCACACAGTCCGGCTTAATAACGCTGACTGATGATGTCAGGTTTGGAATAGACAAAAAGAAGGTCACACTTCTTCTTCTTTTTGATTTTAGCAAGGCGTTTGACACTGTGTGTCACGCCAAGCTCCTTAGAAAGCTAACCTCTTTCGGCTTTTCTAAGCAGGTTATCCGATGGATTGCATCTTATCTCACGGGCAGACGGCAGGCCGTCATTGGTGACGACAATCAACTATCCTCATACCTTCCGGTCAATACGGGAGTCCCACAAGGATCCGTACTGGGCCCTCTACTTTTTGCACTGTACGTCAATGACATAAGCTTCTATCTGGACGTGGATATTGCACATCTGATCTATGCGGATGACCTGCAGATCTACACCCAGTGCCACCTCGAGGAGCTTGACTCCTGTTCCGACAGAATGAGAGCTAATGCCGAGAGGATAAGGTGCTGGGCTGGGCATAACAACCTAAAACTCAATGTCCTCAAAACTAAGGCGATCGTCCTGGGCTCGCCCTACTATATCAATGCTCTACCTACAATGGCTAACACGTACATCAATATAGGGGGAGCCCGGGTCGATTTTGAATCTTCTGTGCGCAGCCTGGGGGTCGAGCTTGACTCCAAACTAACCTGGAAAGAGCACGTAACACAAATGTGTAAGCGTGCTCACTCTCTTATGTATAGGCTATACTTTTTCAGGAAAAGCACGAACCTCGGTCTGCGCAAACACCTCGTCCAGGCCCTACTGTTCCCGATCATAGACTACTGCTCACTGGTGTACTGCCACTTGACACAAGAACTCGACATTAAACTATTAAGGCTGGTTGACACAGGTATACGTTACATCTATGGTCTTAAGAGGGGCGAGCACATCTCGCCTTACAGCCGCGAGCTGCAATGGCTCACCACTGCCGGATGTAGGAAGTACTTTGCGGCCTGCTTCTTGCGAAAGCTCTTTAACAATGCTAAACCATCTTATTTAATTGCCTACTTTGACTTCCACGTCGCACTCCGTCCTGTGAGGGGTGAAGCGATACCGCTAGACATACCTACTTTCTCGTCGGAGGCGCTGAGGAATTCATTTCACATAATCGCCGCATACGTTTGGAATTCATTACCCTCACGATTACGAGACATCATACCCATCAATCATTTCAAAAGCGAGGCTAAAAAATACTTTTTTAGCCTTGAAAATTCGTAATTCGTAATCATCCTCATAGCAAACCAAGCACTTACCTCTCATACAGTCTCATACATCACCATCATTAAACAAAACTATAAACACACACATACACACACACCTTCAAGCACACCTACACACATATCCTCAATCCAATTAAACTTTAAATTATGTATCGAAATATACAAGTATTGTACAACACATTGTACAGCAAATAAATCTAATCTAATCTAATCTAAAGATCAATTGATTTTATTATTATTTTATTAAATACATATAAAAATTATTGAATAAGATAGTATTTAGAATACATTTCGATATAGTGTGCGTAAATTCCACTATTACAAACGCTCGGCGTGAGATCAAGCACATTTTCCGCCCCCTGTAACGGAAAATAACGTTAGTAGTACCCAGGACTATAGCTCGTCTAAACTAACCCCCACTCCTCCTCCCTGGAGTGAGACCTGTCTCGACATACCATAGTCCGGGGGAGTAGACATCTCTCTCTCTCTCTCTCTCTCTCTCTCTCTCTCTCTCTCTGTAGAATTTGTTCATGCAGTTAGTTCCTGTGTAGAATTATTTCGTGTAGGGTGTAGGGTTATTTTTGTGTAGAGTTTGTCCAGCGTCCTTAAAACTTTGTACTTTGTAGGTACGTACTAGTCACAGAGCAAAATCACAAGAAAATTACTTGAAATACTTACACTAGAATTTGAAAGGTTTTGCTACAACTGCTGTAAAAAAGAGCGCATCCACAAAATGGATAATAAATACAAAAAAAGTATAGCAAGATCTATTGCGCAGAAGCTTAGAGTTTTACGTATTCATAAATTTACGCGATCTGCATACGTACAGACATTTGCATCCCGTAAAATTATATTTTTAGATGTCTCACGACACGTTTTGATTAAATAAATAATTGAAATCATATTACGCATTAACTCTTACTTTTGAAAGCGTTGTAGGATGGGGATATAAATTAACTAGACATCCTTCCCTTTTAAGTCGAAAATCCCATCTTGTTTCCAAATGCGGTATTTCCATGGTATCACAAATGCTTTGTACATGTGATGCTGTATGTGCACTTTGGGGTCCAAAAATTGCAGCTATTCCCGTTTTCAGTAAATGACACACTAAAATTATAATGATTAGTTTTTTTTATATTTTTAAACAGTTTTTAATTTAAATTTCCGATAACTGAAAAATTCCTTTCAAAATCTCTACATTTAAGGTAAAAATATGAATTATTTAAACATATGGGTAGTTCCTAATCAAATCAAAAATAAAAATTTTATTGGATATTACCAATGATTCGTAGATTCCAAGATTGCATGTTTCATTAAAAATACTTTTAAACTTATACATATATATGTATATTTATATTAAGGCTACCTTATTTGCATTTTAAACCTTAAAATGTGAAAATCTTAGTGTTCGATCCAGACTTCGATCACCTTCATACAACAAAAAGATACCTTTTTATAGCTAAACATCGCTCAAAGCGAAACGCTTTGCGTTTCACATAAGACACTCACCGATATTTACAGGTTCGCTGATAAATACACATACATTCACACTCATACACACACACACATTATTCTCTTTTCTAATTAAAGCCTTTTCAACCTTATTTCATCCACCTTCCACTCCTTCATCTTACTCTTTCATGGACAGGACTGATGATCCCTGCCTTGACTGAGCCGGTAATACACAGATGTGGACGTGAGATTGTGGTTTCTCCCGAAGCATCTCTTAATGTCGCTGACCATTGATCATCACCCGTAGTGTCGGATGATCCTCGGTTATTCATTACATTTGACGGGTGTGCTTATATCTTCCTTAACAACAACTTAGGTCTAGAACTTACACGCAGTTCGCCATTAACATAAACTGGACTGTTTCACGCTGGTAGATGGCGCTCTTTCAACTTTGGAGAGAATGGCCTCTTTTTCTTCTTCTTCTTCTTTTTAAAGTAAATACTTCTATAGGCTCGCTGGGTACACATTTTACTAAGGAGTGAATCAGCGAGTGGCGACCGTCACGGCGGCGCGACAGACCAATCGTCACGAAAGCAGCAGCAGCTCTCTTCCCCCACCACGCACTCTTCGCCGCGCATGTGAGCATGCTTGCACAGCTTAGCTCTTTCCTTACATATCAGCTGCACTTATTTACACACGCTGCAAGCAGCTATCGGGTTTTCTCGAATTGCGGACGCGCTAATATAGCGGTACCTTTTCATGGTACTTCAATTTTTTGCGTCAACTAGACGATGTGACTTTTTTAATATGTGCAAAACGTTTGCAGGTTAACATTATTGACTCATTGCGGTAAAAATTAACACTGTATGACACGCTCTGGCGTAAACCTTGATTAACCACACGCTTGTGCAAAAATGTACTCCCTAAATCTTGGATTATGCACGTTGATTCATAAAATATCGTACAATACTATTACTCTTATTATATATTCTTTATTCGTATTATATTTTGCCTATCCTAAATTTACTAATTGATTAATGATTGCTTCACCTAAGATTTTTTAACTCTCTGTCAAAGTTGCGATTAAGTTGGAAAAATAAGAAAATGGCGCGGGGATGCCGATACCCCGTATGTGGCGCGTCCCCTGGGTGGCAGATAGGGGAAAGCTCATCGGCGCGTCGAGGTCTCCTCAATCGGCCGAAGGGTAGAGCAGAAATAAAATATGCTCTGCGGACCAAACAGGCTAGGGAAAGAAACTCCGAAGATAAATCAAACATGGATTGTGAGTTAATAACATTACAACCCCAAGCGTGTCAAGCCATAGTGCCCAGTATTGCCGTCGATTCTGATAGGGCGAAAGCCCCGGTGGTCGACGCTGGCCCCATAGATTTTGGGGGAGGCCAAACTTACCTAGAAGCCGCAGAGGTTTATCACCTGACCACTGCTGCATGGAGCGACGCAGGTAATATGGAAATGGAGGTTGATGCAGACAGAGATAAGAGAGCTGCATGCATAACGCAAAGGAATGCGCACTTGGGTCGCCTTGGCAGCAGAATCGATGAACTGATGGAGTATGTCAGGAGCAGACACAAAGTGCACGAGCAAATTAAAGACCTAGCCCGAACCATAAGAGCAAGCTATAAGAATCCCTGCATCGTAGAAGATAACTTACTGCAGTGCTAGTGCCCGGAAACACAGGGAAGGGAAACCCAGACGACCCCAAGCCTTAGATCTCGGAAGGCGGGTACAACGGAGGAAGTCCCAACTACTCCACAGGATAGAAGTGGAGGAAACAGAGAAGTAGATAATTAAGCTGAAAAGACAGCGTGGCAGGAAGTCGTCACAAGAAAATTAAAGAAAAAGGAGAAAAAGGCAAGCAAAGAGAATAAAAGTGTCTTTGGCGTTGCAAACCAGAACAGGGCCAGCAAGAATGAACAGAAGCGGGCAAGACCTCCTAGACCGGTTGCTTTAATCATCAAGGCTGCAGAAGAAAAGAGCTATACAGACATTTTGTCCAAAGTAAAAGCGGCTCCGTCACTTAACACACTGGAAAAAAGCATAAATAAAATACGCAAAACAGTTGCAGGCGATCTTCAAAAGAACTCAAAACCTTGGACTTTCAAGAAGCAGTTAAAAGGGTATTAGTGGATGGCGCCACAATAAAAGCACTCCAGGCAGAAGAAACCATTGAAGCAAAAGATATGGACATGCTTACCTCAAAAGAGAAGGTACAAGAAGCACTACAGAAGAAAATTGGCGAGGAGAACATCATAGAAGTCTCTACGATAAGATATATGCAAAAGACGTATGGTGACACGCAGATTGCAGTGATACGGGTACCAGCTCAGATAGCGGCTAAGATCACTAAGCTACAGAAGATCAGAATAGGATGGGTCAACTATAAGATCCATTATAAATGTCTAGGTTTTGGCCATATCGGTGGAAAGTTCACAGTAACTGAAGACAGAAGTAAGCTTTGCTTTAAATGTGGAAAAGATGGGCACAAAACAAAGGAGTGTAAGAACTAACCCAACTGTATACTCTGCAAAGGAGGCACAGGAGGGAGGAGTGACTACGCAGCTGGTAACTATGCATGCCCAGTTTAGCGAGCTGCAGTAAAAGCCACAAGCAGACAAAGAAAATATAAATAGTGCAGTTGAATATGAATCACTGCGCGACTGCACAGGACCTACTGAGCCAGTATGTCCGCAAGACAGGAATCGACATAGCCATCGTCTGTGAACAATACAGAGACCTGGACAAACCATCGTGGTATATGGACATTATTGGTAAAGCGGCGATATGGGCATGCGGAGACGCCACTTCCCAGGGAAAAATGACAAAACGTAATAAAGGATTCGTACGCGCTAAGGTCGCAGGCGTACATATTTACAGCTGCTATACTTCACCCAACACGTCGATAGAACAATTTAGACAACTGTTGGACCAAATAATATAGAATGCTGTAGGAAGAAAACCGGTACTGATAGCAGGCGATTTTAACGCCTGGGCAATAGAGTGGGGCAGCCAATGGACGTACGAAAGAGGACAAGCGCTATTGGAAGCATTCGCCCTCCTTGACTTGGTCTTAGTAAACCAGGAATATTCTTACACATTTAAAAGAGTAGACGCAGGGTCCATCATAGATCTCACGTTTGTCAGCAGCTGACTGATCAACTCAGTTAGATCGTGGATGATGAGCGATAATTACACAAACAGTGACCAACAAGCAATAATAATGGAGATAAGAAAATCAAAACAGAGATCAAACGGGAGGGCAACGACAAAAAGAGTCGGCTGGAAAACAAAGGATTATGATAAGGAGACATTCCTGCTGGCTCTAGAAGAAATACAGCTGTCTAGATCTGCGAATGATAAGGTCGAACAGGTAATGGGAAATATTACCCGAGCTTGCGACGCAACAATGCCAAGGAGAACTTCCAACAATAGACGACCGCCAGTATACTGGTGGGATAAAGAAATCGACGCAGCCCGCAAAGAGTGTTATCGAACTAGAAGACGGGAACAGCGGGCTAAAAAGAAATACTACAAGACTAGTCGTGATAAAGAAATAGTAGACGCCCTAAATAAAGAAATAAAGAATGCTAAACGGATACTTAAGAGGAAAATTTAAGAGAATAAACGACGGTGCCTTAAAGAGTTACATGATGAGGTTGAGCTGGACCCCTGGGGGTGACTGTACCAAGTGGTAATGAAGAAGATAAAGGGAGGTTATATCCCCCCTCCTAAAAGCCCGTAGTTGCTGGATCGTACTGTGACCACACTGTTTCCCCTTTAACTGGAAGTAACAGCTATTTCTTAAGTGGAGGCGAATGACGAAACCATTTCAGCAATCACCACAGAGAAATTACTAGCTGCATGCGAAAGAATTGGGAACAACGCGGCTCCAGGCCTGGATGGCATACCCAATATTGCATTGAAACAAGCTATACAAGCAAGCCACGATGTCTTTGTAGACTTGTACAACTCATGTCTTGAAGAAGGGACTTTTCCTAAGAACTGGAAGAAGCAACAACCAGTGCTACAATTGAAAGGAGATAAGCCACCTAGAGAAGCTTCCTTATACAGAGCACTCTGCATGCTGGACACCCCGAGCAAGATCTTAGAGCGCATAATCGGCGTTAGAATGGACCAAGTCATTCAAAAACCAGGCGGACTTGCGGAATATCAATACGGCTTCAGGAAAAAACGCTCCACTCTTGATGCCATAAGCTTAGTAGTTGACACCGCTAGAACTGCAACAGAAGGAAAAAGATGGAACGGAGGATCCAAGAAGTACTGTGTTACACTGGATATTAAAAATGTGTTTAACTCCGCCAGCTGGGGCAAGATACAGGAAGCACTACGGGAAAAAGAGGTACCCGCATATATATAAGAAGGATTATGTCTGACTACCTGGAAGACAGAACCCTTTTTTATGATACACAGAACGGCACGAAAACCTATCAAGTAACCAGAGGGGTCCCACAAGGGTCAGTGCTTGGCCCACTATTGTGGAACATCATTTACGATGGCGTACTTTGGCTAGAGCTACCCAAAGGTGCAACAGTTGTAGAATTTGGAGATGACATTGCAGTAGTAGTAGTAGCAAAGCAAAAGGAGAGGTGACGGAAATCGCTAACGAGGCAGTAAGTATAATCCACGATCGGCTAAAGCAGACTGGACTTGAGCTTGCTAGCCATAAAACGGTGGCTATTCTTATATCCAGTAGAAAGAAAATTGAGACAATAACGATGTCAGTAGACGGACACGAAATAAACTCTCAGTCGACCATTAAGTACCTGGGAATCACCATGGACACCAGACTAACGTTTAAGCAGCATCTTGAGAGGGCGAGCAATAAGGCAGCAAAAGTCGGTGCGGCACTATCGCGCTTAATGCCAAATGTAGGTGGGCCAACGCAGGGTCGAAGGTTACTCCTAGCCAGTGTAACTACAATAATTATGTTATACGGTTCCCTAATATAGGCGGATGCTATGTTGGTAAAGTCCTATGCACGAAAGCTGTCAACAGTTTATAGGAGAAGTGCATTGCGGGTCGCTTCTGCCTACCGAACAGTATCAGAAGATGCAGTATGCGTTATTTCAAGTATGCCAACTATTGACCTCCTAACAACAGAAGGAAATAATATATACAAAGAAAACCGGCGTGTCGACAATACTCAAAAGGAAGTTTTGAAATCTGCAAAGGAACAAACCCTAACTGAGTGGCAAAGACGATGGAACTCCAATGGAAATGGGCGATGGACGCACCGCCTTATACCATGTATTGTTGGCTGGACCAATAGACGAAACGTGGAAGCGAATTACTACCTTACGCAGTTTTTGAGCGGACATTGGTGCTTTCGAGCTACCTACAGCGCTTTAAGATAGAGGATAATCCAAATTGCCCAATATGTGTGGAAACAAACGAAGATGCAGAACATGTCTTCTGCAACGGTTCGCGATACGAAATGGAAGGAGAAGAACGGAAGCGTTGCCTTCAGACTAGGGTGACCCCTGAGTGAGTCACCAATGATGACAGCTATACTAGCGTCAAAAGATGGCTGGTGCGCAGTAAACAACTACGTAAGGACCATTATCAAGAAGGTTAGAAATGACGAAGAGAATAGAAGGGAAGGACAAGGAGAAACAGCTGAGTAAAAATGTTGCTAGACGAAAGCTACTAGGTAATAGATACAAAACGCTTCTCGGACTGATACAGAGGAACGTAGGTCACAGAGTTGAGCTTTCACTCCCCTGCCCGATGTAGAGGAACGTAAGAGCTAGGGTTGAGTACCCCTAAGTGCTTTTCAGACTGATGCTGGTGACCGTAGGTAACTGAGTTGAGCCCAGACTCTCTCACCCGATGCAGAGGAACGTAGGTGTCGGGGTTGAGTCTGTCTAGAGGATGGCCGATCGATGCTGCTCGAAGTAGACGTCCGGACGATGCGGCAGGAAGCAGACGGCTGGACGATCCAAAAGGAAGAAGACGGCAGAACGATGCACAATGAAGAAGACGAGTTCGATCCTAAACCCCTAATCACCTTAGTAGATGGGGGATGTATGAAAATGTCAAACTTCAAAGGAGAAGCCAAAAAAGGCTAGTTAACGGGCCCCACAAAAGTATTGTTAAACGATATTACCTGTGGGTATCCGGTGTCAGAGGGCGACTTGTGCAGAGCTTGTTCTGCCTACGCCACATAAAAAAACACACACACATAAAGTATACCGATATTCAAATATTATTGATAAATTCATTAAACTATGATGGGGTAAGACTTGACGATGAGAGGAGACATCGTCTTGTCTATAGTTTTCGACTTGTTGAACGACAACCGCGCCACTGTGTCCTCTCTCTTAAATAGATGTGTTCTTATCTAAATAGTTCTTAATTCTGTTACTAGGGTTAAATGAGATATATTTTTGGAGCAAATTATATCATTCTTTGCGTTAAAAGTATAAGCTAATGTATTTTAGCAAATTAATAATTTTCAGATTTTCCTATAAAGCCATGGTCATGCTAGCAAATTGTGTAAGAAGTAAAGTTGCCTTTGATAACTAATAGTCTTATTCTAATTATATTTATCTAGTTTATGATTCGGATTGTATGTCCAATTTTAATATTGACTAGCAGGGTCACCTCACTCCTAACGTCGCTCGGTTGATGTTAGGTATAAATGTTCATAGCTCCAAGGAAAATTTAAAGAAAATGGTATTGTAATGATATACACAAAAAATTAAAGTTTGCGCGAGTTTGATTATTCTTCTGTGCATCTTAATAACATAATGTGTAATGAGTTACAGATGTAATATAATAGTATGTATGTATGTCAATTAAAACGAAATTACATATTAAAAATAAAGTAAGATTATTCAAAGTAAGTCGAGTTTATAACAATATTTTTGCAAACATAATATTACACAAACGCAAAATTGTTCAATGATGGGCTCAGTTTAATATTTATGAAATAGGCATGGCAAGATACAAAGGAAGTAAACAAGAATAGTTTGTATCTGATCAATATATTATTTAAGTTTTTAGTTAGCAATTATTTGATTCAGAACTTAATTGATCCCAACAATTCTGTGTTTGTTATATTATGAATAAAATAATATTGTAATATTACTATAATATTGTATAACTTATATTATTTAATATACTATAATTTACTTTATTCGATTTATCATATTTCGTTTTAGATCTGTAATTTTGTTTCAATCGAAATTATTACGTTACATACTATTATTGACATGCACTGTAATATAGAATAAATCAAACTCGACTAACCGTATATTTTCGTTGAAAGTTAATATTTTTGAGACATTAGATTTTTTTTAATCAAACTTATAAGAAGTATCTGATATATGGTATAGAAATAAAATGTATGTTTTATAAACAATTTTAATTACAAACAAAACAGTTAATAGACTCGACATTGACAATTTTCGAATCCTAATTGATTTTATGTGATCGAACTATGTAAATAATGTAGTTCGATTAATGAAAAAAAAAATTACATTAATTGAAGTTTCTCATTAAGTTATTTTTTATATATTGCAACTGCAGAAAATCCTCAAATTTTCAGTTTGCGGGCTCTGCCTCAATCAGTTACGTCAGTGACGTAAGCTCGCGGCGCGTGATTAGATTAATACGTACTATTATGTTATTTGCACGAAGAAGACATGAGAGGCTTCACATGTTGCTAATATATATCTTAAAAAACTAAACCATAAATTGTAAATTACAATTAATAAACGAATGCATTTACCGATAATCTATTTTACTCATTTCATCGCCCTGATATTTTCGCAGAAATCATGAACTTAACACCTCACGAAGAACAAAACTATCGACTCTCACATGTAACATTTGTACAATAATATTTATATATTACAATAGCAGATTTTTCTAGTCTTTGCGACAATAGGTACATATATATATGCGTGAAAGTTGTTTCATTGATCAGTCTACTCGAATCTTTCGATATAGTATGATCAGTAAATCATAAACATTTTGTACGATAATATTCCTATAAGTTTATGTGTAATATTTTTCTAATATAGTATTTGACGCACAAAATCATAGTGTCAAAGCCGACTAAACTTTAGAAGGCAGTGTAAGTTAAATATATATGGGTGGTTCTCTGTCAAATCGGAGATCAGAAATTTTTTTCTTATTTAACCCACGGTAAATATGTTCTACAAATAGTTTCCAATGCACCCGAATTTTTTCTGATTTTTAAATTACTTTTAACTAAAATAGTAGGGAGCCAAAGATGTCAATTTTGACAATTTTTGGGTTTTCAGTACAAATTAATTAATTCATAGCTCTTTATGGAAGCATTTTTCACTATAGACATAAATATACTTTTTTTGTAAATTTTTTTCACCTTTTTAATAAAAATACCCTTGAAGTCATATATATATATATATATATATATATATATATATATATATATATATATATGGATGTTAAGGTCGAGGGAGTTCGAGGTTCCTCACCAGTCTCAAGGTGTCGAAGAAAAAAATGCTCGTCGTTTAATAAAAGAATATAAATCAGGACTTTATTAATATACAAGACTCTCTCTCTCTCTCTCCTCTCTCTGCTCTGAGGCGCTGCGACGTTGCCTGTCGGGCGGTTCAGAGAGTTCTTACCAACATGGCGCTCAAGCCTCGCCGCGTCGCCAGTTCGCCACCCATCGTGGCGGTTCAGAGGGGGCGCCGCGGGAGAGGCAGTGGCCGGATGGAGCGGCTGCTCACTCGAAGTCAGGCCTGGGGATCAGGCGCTGCTTCCTTCGGTGACTCCGGTGGTGGACAGCGGGAGCCCCCACATATATATGTGGTTCGCTGTGAAATCGAAGATAAAAATTTTAATTTTTACCTAAATTGTATATATATATGTTCTATATGTTGTACCTGACTACCAAAAAAATTTTCAGTGCGATTCCTTCATTTAGCTTCGGGTTCTAGCTGGTCAAAGTTGAGGTTTTAAGCAATTTTTGCATTTTTTGCCTATATTCAATGATTTGTAGCTTATAAGGGGCGCATTTTTAACTAAATCTATCTAGATACATTTCTTTGTGAAATTTTCTGAACTTTTTAATAAAAATACTTTCAAAGCCCTATATGTATGTTAAGGATAGCTTATTTGCATTTGAAACCTTAAAATACGAAAATCTAAATGATTGTTCAGGACTCCGACAACCTCAATACAGTAAAAAGATACCTTTTTATAGTAAAAAAGGTAGCTGTAAAGTTTCAGAATGGGTCTGACCTTCTGCTAGAAGTTATGTAGATAACAAACATGATGTAATGGCTAATAAGCGGTTTTATATGCAAATTTGACAGTTATAACCTAATACATTTCATGTCGATCGATACCGACGAAGTTACGCAGCTACCTAGCTTCAAGTAAAAGTAGAAAAGCAGTACACGACAAGTAGTTTATAAGTACCGAAGCTGGGCTTGGCTCGTACCAATATATCATGATATAATTTTAATTAAAAAGCGATTAAAATGAATATTCAACTTTTATACCTAGGCCTATAAATTGGATTGTTTTATCCAATCACTATAAAAATAGTCATAAAGATGGCTGCTAGAACTAGAAAAGTATCTACATAATTCTCAATGTGGCAGGGGACATACGTTTGTTACAAAAAATAAGAATATAAATTTGTAAATTATGGACACGCAGAAATCTAGTATTCATATTTAAACTTTTGAGTCATCATCAAAAGCACCGTTTGCCCTATCAAATTTTTATTTTCTTGATTTGTATTATGCTTTTACATTATGACCTAGTTTTTCAAAAAGATGTAAGATTTATTTTCTTCGTAATTAAACAAAATGTACACTAAATTTAGACTTAGCCTATGCGTCCCATGTTAAAATACACAAATTCAAGACCCGATATCTTAAAAAATCATACCGCTTAGGGGGTAAAATATTTTACCACGTTAAAGAGAGCACTTAATAGAATATATTTACAAAATTGCAGCAATCTGTAAGAATATTAATTTTTTGATTAAACTACCTTAAGTTTAATGAATCGTTCTACCGAAAGAAAATTTCGATCGGACTTTTTGTTTTCCTAAAATCTTGGAAATACGAACAGATATTTACGCGTACTTCCTCGTACTCATGCGATTGCAGCGCTAACCTTAAAATCTAATTTTACATACAACTTTTTAAATAAAGCTTGCAAATGAAAAACCGAGTTTGTAGCGCCGTAGTGTTAAGTTTAATGAATCGTTCCACTGAAAGAAAAATTTGATCAGACTTTCTGTTTTTCAAGAAGTTTGAAAATACAAAATACTCCGTAGTGGATTTGCAAAGCTTTTGCGCCGAAATCCCCTTAATTATTTGACGTGTCATTATTAAATATTATTATACTTATAAATATTGGATGTACATTCGATGGTAGTTAATTCTTGTGGAACGTTTTTGAAATGCTCCAATAAGATTACCAGATTGATAAATTTTAACCAATCAATAAATCAATAAAGTATAAATTAATATATTTAATACAGCCAACATTCTATAAAAGTAGTTATAGCTACTAGTACACAGGACCGGCTTGAAAATTAAAATATAAAATAGAAATAAATTTTTAATATTAAAAAATTTTTTTAACCCTTTGTAATTATTTGATGACAGTAATAATTATATTAACAAAATCTTACAATAAAATAATATTAATTAAATATTTTTTTATTTACATTTATAAAAAAATGTAAATTATGAGATTGAAACAATCATAACATTTATATTCTGTACTAAAATGTCATACATAATACAATATTTACTGTTATATTAAATGATAACGATATCTCCAATCCCTAACGAAAAAGACAAATAAAAACAATTGAAAAAAACGTTATGAACTGCAGATTATAGCAGAAAAACGTCGAAATTGAGACACAGATAACAGTATTCTTTTGTTGTCTTTATTTTTATTTAGTTTACTAGATACTTCAGTTGGATTTTTCTTTTTAGGTGTAAAATTTTACAATTTAGAGAATAAATAAAAACATGAATACAACAGACAATAACTATTAATAAGTAAAGACAACAGTTTTTTCATAATTCAAAGCAGTTTTCTTCATTTTATAATTGCTGTCTTCTACGTTCACTAGTTAGTTCCCAATCAAAACAGCTATCTTCGAATTTCTACACATTTTTCTTAACTTTTTCAAAAACACGCCTTTAATATCATAAACAAGAAAATTAATTTTTAAAAAAGTATAAGGTTAGGCACGTTTTATATATTCCGCAACATAATAACAGATAAAAAAGAACTGAGATCAATCAACCAAAGTCAAGTTTATTATATTTAATCATAATGAAGCAACAAAACTTTTTTTAGTCAATAAAGGGCTTACTCAACTTAAAGTTAAATTATATACTAATCAATTAGGAAGAATTCTCAAGATATTTACTACGTAACTTGTCATGACTGTTTCATTGTACTTATTGTGTTCTTATGACGTTATAATTAAATACGTAAAGAGAAAATTTTAGTTATTTACCAATAAACAAAATAAAACGTCCAGGGTAAGTAACGTAGTAAGTATCTTGAAAGTTTAAAGTGAATACTTCTATAGGCTTGCCGGGTACACATTTTACTGGGGAGTGAATCAGCGAGCTGCGACCGTCACGGCGGCGCGACAGACCGATCGTCACGAAAGCAGCGGCAGCTCCACCTACTACGCACTCTTCGCCACGCATGTTAGCATGCTCGCACAGCTTAGCTGTACCCTTGCATATCAGCCGCACTTATTTACACACGCTTCAAGCGGCTATCGAATTTTCTCGGATTTCGAAAGCGCTAATATAGCGGTACCTTTTTATGGTACTTCAATTTTTTTGCGTCAACTACACGACGTGACTTTTTTAATATGCGCAAAACGTTTGCAGGTAAACATTATTGACTTATTACGGTAAACATTATCACTGTATGACACGACCTTGCGTAAACCTCGATTCACCGCACGCTCGTGCAAAAATACACTCTCTAAATCTCAGATTATGCACTTCGTGTCATAAAATATCATAAAATACTATTATTCTTATTATATTTTTATTAATCGTATAAGTTGGAAAAATAAGAAAATGGCGTAAATTTACGCATCAAAATCACTAAATCAAAAAATTATAAAAATTTATTAAAAAAGTCACAATTAAATGTATCCTTGTAGATTAGTACTTTGCACTCAACGAAGACGCATTTGAATTTTCGTCGAAGACTAATTCATTAAAGTTTTGCTGCGAAGACTATAGTATATATATTTTAAACTTTTGTGTCAAAGACTATAAAATACATTTACAGTCCCGCAGCGAAGACTAGTACATTTCTCACTTCGTATACGTTTGATTCTCTAGCAACGAAACTATTCAAAATTTTCCAAAATTCCACGCAATATATTTAAGTATTCACTTCTATCGGCTGTCCCTGAGACAGCAACATTTTTCTAATAATTCAGTATATAACTCAACTTAACCTTAGTTAAGTAATCCTTAGTAAGTTATAATTGAATATTATTATAAACTGAACTTTGGTTGATTGATCTTAGTTCTTTTTTATATGTTATTTCGTTGCGGTATATATCAAACTTGCCTTACCTTTTACTTTGTTAGAAGTTAATTTATTGAGATTTTAGTCCTTTTTAGTACATTTTTTTAGGTATTTCATATTTCTCCTAAAAATAAAATATAAGCATTTTTAGCACCTTTTGACCATGGTTTTATTGTAACATTTTTATCACTAAGATGAAATCACTGATTGTTCTGATACACTACCCTGGAATGATTTCTACACCTAGACACCAAAACTAAGTGCGAACTACCTAGACATCGTCATTGATCACTCTGTACACCGAGACACCGCCCTCGAATTATTTTTACACCTAAACACAAAAATCCACGAAGCGCACCACCTAGACCCCGTCATCGGCTACCCCGTACACCTAGAAACCGTCTTCAAATATCCATTTATCGTCTCCATTTATCTCGACCATGATACTAACTGGAAATGATTTCTTTTTGTAATAATGGTTTTATTATTATTTAAGTAAACAGTTGCAGTTCTTCGGTCTATTGGCACCGCTTGAGGATGGATATTATATTTAGTTATGTGAGCAGCACCTTTAGTCTTATTTTTTGTCCAGTTTTTGGTGAATCTTGAAAGTGCAACCATACACGTGTAATTTCATTTTGATCGTTAGTTTCAATGTAAACTAATTTTCCAACTGCACCATTCGCAAGCCGATCTACTACGTTAATTTTGGTTGTGATTATATAAAATTTATTCCGTACAAACACGATCTCGTATGGCAATCCTTCTGTATCGATAACCGAAATTGGCGCGTGTCCGAATCAGCTGTGACGATCGGTAAGCCACCCTCCTCGAAGTACCGATAGAGCTCACTCAATTATTTTCACAATTATGCATTTAGCAATTCGTATGACACTGGATAACAAATATACAGTGTCACTGTCTGTATAAGGCGATATACCAACGAGGAGTACAGAGATAATGAGAAAGACAGTGAAGGAAAGCGTAAGCAAAGTAATGCGGTATAGTATGCATAAGAGAGTAAATCTATAGGTATTGCTCAGAGAGGGAGGGGGTCCGAAAACAGTATAGCTATATGTATACTTATCCCTGCGCCCGGAGAGAGTGTATAAGGTCTTAAGAGAGTAAATCTATATTTAGCTTTACGCACGGAGAAGGGGGCCTGCCGGGTCGAGAGCTAAGAGCCCTATACCAGTATACCTATAGATATCACTGTAACGCATTCCATTTAACGCATTCGATCTAACGCATTCAAGAAGTTACAAACATTATAGGTTCACCGTCCCATAAGAAGTTATCACTTCAAAAACATACCTACACAAATAACTAATTGCAGCATCTCTTTGATCTCGACCAAAACTGTGGATTTTATCTTGTGATATGAATTATATCTGCACGAGTAATTATTTGTAGCATCCCTTTTATGTAAATCAAATCTGCAGATAACATTTTGTGATATACATAAATCGTTATTTCATTTTCACGAACAAATAACTTTAAAAAAAAATTATATCTGCACAAAGATTTAATTACAGCATCCCTTTTATCTGGACCAAAGGCTATAGCCGGGTTACTATGGTGAAATGACCCCCTTGGAAAATGTATATATGTTATATACCATTCGATGGGGGATAAAAAAAAACTCCCATAGCCAAATTTTTAGCTCTCTGCCTAGTGCGCATGCGCAGTAACGTCGATAAACGTGTTTTTTTGATTTTATTTTTTTCTGAAGTCCCTATAGGATAAAAATTTTTTTAAAAATTCACATTGGTGTATTTTTATGTCATGAATAACTGCAATTTTTTTGGGATTACATAACCTCAAATATCGGATCTAAAAAAATTATTAAAGTTTTCAATCGATATTTTGACCCCCTTGTTTTTGAGGTGCAACTTTTTAAGTAGACCTTTTTTGTGTACTTTTTCCCGTTCTTTACGATGGCACTAACGTTTTTTCCTTAAAAATGGTGGCACAACTCGATTTGAGCCAAAAACTGATTTTTTTGCCATTTTTTCACGTTTTTAGCTGGTTATGTTACAATTTAGTTACTAAAGTGACTCCTTTTGAGTAGTTTTGCATATCTTCCCATGAAAACATAATCAAATGAAATATTTTGTTCGCTCCAAGCCGTATTTTTTATATTATCTTACGTTTTCAATGATGGTCTTATCAGAATTTGAGGTAATAAAGGGTTTCTCTCTATATATAAAAAGAATATCGCCGCTGTCAGTGTCTGCTTTTCTCTTTAACCTAAAAATGCCCTCATTTGAGTGATTTAACGCCGAAAAAGGCCATTTTTGGTACCATGTAACCCAAAACTAACCTAAAAATGTCATAATGCAAGGGTTTTCACGCAAAAAAGCCTGTTTTTAGCTAAACATAGCCTTGAAATCGATCGTTTGAGGGTACTTTTGGCGTCTTGTGGTCTTAAAAAGGCCATATTTGGCTTATCTGCCTCTACTTAATTGATTATTCAAAATCTATTGACAGTAATAATTATCAGGTAAAAAGGAATTGAAGTTAAGTATGTTCAATTCGTACAAAGTATAATTTATTATCTTCATAGGCTATTTAAAATAAATTATGGAACGTATACAAGTAGCTTTTTAAAAATAACGAATGTTCACAATAGAAAAAATGATTCACTCATCATTGTCACTATCTTCATCAATACACACTTCAATTTGATCATTAAGAAACATTTTAGACAGAATTTCAGCTGGTCGTATGATTTTTGATAAATATCTTCCATGTGAAAGATAATAGATTATGGCAGCAATATGCGCACAACATCCTATAGTACGGTTACAGTTAGCACAATCACAACAGTGTCTTAAGATGCTAGAATAACCAATACCATTTGGTTTATACTCAACGAAACATTTGTATTGTTTTCTGTTAATATGCCTGGATTGAACTTGAGAATATTGTTTGAGAATATTGTTAGTCTCTTTTGAATATCCAATCTTCAAATTATTATCTGCGTCAAGCATTTCCGCTAAGTAAGATATTGTCTGTTTAAGCTGATATGTTCCTGTAAACAGAATTTTCAAATCTTTTATTGTTAATTCAGGAAAGTCTGGTAAATCATCCGAAGTTATTATTTTAAATGGTAGTTTCCGACGACTCCATCTTTTGTCTGCTACTAAAACTGCTAATGTATTTTAAACATTTTTTCTAGATTGCATAGCACTAAATATTTCATCTTGCATGTCTTCATCAGAATCTAGGCGTTTGCCAAACAAGTTATTTAAGTAGCAAGAAATTTTACAATAAGATCCAGTATTTTTCACCATTTTATTATCAAGTTTGTGATCTAATAACCTATATTTTTTCTTTTGAACTCCGTGCACTGCTTCAACAACCCATCGCAGTTTTGTCGTGAATATTGTTTCATTTGATTCTTGCGTAGAAAGTTGAGATTTTGAACCTTTGAGTGCAGGCATCAAAACAATATAACCCATATTTTCTAATTTTTGTTTAATGTCCCTGAAACCTCTATCCAGTATAAAAATGTCCCCTTGGCGAAGAAGTTTCTGTAAAATATTCTGCTTCTCTTCCAATATTTCAATCAGTATTGTAGCATCATTTTTATTTGCAAGATATGGACCTAACTGGTCAACAACATAACCATTAGTAGTACATATAGTAAATGGTTTAGTCAGAGGAACTTTTTTTTGGCCTGAATAAGATTTTCTTTCGTACTCGTTATTAGAGCTTTTTTCATGCCTTATATAAGTACCATCAGCAATCAAAATAAGTTGTTTACCAGGCTGTAATTTCTTTGCCACATTAGAAGTTTGATTTTCAATCAATTCATTTCTGTCTACATTTTCTAATCCAAAGTGTTTTGGTAGTAAATCTTTTTCGAAAGATAATAATACTGATTGACAAAAACGAGATACTTGTTGTTCGCTTTCAATGTCAAATATTGTAGAGATGAGCGAGTTAGAATTCCCAGAGCGCATTTTGAATAAAAATACGACAATGGCTTGTGTCGCTGTCCTTACACAGGAATTCTTCAGAGAAGTGAGTTGGTCTTTAAGATAATTAATATTTTCCCACGTTAATCCCGTAAAAACTTTCAATTTTTTTTCAGGCATGGAAAATTCAGCTACTGTATCTAATAAAGTTTCGTCTGCTTTCATTGATAATTGACTCAAAAATTGTAGTAATTCATCAATATATATACCGTACTTGTAGTGGAAAAAATATTAATTTTATTTAGTTCATCTTCATAAAATCTTTTTTTAATTAAATGTGTGCAACAGCATCTATTGCCATGTGGAATAAAAACATTCATTTTACTATAAACTTGAATTCGGGCCTCTAAAGGAACTAATATATTATTAGTCTGTTTTTGGTACCCACAAACAAAGCAATATTTATGTGCCGCAATCGTCCTTTGAATAAGTAATTCCGTGGTTGCTCGTACTTTTTGTTCCTTTATTGTGTATACAGATGATTGTGTACTTTCCTGAGATGATGAAGTGACAGTTAGCTGAGAAAATGATTCAGAAACATTTGAATCTTGAGACGAAGCAGTTGCTGGAACATTAACCTTTTTAGGTTTAGAGCTTGATATGTATTTGGCTAATCGCTTTCTACATGAATCACAAATTACATCATGGATGTAAATATCTTTATTTGATAATTGTTTAGCATATTCGATTTCAACTTCAGATTCGATTTCCTTTTCTCGACCAATTGATTTTCTAATATAAATATTACACATGGCACATCTTCGATCATCGCGTTTCCTGATGTTATCTGACTCTTCATTACTATTAGATGCCATATTTATTTAACCATTAGACAAGAAGATCACTTCTGAAATAATAAAATATAAATATTTTACAATACATTTAAAAATGCTGTTAGTTAGTTTTTAAAAATCTAAAAAAATTGTTTGCCTTTTTTTAAATTAAAAACTAGAATGAATAATAAATATTACAAAAATATTATAATCTAAGTTCTTGTATAATCCAGTTTTCTCAGTAGCTTTACATGAAAAGTAAAAAAATAATATTGCCTAGTAAAAGTGAAATAAGTTGTATTTCATTTATAAGTTTTTTAAGCAAATAATTTTTTTTTGTCATAAAAACTGTATTGAAGTGCTTGCACCTAGTGATTTTATAAAATCAACAAACCTATGAAATTATTATATTCAATTTGTTTTTTTGTAAAAATATGTTCTTGTATCTAGACATGAATAATAGTGTATTTTAAAATAAATAAATAATGTTGTTTTTAATGATGTTTCATATACGTATGTGTTTAAAGCATAGGTTAGCTTGTGTTTACTTTATTCATTTTACATTTTTTTAACTTAAAAGTTAATTGACAATTAATAAGTTCGCATCCTATTAGTTCTATTTTTCATTTTTATTATTTCTCATGTATTGTTTTTATGTAAAACCAAATATTTTTTCTCATCTCATAATAATTAACTATAGTAAAAATCACATCATATATAGTCATATGCAGATATTTATGTGCATTTTTTATTAATTTGACAGTATTTTATACATAAACAAATTAATTATTGTTCAAGACTTTCTATATTTTATCAATTTAATCATACTTGTATAATTAATATACCGCATTACATCAAAACATGCAACTCATCAATCGTCAAATCCGTTTCTAGCAAAAGTTTATTGTCATATTTTATTCAAATGTTTTTCCTTCTTAATTTTATTTAGTTAATAGTTTCAACAACTTTATGTTTAACTAATTTCTCATTTTACTTTATGTGATTAGCCTAAATTGGTTAAGTTAAATAGATAAAGACTCGTTCCCCTTACATGCATTGTACGTATATCTATATCTATAGGATTGAAAATTCATTTTTATTAATTACTTTTTTGTTAGCTTATTGATTTAAAATCTGATTGCTATTTTTGTTTTAGGATAAGATCGGATCTTTATGCGAGTACTAAAACAGTTTATAATTTAATGTTGGTTTAAACTTTTGATTTTATGCAAGAATTTAATAACGTACACAACATGTTTTTCTTATTTAGCGTATAAAAAGGTCTAATAATTATCTGTTATTATTATTACATTATTATATTATTATATTATATTATTATATTATTATATCATATTATTATATTATTATATCATATTATTATATTACTATATTATCTGTCATTATTTTTGATACAATTACTCTTAATACTACAGAATTTATAATAAAAATTTTATTTTTCTACCCATTAATAAGTCTTACTCTGCATATACCGGTAAAATACAAGTGTATTTATTATAAATACATGGGAGATTTTTTATTTATCAGTAGGTTGGTTACAGTATTTTTTTCAAAACTCAGTGTCGGCATAAAAATAACATTTTAGATATTAATAATAGGTTTTGATTTTAAAGAAGTTATTTAACAAAATATTAATTTATTGTGTAATATGTATTAGAAATACATATAACCCTAATATCAAAGCATATAATCTGTGATGTCAAAACTTTTGAAAAACTTTGTTAAATCTTCATTTTTTTAAAAGATATGTAAAATATATAGTACTCACTTTAAATATACAAGATTGTTAGTTTTGAAGTAAACAGCAGAAAGATTTAAAGTAGCCGCGTCAGTCTTCGGTTCCAACTAACTCCAATGTATTTGAAAATAAATACTTAACTACTTTATTATTTTTTCTAGTATTGCTATCAATTATCAGTCAAAAGCCGAAATAGTAAAAAGAAAAATCGAAACAATTTTTATTTGCTAGATTTTAATTTACTTTAAAAGTTATAAACTTATACTAACAGCGTTTTCACCATTCACTTGTATTAGTATATTATGGAGAAAGTACAATTGAGTCCGTCGTCCCGTACCGACCTCGGGACATACCGTCTGAAATAAGCTGTTTTTACGGGATTGGCTAATTCTGTACCGTCGATTGGGTTATCGAACAGAATTAGCCAATAATATAAAAGTGACTTATTTCAGACGGTATGTCCCGGGGTCGGTACGGGACGGGACGGGACGTATTGTACTTTCTCCCTTATATAGACAATTGTAAGAAAAAAAAATTAGTTTTGAAAAAAACAATGTTGGCCATTGGTTTGCGCATCGTTTAATTAATTAAGAAATCAAAATACTTTATTTGTTTATGTTCCTGATAATTCTTAATTTTATGATTGACCATTCACTACGCAGATCGTCTGCATTGCAGCCGCCGCGTCAACCGCGCGGCCAAGCATAACCTTTTATTATAAATAAAAATAAACAATAAACAAAAAAGTGCGACAGAGACAATACTTTCGACCAATCACAGAACGTTTAAAAAGAACATAACATTATCCATCAGTTTTATAATAAGGTGATATCACAATTCTGATAAGACCATCATTGAAAACGTAAGATAATATAAAAAATACGGCTTGGAGCGAACAAAATATTTCATTTGATTATGTTTTCATGGGAAGATATGCAAAACTACTCAAAAGGAGTCACTTTAGTAACTAAATTGTAACATAACCAGCTAAAAACGTGAAAAAATGGCAAAAAATCAGTTTTTGGCTCAAATCGAGTTGTGCCACCATTTTTAAGGAAAAAACGTTAGTGCCATCGTAAAGAACGGGAAAAAGTACACAAAAAAAGTCTACTTAAAAAGTTGCACCTCAAAAACAAGGGGGTCAAAATATCGATTGAAAACTTTAATAATTTTTTTAGATCCGATATTTGGGGTTATGTAATCCCAAAAAAATTGCAGTTATTCATGACATAAAAATACACCAATGTGAATTTTTAAAAAAATTTTTATCCTATAGGGACTTCAGAAAAAAATAAAATCAAAAAAACACGTTTATCGACGTTACTGCGCATGCGCACTAGGCAGAGAGCTAAAAATTTGGCTATGGGAGTTTTTTTTTATCCCCCATCGAATGGTATATAACATATATACATTTTCCAAGGGGGCCATTTCACCATAGTAACCCGGCTATAGCCTTTACCGATTACATCTTATGATATGCACGAATACATAAAGCACTCGTCATCTCATATTCACAAATAGATGGCTTTAAAAAACAGCATATCTGCAAAAATATTTAATCGCAGCATCCCTTTCATCTTAACTAATTTTAAAATAATCTTTATTCATCCATTTATATATATATATATATATATATATATATATATATATATATATATATATATACAGGGTGTCATTTTAATATTTAATCTCAATTATCTCGTTGGCAAAGCATGCCAGCGAAAAAAGTTTCGGATAAAAGTTTTAGGATTTTTCCCTGGCTATCTGATGATGACCTTGACAATGTCATTGAGCGTGACCTTCAAGGTCATTTGAAGGTCAAGTCGATTATTTCAAATAGAAACCCTTACTTTTGGCACCAGAAATGGAAAGAGCGGGAAATTTTACGTTTGAATATGACCTTGCCTTGACCTTGAATTCAATGGTCAAGGTCATTGGTCATGCCGATAACAGTACAACTGGTTAGCTGAACTCGAATGCATTCAAGGAGAAAATGTTACCCACAAAAGTTTTCAGTTTTCTCCCCGGCTGACGAATGGTCATCTTGACCCTGTCGTTAAACAGGTTCTTCAAGGGCATTTCAAGGTCAAGTTGATTTTTTGAAATGGAAACCCCTACTTTTAGCCCCATAAATGAAAAGAGAGTGACATGCGTTCAAAAATGATAAAATTTTCAATATTTCCAGAAATTTTCAATATTTTCTAAAATTTTCGTAATTTTTTCAGTTTTCAAAAATGTTCAAATTCATTCCATTATTTTGTATTAGTGTCAATTTTCAAAATTCTTGATGTAGTTAAGTCATTCCATTATTTTGTATTAGTGTCAATTTGTGAGAGTGAACTACTCTTAACAGTTATGTAGATAGCAAATTAGTGCAGAAAAGCTTAATCGTGTTTTTTACTTCTTGTAAATCGATAATTATTATTGAAAAAAATCTGTTTCCCTGTTTACTGGTCTGTAACAAATTATTTTGATTTTGATCATGGCTGATTATGGGCCCAACGAAATCGTTGATATGATCATGATTTTGGGAGAAAGTCGAAATAATTATGCAGCAGCTGCCAGACTTTATGCTGAACGCTATCCCAATAGGAGACACCCAAGTAATGTTACTATTCAAACCTTAACTCAGAGAGCTCGAAATGGAGCTTTTGTTCGTCAACGCCGTCATCATGAATACGACGAAAACGATCCTCGTGTTATTACCATTCTAGCGATTATTCATCTTGATCCTCACATTAGTACTCGACAAATAGAAAGAGAAATAGATATACCTCAATCAACAGCATCCCGAATATTGAGAGCGAGAAGATATCATCCTTATCACATAACATTAACACAACAGTTAACTCCAAATGATATGATTTTGCAAGTACGTTTTTGTCGATGGGCAATACGAATGATTCAACAAGATCAAGACTTTTTCAGGCACGTTCTTTTTTCAGATGAATCAACATTCAGAAACACTGGAGAATTGAATAGACATAATTGCCATTATTGGTCAGATGAAAATCCTCATTGGTTCAGGCCCATAGACAATCAACACCGTTGGAGTGTTATGGTCTGGTGTGGAATCATCAATGGCTATTTGATTGGTCCTTATTTCTTTGAAGAGAACGTGAATGGGGTAAACTTTTTGAGATTACTTCGAGACATTTTACCTGAATTACTAGAAAATGTAGACCTAGCCACAAGGCTAAGAATGTGGATCCAATTAGATGGAGCACCACCACATTATGCACGCATTGTTCGTGATTATTTAAACACCCGCTACAATGGCAGGTGGATTGGGCGAGGTGGCCCAGTTGCCTGGCCCCCTCGTTCACCTGATTTAACCCCTCCCGATTTTTACTTATGGGGATATCTTAAGAATGTTGTTTATGCTCAACGGCCAATAACGCGAGATATATGATCGAACGCATTCGTACAGCTTGTGCAGCAATCCCTCGAGATGTTCTACTTAGAACCATAAGACAATTCAGAGCTCGACTTGATCTTTGCATCCAACAAAACGGCGGAAACTTCGAACAATTAATCAATGGTTAACTCCAGTTAACATTCCATAAAAATACCAAAAAAATAACAAAAAGGGAAAAAACAAAAAAAAAAACAAATAAAAAAAATACAAAAAAAATAAAACAAATAATGGGATGCTAAATCCTTTTGACAACCTCCTCGATGGTGCATGCTGGGTTCGGCTGATGTCAAAGGTAATTTCCGCACAAAAGATGATTTGTTTCCAAAATCACATGTTCGAACGTAAAATTTCCCGCTCTTTCCATTTCTGGTGCCAAAAGTTGGGGTTTCTATTAGAAAAAATCGACTTGACCTTCAAATGACCTTGAAGGTCATGCTCAATGACATTGTCAAGGTCATCATCAGATAGCCAGGGAAAAATCCTAAAACTTTTACCCGAAACTTTTTTCGCTGGCATGCTTTGCCAACGAGATAATTGAGATTAAAGATTAGAATGACTCACCCTGTATATATATATATATATATGTGTGTGTGTGTATTGCAACGGGGTGAGACTTAAAATATAAAAATCTGAATGTTTTATCCGGACAACCTCAATACAGTAAAGTAAGATACCTTTTTATGGTAAAAAAGTAGCTGTAAAGTTTCAGAATGGGCCTGACCTTCTACTAGAAGTTATGTAAAAATCAAACAGGATATAATGGCTAATAAGTGGTTTTACATGCAAATTTGACACTTAACCTCGTAAATTTCATGTCTACCGATACAAACACATGTTGGTTCTTGTCTGATATATCTTAGATGCTTATGTTTGGGTAATGTATCTTAAAAATTTTAATGAGAACAATACGATGAGAACTTCCTACTGATCATAACATTTTGCTTCAGAAATTTCTCTTTTAGCAAAATAATTATGATCAAAAATTAATTTGCGATGATTTATTAAAATTTTGGTCATGTGCGATTCTTCTCTTTTTGAGTACAACAATACAAGATATGTCATGATAATAGGTTATAAGGTTAGTAAGCTGTTTCTATTGACACATAAAAAAGTAAGAAGTTGTTGAGTAAGTTTACCTAAGCATTATCATAAAGAATATGTGAACGACGATGATTAGATTTTCTAGGCTAGAAGTTGCTATTTGTGATCGTGGATCAGTATGTGACTATATGCAGCTAAAAGAGGGTCACGCGGCAGCAACGTGCATCGGAACTCGTGTAACGGTGTAAACATACACCATAGCCTAAAACAGTGCGGTGTATCGGAGCTTGTCGGTGTACGGGTATAAACACTCGCTATATAATCGAACTCTCTCAAATCAGTCTGTGTGCGTGGTTATACGTTTGCTGAAGAGCCCTCGTGCTTCTGATAGTGTACCGCTCGACAAGAATTATAATGTGTCTAATAAGCGCCGAGAGTACCGCCAGGACGCGATGCAAGCTCTCGCGTAAGTATATCATACACGACGTGTAAATGTTTGGTACAGAGTAAACACAGCAGCGTGCTCTATATCAATTGGGAACGTCCCGGAACCTTTGGCTTACATCGATAGACTGAAAATTGGACACTGGTAAATCGCTCCAGGATATGCTGCCTGCGACATGAGAACGCGATACACAAAGGCAGAGGAAACAGCTCTTTAATGAGTAAGATCACGATTGTTCTGTTCTTTCGCAAGCTCATACGCTATTGTTTTCCTGAAATGAGCCAAGGACTACCATGTTTTCCTCTTAATCTTCCGCAGCTTAGAAACAATTTCGAGGCGGGATGCGACTGTGTCTACGATCTCACCGAGTTGGGGGATGAGAAGAACCACTAGGACGCGAGGAAGATGGACTAGACACATAAAAAATCACACCGACATACTGGACTGCGATATCAAGAACGAGACCAATATTGTGATCCGCGACCCCTTTGTACAAGCTCGTCTTTAACTTTATGAGTTCTGACCGCTCAAGCTTGATAATGACCCCATCGATTGCAAAGACGACCTCTACGGCTGATGCTGGTTCTTTGACTCGTACCAGAGCCTTCCTAAGCGGTAACTATATACTCTTCCTCCGAGACCTCATACGTTTGTTCCTCCAGAATAAGCCAAAAATGAACGACAAGATCTACCTTTCTCTGTTACAGCTGTTTCAACCTCGACAGAAGTAGCTGCGACGCCAACTCGATCAGGCCTCTGCGTATATCATCGGTACAGCAGAATTTGCCACGGCTAGGGAGCGCAGCAACAACGATCGCGGAGCCGCTTCGACGTTCAGCAGGCGTCACTTTGCGCTTAAAACTAAACTGAAGAAGTCTGCATGTCCGTGCTCGAGCAAAAGCTGCAGCAACTATCGGGCGGCGCGTCGGACAATCGATGGAGATCGGCAGCGCTGGAAGCCTGAGCAGCCTCAAGCTTCGCATACCCGTGACACCTGATGAAAGCCCATACTACGCTGTTGCTGCTTGCCAAATATACAGCAACAATATTTAACTACATAGTCACGCTGAAACCACGGTAAACAACCGCGTTGCAGTAGCATTCTCTTGACACGTCGTTTGCGTTGAAGCTATTTCTTTAGAAGTTTGGTTAAACTTATTAAACGGGTATGAAATCGGTTTGAAAAAAACTTTTGACAAGGTAAAATGTTGGCAACTATAAGTTATGGCTCAATCATCACAAATCTGATGTATCTTTGTATTATGATTCTTATTTCTTCTTAAAAATTTACGAAATTTTTAAAAGAATTGTCAAATGTTTGTAGCTTACAAAAGTTTCTCCATATATTCTTATAAATATATACGTTAGTGAATGTAGTGAAATCAGTTTTGGAAAGGTCAATCATTAAAGATCAGCAGGTAAGCTAAAATTAATTATAACTAATAAGTATGAAAAATAAGATAGTTGCACTTTTCAAAATTATTATTTAAACTTACACTTGCCGTCCCGTCGTCTTATGGTTAATCGACGAAACACTCAAATTATTGGTTTTGAGGTGTACCTAAATCTGTTAAATGATACGAATTAAAATTAGGACATTTTTTATTGTTATCTTAGTTACAATATAAGTTTATTGTAAAGAATAGAATTTTAATATTGTGGAATCGGCTGAATTTTTCTTGTAGCAACTAAACCTCATTAAACAAACAAGTTTTTTAATAAATATGCACGTATGATGTGTATGACGAATAGTAAATATTATGCACATCGTAGACTACAAGACGACGGGACGGCAAGTGTGAGTTAAAATAATAATTTCGAAAAGTGCAACTATCTTATTTTTCATACTTATTAGTTCCTTATAATCTGAGTAATCACAGACCTATACAGGAGCACGTGGCGCACTCGAACTTTGGGTACTTTTCAACCTTACCTAGATTAAACCGCGCATGGAATTCTCTCCCGCAACGTATCACTGTCATCGAGCAATTTAAATCTAACCTCAAATCATTCGTGTCGGCATTTAGTTTTTTTTGTGAGGACATTTATGCCCGTAAATATAATAATAAATAAATAAATAAATAAAATTGATTTCAATTCTTTCCATTTTGGATTGCACGTTACGGTTATGAAAAAATCTGGTCTTCTACAATTTCTTATTATAGCCATTGCATTCTAAAAATGTTGTTGCATATACAGGGTGACCCAATTTAAACGGGCACCGCTCATAACTCGTCAGGGACAGCCACAATCGAAGAAATGGTAGAGACCAAAGTTGTAGGATATCGAAGGGGCAACCCGATGACCTTGGATTTGACCTTGAACGCGTTTTTCAAGGTCATTTGAAGGTCAACTTTAGATTTTTAAATAGGAACCCCATTCTTTTATTGCGGGAATGGAAAGAGCGGTAAATTTTACGTTCAGAATGGTATGTTCGGTTGCGGCACTGAAGGTCATCTCAATGTCCTGCAGCCAGAATGAAACCCCGCCTACGTAATTCCTCTAGCAACGCCAAATTAAAAAAAAGTGGTAGAGACCAAAGTTGTTGTATAGGGGGGGGGGGGGGAGAATTGTGACCTCGAATTTGAGCCAGTCCTACAAGGTCATTTCAAGGTCAAATTATTTTTTTTCAAACTTTACTTTTACTTTGTATCCGAGATGAAATCCCTTCTTAGATGTTCTCTGTCCAGCGGCCAAGACGCAAATGAGCCCTCGCTAGCGTCCAAACATAAGTCTCGCTATTCCCCGAATGATCCCTTCCGACGGTTAACTTGCGAATGACTCCTCTAGGTGGTCGCCACCTACCTACCCGAACTCCTGATGTGCGAAAAATAAAAATGGCTCCCGAAATAAGCCTTTTAAAATAAGTCCCGCGCTCAGTCTTGCCACCGCGACTCCGTCGAACCTTCCCCTACGACGCTTAACTCACGAATGATTTTCAAGCAGGCGCCCCGGCCCCGCGCCGTACCTGCCGCCCGAACTTTCGATTTGCAAAAATAAAAATAGCCTCCGAAAATTGTCGAAAGAGTCTCACACTCGGCCTTCCGCCAAAAATATTAACGAAAATTTTTATTAAAAAGCCAATCATCGATACAGAAAAAGATTAAGTAAAACATCGAAGTATTGTAGAAAAACGTCAAAGTTTGATAAAAACGTAAAAAAAAATATTAAATGTTTTATTTTTAAAAAATCATAAATTGATAAACCGTAATGCCAAAATATGAATAGAATTTTACAATAAAAAGCCATCGATACAGAAAAAGAAAAAGTAAAACATCGAAGTATAAAGTAAAAAAGTTTTTATATTTATTTTACACACATTTATTATTTGAATCAGAAATAAATTGCATTATGTTTTTTTAAATAACGTTGTTGTTTTTCCATTTAATTTATTCATAAATTATTATTGTTTTAAGTATGCATAGATATACATACATACGTATGTTTGTATACATATGCTATACACACATACATGTAAACACGCATGTTGAAAATACATATGTATAAGCAGAATTATAAAGTTTGTAATACATACCATGTCGTCACACAGATTATACATACAATTACTGGCAACAGTTAATATAATTATTTAGTGATAATTCCACTGTATAAATATTTTAATTCTATTAGAAATATTTTTGCAGCAGAAATTGGTAGGTACTTAAATTTTTTGCACTTTTCTATTAGATAAGTAATAATAAACAACCAACAACACTAAAAAATGTATGTTCATTATTTAAACTTGTACAATATGTAAGCTGTAAAATATTGTATTTAACACGATAATAATTAATTAATAACATACATATTAATATAAAATATTGCATCTAAAGTTATGTTAATGTAAAAAAATTTTTATCTAACGTAACAGAATATTTATTATTGTTAACAAATGAAGATTGTACTTTTTACATCATTTCATTTAATATTAAAAATAATACGAATATACATTTTCTATTAAAATTTTTGTATTAATGTCTTGTATAAAAAAAGTTCTGCAATACGTAATGAAGGTATTTCTTGAAGAATCAATTTACTTAAAATTAAAAAATGTTTGATATAATTTCAAGTCATAGCGATTATTCTAGAAAATATTGTTTAAGAGCTAAATATTCCGATTAATTACCCATATTTTAAATGTATGTATAAGTTTGATTTCACTTCATAAAATTTAATAAGTTAAAATAAATCTTTTACTAAAATACAATTTTAACTATTTTATAAGTTATCTATTAAAATTTACTTTTAACACTTTTGGAATTACAAAATATTTATTTATTATCTATTTCATAAAAGCTTCCTAATCAATAAATTATTTTATAATAAAAAATTAATAATTACTATTTGCAATTAAATAATTGTTTAAGTAGTTTTTTATTTATTATTTTTTGCAGAAAACAGTCTAAGTTCTAGTAATGCAGTAGAATTTTTAAATTTACTTAGATATTTATCGACTTCAAATACTAATTTAATAATTGAAAATATGTGATTTGAGTCATTTTTTTTATTTTTGTAATATTTATAATCTAAGTAAATATGCCGGACTATAGTCGAAGCGAAATTGTTGATATTTTATTGATTTTGGGAGAGTGTCGAAGAAATTATAATGCAGCAGCACAATTATATCGGAGGCGTTTCCCAAACAGAAATCATCATCCATCTCGAAGTACGATCCAGAGAATTGAACAGCGAGAGAGGCGAGGACCTCAAAGATGGTACGCTAAATGATTAAAATCTTTTCTTCTATTTTAAATTTACTACTTCGTTTAAAGTGCAACATTTTACACGCTTTCAGGATCCGGAGTCGAAAAAGTGGGTGCTGTTTGAAAAAAAATAATTTTACCTTGAAATGACCTTGTAGGACTGGCTCAAATTCGAGGTCACAATTCCCCCCCCCCCCCCCCTATACAACAACTTTGGTCTCTACCACTTTTTTTTAATTTGGCGTTGCTAGAGGAATTACGTAGGCGGGGTTTCATTCTGGCTGCAGGACATTGAGATGACCTTCAGTGCCGCAACCGAACATACCATTCTGAACGTAAAATTTACCGCTCTTTCCATTCCCGCAATAAAAGAATGGGGTTCCTATTTAAAAATCCAAAGTTGACCTTCAAATGACCTTGAAAAACGCGTTCAAGGTCAAATCCAAGGTCACCATCGGGTTGTCCCCTCGATATCCTACAACTTTGGTCTCTACCAATTTTTTTAATTTGGCGTTGCTAGAGGAATTACGTAGGCGGGGTTTCATTCTGGCTGCATGACCTTGCGATGACCTTCAGTGCCGCAACCGAACATACCATTCTGAACGTAAAATTTACCGCTCTTTCCATTCCCGCAATAAAAGAATGGGGTTCCTATTTAAAAATCCAAAGTTGACCTTCAAATGACCTTGAAAAACGCGTTCAAGGTCAAATCCAAGGTCACCATCGGGTTGCCTCTTCGATATCCTACAACTTTGGTCTCTACCATTTTTTCGATTGTGGCTGTCCCTGACGAGTTATGAGCGGTGCCCGTTTAAATTGGGTCACCCTGTATATATATATATATATATATATATATATATATATATATATATATATATATATATATATAAATCTAAGTCATATGTAGTTCAGAATTTTTTTCAAAATTTATTTTAATTTTTCCTTTTCCAACTCCCAATTTGTATCTGCCGACATAACATGCAATCCAAAATGAAAATAATTAAAATTAATTTAAAAACGGTTTCCAAAAAATGCAACTCTAAATGATATACCTTACATCACCATTAGACTATTTCACACAAAATTACAATTAATAATAAATGATATAACACACAAAAATATTTCTGGTAAGCTATTAGTTTATGTTTATACAGTTAAGTTTCAAAAATGAGGTGTTATGTCCTAGTTTAACTCATCATCGGACAGTAACTCCAGAGGTTGTTAACTTTATAAGCACGGAAGACGACAGAGTTTCCGACTTAAAGTCTCAGAGCCAACGGTGCCTAACTACCTTCACGATCGAGTATGAACGGCTTTCGGTAGCCCACGGAAAACACTTTGTTAACGCAACTGATTTGTAATTAACCGTGATCGTAGATATATCACAGTGGACGTCACTCCTATCATTATATCCCTATCCGAATTTTCATTTGTGTGTTAACACTAAAGATGTAAAGTTATATATTCGCGTTACAAAGGAGGGAGAGAGAGAGAGAGAGAGAGAGAGAGAGACTAAGAGAAAGAGAGCGCTTGCGAAGTGTGCTTTTTACATATATAAAAGTCACTTACCTTCTTTTATACTTCTGCTTCGGATCTGCTCTGCTGTCTGATGGTCCTCTCGGTTCGGGGTTGGCTCAGCTTTCGACGCGAATAGAATCGACTAGAAGAAGGCACAACAAGGATCGATGTCACCGGAAAATAAGGTGGTGAACTCACTAATCAATTTCAACTGAATTAATTCATTTGTTCAACAATTTAAATAATACGCTCGCTCGCAGTATCTAATTCGTTCATGAAATCGTAAAATTATAAAACGGCAAACGACAATTCGTTGAAAGCTCTAAGCTAAAAGTGATAGTCTTAATATTCGATAATATCCGATAGTAAAATTTCTAAGTTTCGAAGAAAGAATGTTGAAAATGCGAAAATACCGACGAGAGTTTAAGTCTGTAAGTCTACCAAAAATCGAGGCGCGATCAGGCAGAGCTTCCGTACAGTACACATTTTAGAGAAGCACTGGCAGTCCGTAGACCTGTTGCTAGGCTCTATTATGCCCTTCTAGAAGAGGTGATCTCTAATTTTGTATCTCTTTGGCGGGATGTTCAGTCAATTAGGAAGCCTAGATGCAGCTTCTTACCTTATTTGGAGCTTTTAACGTGTGTGACGTTGCAGGGAGGGCCAATCAGAAAACCAGAGTAAAAATACTTTCCTCTAGTGCATTAAGTCTCCTTGTGCTCTTCTTCTGTCAAACTCGCATCTGATTAACTTTTCTTATCTGCAGATTCATATAAGCTTCTCTATGCTTTTTAAGCCGGCTTATGCTCGGTGTCCTCTTTGGCGGCTTCTCGAGCTTCCAGAGCGCGTAAATTATGTGTCACTTGCTGATAGTGCTGCGCGCTCTGTGGGTTTCTCCTTCATTGTACGTGCATAGCTTTCTGGTATGCGCGGTCTATGGTGTACAGTAGACTTCGTATTTTTCTCTCTTTTTGCTGTGCTGTGTTTGTTATATTTTGATCAATTCTGACGCAGATATCGATGGGTGACTTTTATTTGTTTATTTATAAATAATTATAAATAATTTTTAAACAAAAGCTATATCACACATACGATGCCAGCCCTCCCCCTTTTACTCAAGCAGATCCGGGCGCGACTCTCTCTCTCTTTCTCTTTCACTGTCTACTCCATACCGGCCCCGAGCTCGAACGCACGTGCGCCACTCTCGCTATAGCAGCCCGTAGCCCCTCTCCTTTTACACTATAGTAGCCCCGACCTCTGAAGTGGCGGCTCTCTCTCTCTCTCTCTATCTCTCTCTCTCTCTCTCTCTCTCTCTCTCTCTCTCTCTCTCTCTCTCTCTCTCTCTCTCGCTCTCTCTCTGGTGAGTACAGTTGACAGCTCTGCTGATACATAATTTTTTTGGTACTGTTTTTCTGCTGCTCCTTGCCTTTGGGCCCTCTTCTGTTGTAGATAGTTGCACGCTTTACTTTGCAACCTTCACGTCGATATATAAATCGCCGAAGGCTGCAATTTTTCTCTTTTATCATTTCCACTGCAAACTTTCTACAAGGCCCCTAACCTCCAAAACTGCTTGGCTTGGCTTGGCTTGATTTCTCACTTGCACGGCGTCTCTTTCTCACTGCAATCAACATCGTGGCGACATCTGCTGCCTCGCGGGAGAATCTTCACGGCGTCTTCACACTTTTCGAGGTCGGTACTTTCGCACTCTCTCCACTAACGCTCCATCTAGCCGTAAGAGTTACAACATCTACTCTCTCACTCTGTCGATAACTTATCATCCTCCTACGAATATCTACTTTACCGACTGCTAGTAAGTTATCGACGAAAAATGAGTTGAAACTGCGACAAGAGTGTGGAAGTGCCTTTTCAGTCATGCAGCAGCTGTACACAACCTATACAGTACAAAGACCCCACAAGGTGTGAGTTTTGTGGTCTATACTACCACGCCAGGTGCCAGAACACAACCAACGTGAAGGCCATCCTGGTGAATGACAGGCAGACCATCGCCTTTCTCCCATGTGCAGACAAAAACAACGCCACGGGTACCAAAGTGAGGACTAAGTCCACCTCAGACTGCGTAAACATCTAATACAAATGCTCTTATTTCCCATCATAGATTACTGCTCACTAGTATACAATGACTTAACACAAGAATTAGACACTAAACTACAGAGACTCGTCAACACGGGCATACGGTACATCTATGGTGTTAGAAGGGACGAGCACATCACATCTTACAGGCGTGAGCTGCAATGGCTGACCACCGCCAGACGTAGGAAGTACTTCATGGCCTGCTATCTCAGAAAACTTTTTAATATTGCAGTTCCATCCCATCTTATTGCCTTTTTCGACTTCCACGTAGCACTACGTCCTGTGAGGGGAGAAGTGACACCACTGGACATACAGTCCTTCACCACGGAGACGCTAAAGAATCCGTGACACTCTATCAATACCACTATTTAAACAAAAAGCACGACAACACTTCTACACTCTCGAGAACTCATAATTACATTTATATCATCCGAAAATTGAACTGTACCATTCTCATTCGCGCTCATGCTTTCATTCACTATACACAATTTTTTTATTTTTTTGTTAAATACACTTTACACAACAAATTCTTATAATAATTTTTGTACAACATAATGTACAGATAATAAAGAATAATCTAATCTAATCTAATCTAATCTCTCTCTCTCTCTCTCTCTCTCTCTCTCTCTCTCTCTCTCTCTCTCTCTCTCTCTCTCTCTCACTCTCTCTCTCTCTCTCTCTCCCTCTTTCGCTGTCTACTCCATACCGGCCCCGAGCTCGAACGCACGTGCGCGACTCTCGCTATTCCAGCCCGTAGCCCCCTCTCCTTTTACACTATAGTAGCCCGTGAGCTCTGGCGCGGTGGCTCCCGCCGCTGCTGTACCGGACCCCCTTCTCTCTCTCCCCTCTCTACGCCATACTCGCGAGCGTCCGCCAAAGCCGCCGTCTACCTGTCGCTCGCGTATACCTGCTGTTTGGCTTTTATTGACCTAGCGCCGGTTCTGATCCTTTCTGCGCTGTAATAATATGTAACCTGTGATTTCCTACTACATAATATGTAACCTGTGATTTCCTACTACACGGTGCCGCAAATCCTACTCTAAATTTCAGCTTTAGGGTTTATTGATGAGATTTGTACACATTAAAATAGAGAAATTTTTGTTTGATACAATCTTATATTTATTTAATAAAACAGGAAAAATTGAATACATAATACATTTATACGCGTGTGCGTGTAGATGTGTGTCTGCGTAGAACTATAAAGCATATTTACAGCTTAGAAACTAACGATAGGAGATGAATAAAAAAAGTTATATCGGAAACATAACGTCGTACACATCTTTTGCGATTCTGGCTAAGCCAAACGCATAGATTTCTGTTAAAACTACATCTAAAACGTCGACGCTTACAGTGGCGAAATTTAAGTTTGTCTTAACAATTTCGTCGATTTTATATTTATGAAGGTCGTAATATTGTTTGAACGAGTTTACATTTTTCAGAATTTCACGACATAGTTCACCCTCTTCTCTTTTCAAAGCGTCTTTTATATAATCTAAAATTGAGTCCACGCCGCGATTAACTAATCCCGAAAGCTTCTCGAGCTGTTTAAAACGCAAATCGATGCACTGTTTTACCTGTCTTAAGCCAGCGAACGTTTGTTGATGCATAATTACAATAGGCGGACTCGTACTTTTTCTGTTTCTTGCACGCAGGCTGTGCAGGTGGATGCTGTTGTGTTTCCTCGTCATGACCGCCGCCGCCGCCGCCGACACTGCTGATGAACTGCTAACCGTTGTGGGTTGTCATTGCTGCTGTAGGTGCTGATGTTGGTCTTGGCCTCTCCTCGATGCCGATCGCCCTTGCTCCGAAGCTGTTTGTGAATGTGACATCGTGATTTGGAAGGAGGATCTTGCCAGGATTTCCAAAATCCTGGTAGAACGTGAAGGAGTGATTCCGATATGCATCCATAGCCTCCATCTGATCTTTGATCACTTCCCAACTGTGTGTGTCGAGTGTCACATACTTGGCTGGCGATCCGTTGGCACAAATGTTTAACACTGCTCTGTAGTAACCGCCGTAATACTCCAGGCCTATGGTTGCACGCTTGCAGTTTGATTTGTTGAGCGCATACGTCGTCGAGTACAAGTTGCAGGTGATCGGCTTATTTTTCCAAGACTCGCCACTTGGTGCTATTGCTGCTGCTGAATCCATTGCAAAGATTTTAACGCAACGGTCACACCTAGTACGTTAGTATAAATTGCTCAGATAACAAACATCCGGTCTTGGCTGTACAGTAACCCCGTCCTGTAGAACTCGTGCGTGGGAATGCGTTGACTCGATGATGACGATGACGCATTGTTTTATTTTGCATTCTTCTCAAGAGCCTTCGATAAAACTTAACGGCTAATGCGTCATTCTTGACAAAGTCTGATGAAAAAAAACGTAGATATTTTCGCAGAGAAATGCCACTACATATATGATACAGAAACATAATGCAGTGCTCGCCACATACTTTAGAGTCGACGCTCTGCACTTGTTTTTTATTCCAGTCGAATCGCGTGCAGCTTTTTCTGAGTCGATCAAGATGATGCTTTGATACGGGTGCAACTCCGTAGCTGTCAAAGTAAATTCCGTATCCATTTTTATCTATGAAGATGGCAACCCAGTGTGATCCTGGCTGATGGGACGTGTCGAGATTCGTTACAATAGCTGTCGGTGTGGATAGCAATTTCGGAACGTGATTAGCAGCGTAAACTCCTATTGAATCGGCTTTTAATCCTCTAATAGCTCTGATTATTTGACGCGTATTCATGTTGATGGTGCATCTACGTACTCTTCTTCTACCGCACCGTCTTTTTTCTCGTCAGCTTCTTTTTTAATTCCGTCCACAACGTCGCTAGCACGAAATCTTTCGGGATAGTGATATCTCTTCATCTGCAGCCGATCGTAATCTAATATAGCTTGGTACATTACTTGGCTATTAATGTCGTACGGGTCGCTTCGATGAGGACTGGCAACGATTGAGTGTATCCACCTTCTGATTTGATAGGCTCGACGCAGTGCGCAAAAATTTTTCTTGTTCTCGAATTTCTTGATACCGTGGCTGGTGCACAGCAAGACGTTAGGAAATTGCACAGAGAGCTCGTCAAACGAAGACGCACTAAAATCTTCTAAATTGATGATTCTTCGAGCCACTACTTTTTCCAAAAACTTGGCTTTTGCCTGGCCACGCACGTTTATACGACGCGCGTCTTTCACCAAGTTACACAGATTACGACGCAGATTCTTGAAGGAGATATCTCCGTCGTGCCACTCTAAACCGTGTACATCGAGAGTGCAGTAATTATTCGTCTGCTGCATATCCGCGGGTAATTCGGTAAAACTGCACGGCACGCGAATGATCCAATAACCAACTATACGGCTCTGGAGAGATAAAACTCCGACTTCTTTGGGAATAAATTTTTTATTTATATCTCGAAAGCCTTGAATATCGATCACGTAGTCCGTCATGATGACGATGATGCTGTTACAGCTCGAGTACGTTAGGTGCTGGCTTTTTCGAGAGGGAGACTAACTGCATACTGTCAACGCGCTCGCCTTATGAAGCGCGAATCAAAACAAATTTTGTTTTTGTAGGCGCTGCGATCGAGTGTGCGTGCGCATCAAGCGCTAAAATCCGTTACGATTTGGTGGCTAGAGTCGATTTCCAGAATGTTGTCGTACTCTGCGTAAACGATACAGTTGATAGCAGTGAGAAGAGCCGTTTCGAATCTCACTTCTATGCGTATGCTACCCGAGCGCACGAAATTCCAATGTGTGGCACAGTGTGCCGATAAATCAGGAGTGAGATTGAAGGCCGTCAAAAAATTGCCTTTGTAATAGTTGTAGCGATTGATGCCAAAACCTTCGTTGAGAAAATGCATGCCTGTGCCCGTGTAAAGTGATTGAAAAGCGTCAATGTAGAGTTTGTCGAGACCCGTGAAACGTGGCTGCAAAGGTTTGCTTGGAATTTGTACGCCATCGACGTAGAGAGAAATATAATTTATAGAGAAGTGTTGAAAATTAAAAGGATTTAACGCGCGGTTTCCGTTGAATGCTTTGTTTTCCATAAAGCCTAAGGTTATTCTCTTCGGCAACTGATCGTGTATAACGTTGTCAATCTAATCGCCCAATATTCCCGAGTGAAGAGACTTAACTTCGACTCTCGTTATGGGATATTTAGTCGTGGTTTTCGATAATGCTTGCGCATGAGCCAGTAAAACTCCAGGACTGATTTTAACTCTGCGAACTATAAGTGTAGCTTCTTTGATGCTGAGTTTGAATTTTCCATCGGCTGTCGCGTCCATCATACAAAAAGCATCCTTACTCCTCACTAGACGTACGCGCATTTCTACGCCATTAATCAGCATTTTATCCTGATTAAAGAGGTCGTGATGTAGATGTTCAATCATGTCAAAGTATCGTCGATTCCGTGTAAAATATTTGCGATTTTCCAGTCCTTTGTTCACGATAATAGGTGCTGTGGCAGTGCTCACTGAATTAGCTGGTGAATCGAAACCGCGGCTCGTGTCGTTGTACCACAGACTCGCTGTAAGATGTGACTCTTTAGCAACCGGAGCGTAATTGAGAAGCGTCTCGATGTACGCTCTGTAAGGAGAAATTGAATGCATGAAATTGTTGATCGATCCAACTTTAAGGTCTTCGATCGTTGCGGTAGCCTCGTCAGCGGGTACGATTTTAGCTTGAACATGAAGCATAGTGTGAGCCAGATCAAAGTAATGCTTGCTACCTGCCGGCACGACAAATTCCAATGGTGCGTCGACATCTTCGCTAAGAGACGACACAGGCTTATAATGCAGAAAGCTGCTGCTTTCAATGGACGTTTGGGTGGCTGGAAGCGTGAAAAGATCCAGGTCGCTGGACATGCATTCCGTCGAGTGAGAATGTAAAAACGCCAAACTAAATACGCCTAGGACCAAAAATATCCGTAACACTTCTCAAACTCTGCTGATGCTGCTGCTGAGTACTTCTTTTTTAGGCCTCTTCTTCGTTTTTCTCGTGACTCGTTTTTTGCTAGAGCCGATTGTACTCCTTGTATGTGTCTTTCTCAACTGACGCCTTCGATGCATTGCGCGTGATTTATAACAAGAGCCTTTCATCATTTCTGCTATCTTTTCACCGGCTTTTCGCTTCAATTTGTTTTCAGACTCTTTAGTACGATATATGAATGCCTCCTTGAAATTCAAGCCGTTGTTTGCAACGTCGTCTAATACGTTGATGACTGTGCGCACAGCCTCTTTGCCCACAGCTCTGGCACACGGAAGCGATGTACGGAAGAATTTTGCGAAATAAACCTCGTCCGCGCTGATACGTTGAACCGGAATAGACGTGTCTCACTCCTCCACCGCCTACTTGCTCGTCGTAGTAGCGTATGTAGTGACTCATCGTGACATAGCGTTGCTCTCTCTCTCTCTCTCTCTCTCTCTCTCTCTCTCTCTCTCTCTCTCTCTCTCCCTCTCGCTATAGCTATTACGTTTAAAGTGAAGCGTAACCGTCAGCGTTCCATATTCGAATGGTATTCGCGCTCTGTGCTGATCCCTTATATCTATGACAATCGAACGAAAACTGTGATGTAAAAGCCGAATATAATGAGCAGGTGCAAAATGTCTCACGATATTACTGCCGAATTTGTACTTTGCACTATCCACCGAAACTATACGCAGTAGGGCAGCTTGAGTGTCGTCTACAGTGTGTGGCTCGCATACATCCGTGTACACGTAGAGCTGATCGGGAATAGCTCGGGAAAGCGATGCTGGTCTGTTTCCTAGCGCGACTACACTGCCCATTGACGATGTGACAAAGGTGCCGTTTTCTCGCCGAGTCTCGGAATCTTCGAAACCGAAAATACGGCAAATTTTTTCGTTAAACGTTGTCTGATGCTGATCAACGCAGGCACACTTGCGCTGTAACATGTAGTAGCCCTTTTGAAAGGGTGCAACTTCGAGACGCAGGTGATCGTGAAAGGCGGCTGATTTATTTATTTCGTTGGCTAGTTGTTCGATCTTGTCGTAAATATCGTGCGGAAAAAAATGCGTTTCCTGCTTTGCCTTTTCCGACTGTTTAAACGTGTAAAAGGCGACCGATTCTTGAATGTGCGGGACAGTACTCGGCATGTGAATTTCGACGAGCGCAACGGACCAATTCCCGCTGAGACTGAGCTCGCGCGAGAGCTGCGTTGTAAAGTAGCTGGTGGTGTTTTCGTTGTAGTACGTCATACTGCTGTTGCTAGGCAGACTAGGCTACACATACAACTAGGCTTTTGTACTTCAGAGGCTTTGATCCACGAGTTGAATTTGTCCGGATAGCCAGCCCACTTGACGAGTAGCTGCTTCTTCGAGCCACGACCCTTTGTACGAATTACGCGTTCTATTTTGAATTGCTCAGCAGCGTCCGACATGCAATTCGTGCCAACGTGAGCGAGCTCCTCGAGACAGAAAAAGCCGTCAATCTCCTCGCCGTTCAAATCTTCCAGGATAAACGTTGGTTACTGCTGTCTGTTGGATATGCGCTTAATCTTGAAAAGATCCTCGCTAAAGTTTTTTTTGTATCCCTTCTGGAAAGTATTTTTCGTGCGACTAATGCGTACGTAAGATTCGGGCTTGTATTTATTGATTACACCTGACGCCATCTTTTCGCGATTCTTGTAAGTCGATTGCAGACGAGCTCTTTTCGCTAAATTTTTGCGCGCTTTCGCAGCATTGTAGATGCTCACGTCACAGGGGCGCATCTTTGTACCGCTGTGTTGCGTATGATTGTAAGCCTCGATGATTTTCTGCTCCACGTCGATGTAACGTTGCGTGTTATTGTGAGAAAAGTATCGCCACATTCGTTCGCGTATAGTACGGTTTAGTCTTTCCACCACAGCCGCTTTGATATCGGGGTTTCGAACTGTAAGGAATTTGATGTCGCGTTTTTTCAAAAATTCCTGAAACGTCGAGTCTACAAACTCCTTACCCTTGTCGGATTGTAAGAGTATCGGGACGCGACCGTTGCTGCGTTCGAGTATTCGTCCGAAGGCTGCGGTGACGTTATAGTTTTATCGCGTAGAGGCTCCAGCCACGCGTGTTTACTCAATACATCCACCACTACGAGTAGGTAACAATATCCGTCGTTGTACTCTTTGATCGTGGTTAATTGAAGCAAATCGCACTCCCATACGTCGTCAATGTTGCTCACGTTGTAACTTAATCGCAGAAAGGCTATAGCCGGGTTACTATGGTGAAATGGCCCCCTTGGAAAATGTATATATGTTATATACCATTCGATGGGGGATAAAAAAAAACTCCCATAGCCAAATTTTTAGCTCTCTGCCTAGTGCGCATGCGCAGTAACGTCGATAAACGTGTTTTTTTGATTTTATTTTTTTCTGAAGTCCCTATAGGATAAAAATTTTTTTAAAAATTCACATTGGTGTATTTTTATGTCATGAATAACTGCAATTTTTTTGGGATTACATAACCTCAAATATCGGATCTAAAAAAATTATTAAAGTTTTCAATCGATATTTTGACCCCCTTGTTTTTGAGGTGCAACTTTTTAAGTAGACTTTTTTTGTGTACTTTTTCCCGTTCTTTACGATGGCACTAACGTTTTTTCCTTAAAAATGGTGGCACAACTCGATTTGAGCCAAAAACTGATTTTTTTGCCATTTTTTCACGTTTTTAGCTGGTTATGTTACAATTTAGTTACTAAAGTGACTCCTTTTGAGTAGTTTTGCATATCTTCCCATGAAAACATAATCAAATGAAATATTTTGTTCGCTCCAAGCCGTATTTTTTATATTATCTTACGTTTTCAATGATGGTCTTATCAGAATTTGAGGTAATAAAGGGTTTCTCTCTATATATAAAAAGAATATCGCCGCTGTCAGTGTCTGCTTTTCTCTTTAACCTAAAAATGCCCTCATTTGAGTGATTTAACGCCGAAAAAGGCCATTTTTGGTACCATGTAACCCAAAACTAACCTAAAAATGTCATAATGCAAGGGTTTTCACGCAAAAAAGCCTGTTTTTAGCTAAACATAGCCTTGAAATCGATCGTTTGAGGGTACTTTTGGCGTCTTGTGGTCTTAAAAAGGCCATATTTGGCTTATCTGCCTCTACTTAATTGATTATTCAAAATCTATTGACAGTAATAATTATCAGGTAAAAAGGAATTGAAGTTAAGTATGTTCAATTCGTACAAAGTATAATTTATTATCTTCATAGGCTATTTAAAATAAATTATGGAACGTATACAAGTAGCTTTTTAAAAATAACGAATGTTCACAATAGAAAAAATGATTCACTCATCATTGTCACTATCTTCATCAATACACACTTCAATTTGATCATTAAGAAACATTTTAGACAGAATTTCAGCTGGTCGTATGATTTTTGATAAATATCTTCCATGTGAAAGATAATAGATTATGGCAGCAATATGCGCACAACATCCTATAGTACGGTTACCGTTAGCACAATCACAACAGTGTCTTAAGATGCTAGAATAACCAATACCATTTGGTTTATACTCAACGAAACATTTGTATTGTTTTCTGTTAATATGCCTGGATTGAACTTCAAGTTTGAGAATATTGTTAGTCTCTTTTGAATATCCAATCTTCAAATTATTATCTGCGTCAAGCATTTCCGCTAAGTAAGATATTGTCTGTTTAAGCTGATATGTTCCTGTAAACAGAATTTTCAAATCTTTTATTGTTAATTCAGGAAAGTCTGGTAAATCATCCGAAGTTATTATTTTAAATGGTAGTTTCCGACGACTCCATCTTTTGTCTGCTACTAAAACTGCTAATGTATTTTCAACATTTTTTCTAGATTGCATAGCACTAAATATTTCATCTTGCATGTCTTCATCAGAATCTAGGCGTTTGCCAAACAAGTTATTTAAGTAGCAAGAAATTTTACAATAAGATCCAGTATTTTTCACCACTGTATTATCAAATTTGTGATCTAATAACCTATATTTTTTCTTTTGAACTCCGTGCACTGCTTCAACAACCCATCGCAGTTTTGTCGTGAATCTTGTTTCATTTGATTCTTGCGTAGAAAGTTGAGATTTTGAACCTTTGAGTGCAGGCATCAAAACAATATAACCCATATTTTCTAATTTTTGTTTAATGTCCCTGAAACCTCTATCCAGTATAAAAATGTCCCCTTGGCGAAGAAGTTTCTGTAAAATATTCTGCTTCTCTTCCAATATTTCAATCAGTATTGTAGCATCATTTTTATTTGCAAGATATGGACCTAACTGGTCAACAACATAACCATTAGTAGTACATATAGTAAATGGTTTAGTCAGAGGAACTTTTTTTTGGCCTGAATAAGATTTTCTTTGGTACTCGTTATTAGAGCTTTTTTCATGCCTTATATAAGTACCATCAGCAATCAAAATAAGTTGTTTACCAGGATGTAATTTCTTTGCCATATTAGAAGTTTGATTTTCAATCAATTCATTTCTGTCTACATTTTCTAATCCAAAGTGTTTTGGTAGTAAATCTTTTTCGAAAGATAATAATACTGATTGACAAAAACGAGATACTTGTTGTTCGCTTTCAATGTCAAATATTAATTTTATTTAGTTCATCTTCATAAAATCTTTTTTTAATTAAATGTGTGCAACAGCATCTATTGCCATGTGGAATAAAAACATTCATTTTACTATAAACTTGAATTCGGGCCTCTAAAGGAACTAATATATTATTAGTCTGTTTTTGGTACCCACAAACAAAGCAATATTTATGTGTCGCAATCGTCCTTTGAATAAGTAATTCCGTGGTTGCTCGTACTTTTTGTTCCTTTATTGTGTATACAGATGATTGTGTACTTTCCTGAGATGATGAAGTGACAGTTAGCTGAGAAAATGATTCAGAAACATTTGAATCTTGAGACGAAGCAGTTGCTGGAACATTAACCTTTTTAGGTTTAGAGCTTGATATGTATTTGGCTAATCGCTTTCTACATGAATCACAAATTACATCATGGATGTAAATATCTTTATTTGATAATTGTTTAGCATATTCGATTTCAACTTCAGATTCGATTTCCTTTTCTCGACCAATTGATTTTCTAATATAAATATTACACATGGCACATCTTCGATCATCGCGTTTCCTGATGTTATCTGACTCTTCATTACTATTAGATGCCATATTTATTTAACCATTAGACAAGAAGATCACTTCTGAAATAATAAAATATAAATATTTTACAATACATTTAAAAATGCTGTTAGTTAGTTTTTAAAAATCTAAAAAAATTGTTTGCCTTTTTTAAATTAAAAACTAGAATGAATAATAAATATTACAAAAATATTATAATCTAAGTTCTTGTATAATCCAGTTTTCTCAGTAGCTTTACATGAAAAGTAAAAAAATAATATTGCCTAGTAAAAGTGAAATAAGTTGTATTTCATTTATAAGTTTTTTAAGCAAATAATTTTTTTTTGTCATAAAAACTGTATTGAAGTGCTTGCACCTAGTGATTTTATAAAATCAACAAACCTATGAAATTATTATATTCAATTTGTTTTTTTGTAAAAATATGTTCTTGTATCTAGACATGAATAATAGTGTATTTTAAAATAAATAAATAATGTTGTTTTTAATGATGTTTCATATACGTATGTGTTTAAAGCATAGGTTAGCTTGTGTTTACTTTATTCATTTTACATTTTTTTAACTTAAAAGTTAATTGACAATTAATAAGTTCGCATCCTATTAGTTCTATTTTTCATTTTTATTATTTCTCATGTATTGTTTTTATGTAAAACCAAATATTTTTTCTCATCTCATAATAATTAACTATAGTAAAAATCACATCATATATAGTCATATGCAGATATTTATGTGCATTTTTTATTAATTTGACAGTATTTTATACATAAACAAATTAATTATTGTTCAAGACTTTCTATATTTTATCAATTTAATCATACTTGTATAATTAATATACCGCATTACATCAAAACATGCAACTCATCAATCGTCAAATCCGTTTCTAGCAAAAGTTTATTGTCATATTTTATTCAAATGTTTTTCCTTCTTAATTTTATTTAGTTAATAGTTTCAACAACTTTATGTTTAACTAATTTCTCATTTTACTTTATGTGATTAGCCTAAATTGGTTAAGTTAAATAGATAAAGACTCGTTCCCCTTACATGCATTGTACGTATATCTATATCTATAGGATTGAAAATTCATTTTTATTAATTACTTTTTTGTTAGCTTATTGATTTAAAATCTGATTGCTATTTTTGTTTTAGGATAAGATCGGATCTTTATGCGAGTACTAAAACAGTTTATAATTTAATGTTGGTTTAAACTTTTGATTTTATGCAAGAATTTAATAACGTACACAACATGTTTTTCTTATTTAGCGTATAAAAAGGTCTAATAATTATCTGTTATTATTATTACATTATTATATTATTATATTATATTATTATATTATTATATCATATTATTATATTATTATATCATATTATTATATTACTATATTATCTGTCATTATTTTTGATACAATTACTCTTAATACTACAGAATTAATAATAAAAATTTTATTTTTCTACCCATTAATAAGTCTTACTCTGCATATACCGGTAAAATACAAGTGTATTTATTATAAATACATGGGAGATTTTTTATTTATCAGTAGGTTGGTTACAGTATTTTTTTCAAAACTCAAAGTGTCGGCATAAAAATAACATTTTAGATATTAATAATAGGTTTTGATTTTAAAGAAGTTATTTAACAAAATATTAATTTATTGTGGAATATGTATTAGAAATACATATAACCCTAATATCAAAGCATATAATCTGTGATGTCAAAACTTTTGAAAAACTTTGTTAAATCTTCATTTTTTTAAAAGATATGTAAAATATATAGTACTCACTTTAAATATACAAGATTGTTAGTTTTGAAGTAAACAGCAGAAAGATTTAAAGTAGCCGCGTCAGCCTTCGGTTCCAACTAACTCCAATGTATTTGAAAATAAATACTTAACTACTTTATTATTTTTTCTAGTATTGCTATCAATTATCAGTCAAAAGCCGAAATAGTAAAAAGAAAAATCGAAACAATTTTTATTTGCTAGATTTTAATTTACTTTAAAAGTTATAAACTTATACTAACAGCGTTTTCACCATTCACTTGTATTAGTATATTATGGAGAAAGTACAATTGAGTCCGTCGTCCCGTACCGACCTCGGGACATACCGTCTGAAATAAGCTGTTTTTACGGGATTGGCTAATTCTGTACCGTCGATTGGGTTATCGAACAGAATTAGCCAATAATATAAAAGTGACTTATTTCAGACGGTATGTCCCGGGGTCGGTACGGGACGGGACGGGACGTATTGTACTTTCTCCCTTATATAGACAATTGTAAGAAAAAAAAAATTAGTTTTGAAAAAAACAATGTTGGCCATTGGTTTGCGCATCGTTTAATTAATTAAGAAATCAAAATACTTTATTTGTTTATGCTCCTGATAATTCTTAATTTTATGATTGACCATTCACTACGCAGATCGTCTACATTGCAGCCGCCGCGTCAACCGCGCGGCCAAGCATAACCTTTTATTATAAATACAAATAAACAATAAACAAAAAAGTGCGACAGAGACAATACTTTCGACCAATCACAGAACGTTTAAAAAGAACATAACATTAGCCATCAGTTTTATAATAAGGTGATATCACAATTCTGATAAGACCATCATTGAAAACGTAAGATAATATAAAAAATACGGCTTGGAGCGAACAAAATATTTCATTTGATTATGTTTTCATGGGAAGATATGCAAAACTACTCAAAAGGTTACTAAATTGTAACATAACCAGCTAAAAACGTGAAAAAATGGCAAAAAAATCAGTTTTTGGCTCAAATCGAGTTGTGCCACCATTTTTAAGGAAAAAACGTTAGTGCCATCGTAAAGAACGGGAAAAAGTACACAGAAAAAGTCTACTTAAAAAGTTGCACCTCAAAAACAAGGGGGTCAAAATATCGATTGAAAACTTTAATAATTTTTTTAGATCCGATATTTGAGGTTATGTAATCCCAAAAAAATTGCAGTTATTCATGACATAAAAATACACCAATGTGAATTTTTTAAAAAATTTTTATCCTATAGGGACTTCAGAAAAAAATAAAATCAAAAAAACACGTTTATCGACGTTACTGCGCATGCGCACTAGGCAGAGAGCTAAAAATTTGGCTATGGGAGTTTTTTTTTATCCCCCATCGAATGGTATATAACATATATACATTTTCCAAGGGGGCCATTTCACCATAGTAACCCGGCTATAGCCTTTACGCTTAACGGGTCTGTGAAGAGTATAGGCGTCTTGATTACTAAGCCACTCGTATATACGTTCTTTCTCCCGCGGGTCAGCCGCGCTAAATAATTTGTCTTTTCAATTTACACGCACGAGATTGCGCGCACCGGCGTAACCAGCCTCGTGCGAGACATCGTAGTATTGCTGCTCGTACGACGACGACGACGACATGCTTAAAAGTTTGCGAGACGTAGCCACTTGTTCTTTGTTCGATTTCTCGTCATAGCAGGCGATGCCGGTAATTCGCTGCTGCTGCTGGTGCTGCTAGAGTTGTGTATTTCCATCAACGCGTCGATACTCTCTTTACTAGGCAGTCGTCGTTTCGCTGTATTATTCGGCTCTGTCAAATTTTTACCAATTTTCACTATTTCCGGGTTTCCAATCAGCTTTATCGGCGTGTCGACTGTCTTGATGAATTTGGCGAAAGGTAAACGGCCGATGGGCACTTCCGACTGATCCAGTGTTTTTTCCTGCGTGTGACAACGTCGCTAATCAGTTCTATAATGTTGAAATCTTGTATGGGCCGGCCGTCTATACTGACTCTGCCAGTGCTATCCCACTTGAGACGATCGCCGGCAACGGTTTTCCAGTGTTTCAGCAGAAGGTGCGTTTTTTGAGCGTAACTCTTGGGCATGCTGTCGAGTATAATTTATTCAGTCATTGGTGCCGATGTGGCCTCTATTTCGTCGACGTCGCGCTCGTAATCGTGTTCAGCGTGACGTTCGGAATCTTTGAAAACAGATATCACCGCAGTACTTGTAAATAGTTTTGACATTTTTCACGCTCATCTATAAATTTATTCGAATGTAGAATTGTGTGCATCTCTGAATCGAGTCTCGAGGGATTGTCGCTGCACGTTTGAACAGAGTTTTCATACGACTCGTTTACTACTGGCGGTGCTGCTGCTGGCTAAACGTTTTGCATGCGCGAAAACATATCTTCGGGCACGATAATCATTTTTCTCGCACGATCCATTTTAGTCTTCCGCTGCTGCTGACTTTGAATTAAATAACTTCAAGACAAGAGCCCCGATAATAGGTGCGAGTAGAAGCGGCATAAAAGCACCACCGTGCTGTACGAAAACTCGTTTCTTTTTCTGCCAATCGCTGACAGATTTCTTATTATTGCAAATCGTAAATTTTCTTAGAACGTTTTTGTGCTTTTTGAGTCGTCGTTTATGCGAGTCTTTGATTTTGATCACACCTTGCAAGATATTCAAAGCGCATTCGCATATGCAACGCACGAGTCTCTTGTCGGCTGTGCGTAAAAGAGCCGTACGTTGTTGGCCGTCCATGTCACAAAGAGCTTTCAGTACAGCTACTCGTTTTGTGTTGAAATGCTTAGTGTCGAGCGCAGCCACGGGTATACAACAGCCAGCCTGTTTCTTCTTCGATGTTGTTTGGCGCCATAGCTTCTAGCCTACTGTTTATGCCCAGAGCTCTGCACACCTATTTTGTATTTTTACTTTTTACCGAATTTCGGCACGTAGGCGTACTGAATATTGTCGCTTGGGAATATACACGTGCGAACCCTATACTCGTCCACGGCTGCTTGAGTTAGATCGAGAAAAAGATACGAGTGAGGTCCGCGCGTAGCGTCTATGTAAGCCTTCTGCAGAAACGTTGGATCTTCCGGATAAATTTGTCGCGCGAGATGCCGAATCTGAGCTCTGTCGCGAGGATTTTTAAATATAACAAGATACTTTGAATTTAAACTTATGTCGCACTGAAACTTTCCCTGGTGAAAAATATTCTGCGTCACCAGAAAGACCGAAAAATTCAAATGATGAGACGAACGCGAGAACAAATGCAGATCTATATCTTTCGGTGATTATCGCATTAAGTCGTCAAGAATCAGTAATTTTTTCTTTCCCGTATCCACGGAGTAATCGCTTCGCTGCGGAAGTCCCTCTCGAAACTCGATAGGTATAGCCAACTTTGAATTCACTGCGGTACGTCTCTTGCCACTCAGTATAGTAGAGCAGAACCCTATCGAAGCGAGCATCGCACATCTCCGGCAGATGCTCGAGAAATTTTTTCAGAAACCAGCTTTTTCCAGCTCCTGTCGGTCCTGCTATGCACGCCGTAAAAGGAGGCTTCCAACGCGTATCCATCTTTTCGACTAAAGCGCTCTCTTCCCCAAAAGCGCTTTTTATTAATATTATTCCTCTACTGCGGAGGGCGACGGTGGCGGCGGCGGCGGGCGCGGGCGCGGTCGCGGGCCGCGTATACGCGTGTACTCTCGTGGGCCTCGTATACGGGTATACTCACGCGGGCTGCGTATACGTCTATACTCACGCGGGACGCTTATAAGCGTATACTCACGCGGGCCGCTTATAAGCGTATACTCACGCGGGCCGCTTGTAAGCGTATATTAACGGCTACGAGTATCATCCGCGGACGAGCCGTCTATACGCGTGCATGTACGGCTCGCCTATAAGCGTGCGATGATGAGTGGGTAAAGGATGTTATAATTACAAGAAAAAGTTTAAAATACTTTTATTTTTAAATAAACGAGATTCTTAAATTTACTTTTATTTATTCACAAACAACTTACATACTATACTTAACTTTTATAATCGTACGGGAGCGCTACGCTTTTTTAGAACTATGCTACACGATTGGACCTCTTCTCGCGTGACGATAGTGTGATCTGGCAATCTTTTAATAGAATTAAACTTAAGATTAATGCATTCATTCTCTTCATCAGGCTTAAAATAATTTTCAATCATACTCGTAATGCTAGGATAATTTATTCTCAAAGAATTCGAGAAATTTAGCGAGATACCCTTGACTTTACATTTTTCCGATACCTCGCCAGTTCTCGAATTCACGGTTCTGTAGCCGTAAAATTTCGGACCACCCGAGAGGAAGCTCGTAATATAAGTCCCTTCGTCGAGCTCGTTGGTCATATCGCCGAGCAACGAGCCTAACGGAGGCCTGTTTTCTTGTGCGTTTTCGTTACACACAAATATGCACTAATCAGTGTCGCTGTACAGCGTTCGCTTGCCGAGCTTCTCCAAATAATAAATACGAAAATAGTTTCAAACGGGCCAGAGATGTCGTGTAGGCTGCTATAACTACGTTCGTATACTCCACAGCATCGTCGATGTACTGCCAGCTTGCGTACATCACTTCCTCGTTGACCAGCAGGAGACTCAAGACCTCTTTATCCTCGGCCGTTAGAAGTTTAAAGAGGTCTTCGCGCTCCTTGACGATCACCGTCTGTTTTAAATTATCGCGCTCTCCGAACTTACCCCAGAACGAGTTCAGACAGAGCTTCGCAACAGTGCGCAGGCCAGGGTTTTTCGCGATTTTTTCCAGATCGAGCGATATCCCCTCATTTTCGCGATACTCGTGAACGTAACGCGCTTTCGATTCCGCGTCAACGCACCAAGTTGGAAACCCCGATGCTTCCTGCTTTAATCGCAAGAAAGTGTCGATGTAGACAGCGAAAAGTCCTCCTTCACCTGTGAGCGGATCGTACTCAGTTAATTAATAATAACTAACTAAACTCAGTTAATTAATAATAAACTAATATTTCAGTTATAGCATAGCCGAGTTCGATGGCTTTTCGCAGTTCATCGGCTACCCAGGATCCGCTGAACTCTCGCTGACTCGCATCCGAGTGGCAACAATCGCTCTGCCGCATGTCTTCGCAGCATGTACGACATAGTACGAAGAGAAGCTTGCCGTGCATTTTTATCGGCAAAAAAGCCTGATACAATTTTCTCGGCGGTAAAACCTTACATTTTACCAGCCCATCTCTGGCCGAAAAATTGTTGAGATTGCCACCCGTCAGCTCATCAGATTCCTCGCCGACGTAAACCTTTGGATGACCGAGCAGAAATCTGCCTCGTTTACAAACGTAAGGATACTGCGAGCATATATCTGTATACAGAATACGCTCGCCTGGCTTAGCATCGTAAACTGCGACGAAATTTTCGGTCCGTCCGCCGAAGAATGTGTCACGAGGATTAATCGTTATTTTTCTGATGAGCGGATGTTCCGATATGTACTTGGCGATTTCTGGGTTTTCACGCTTGACTCTGTCAAACTCGCACTCCCAAATTTCGCGCGTCTCGTAACCGAGCTGTTGGATCTGCGCGATTTTAGTGCGTGTACTCTCGAGCAACGCGTCGAAAGTACGACCCCAGGCATTCGGCTTGTTGCGATTGTTTTTGAAACATTCAGGACAGCCATGCGTATAGCAGCCCTGGTATTCAAAAACAATGGGATTTTCTGCTGGATTGGTAGATGGTAAGAATCCGTCGACCAAAAATCCCTCGGGAAGCCGATATTCGCGCGCTCTGCCTGCATGCAAGATTCCGCGACCGATCTCTCGCTCGCACTGCAGCAGCCACTCGACGGCTTTTTGGGAGTGCTTGTCGGTGCGCCGATACCCGCTCCTGGCGACTATTCCTATAGTCTGTTGCTTTAAGAAATTTTTTCTATAGAGATGAGAGCACGCGGACGCGATTGTAGTAGCCGGGTCCGTGTCTCCGACCTCGAGAAAAATTTTTCTGAAAGCCACACACGCGCGACGCAGAATCGTCACATCCATGCGACAGTAGTCGACGATTTCCTGGCTGAAAACGAATACTGCGTTCGCTGCACGCATCTCGCTGTGCCACAGCAAGAACTGCTCGCGCTCGCTTGACGACATAGTGTCGGGCGAATAATAATCCGCATGCGGTATGGTACCACGGTATTTGGCGTTAACCGAGGTGTTAAAAAGGTGCGGAAAACAGCCTTTTTTTGTAGTCTCACCTAAACCAAATGTAGTAGGCAACGCGGCCAACTTCATTTGAAAATAGCTGAGACTATTGATGAACTTTCTGCGTCCATACCGGATGCACAGTATTTTCTGACCATTCAGTATGATGCCTGGCACGCAATTTATTTTACGTTCGACAAGCCGTCGTAAAACGAATTGCGCATCGTACCCTCGTGCGTTGTGCACGATGCATATTATATTTTCAAAGTCCGTTTTGTCGCGTGCTACAAGCAGTAGCAGCTGACCAACGGGATCTTCGGTAAATACATGCTCACGCACACCGCACGAGGGACACCATTCTGAAATGTCGTCAGAACTTATGCACTCCGTACAGACTTGCTGTGCAACGCAGACATTTGGGACGTGCATCTTTATGCTTTCATAGCCTCGATACGATGCTGCTTGCATCGTTTCCAGATCGTAGAAAACATAAAGATATTTTTTCGCTGAAGCATCATTTTTTTTCGGCTGTATAAAACAGTGTTGATTATAACCGTGTGTCGACTTGCAATGTCGACACCAATTTTTGCCGCACTCATGCTTACCACGCTGCCGGTTCACGCTTTTGCAGCAGGTAAGACAAATCTGCAGCACATCGCACAATCGCTTGTGCTTCGCTTTGTATGATCCCGCAACCGAATGGTTGCGAAAACATACATCGCCAAAAAAACTGCGATTGCACGATGTGCATTTTTGCAAAGCTTCGTTCTCGCTGCAGGGTGGTTCCACTCGGCTCGCATCGCCGGGGTATCTTTCGTCTGAAGCAGTACTCGACCTCTGTGATTAGTCTTTACTTTATTAGATTTCAGGAGCAGGTTGACGAAAAAAATCTTCGTTGATGGTTATATTGTAATGAACATAAAGCGGTGTACTTATCAAGTATTGTAACCATTCTCTAACATTTTTTTGTTAATAAGGCCGTGAACATAACTAGTTTTGTGGATCAATTTTTTTTATATGCACATAAAAGCAATGGTCATCGTCAATATTTCTAGGTAAGTTAGTGACCATAGTATTAACGTCAACAGGAACATTAATTATTTGTCCATAAATACCGTATTGGCCATGGACATGCCGTAGTCGTCGTATTTGCATGAAGGGTATTCTTGGTGAAATTAGTCGCTGAGAAACAATATCTAACTTTGATAAATGAGCAGGTATTGTTGGGTATGAAAAACCGTTATATGTTGACAATATTGGTATTTTCTTTTTGTCCAACGCTGATTTACAAGTAGAGCACACCTTTACCGTATTACCTGTCTGGTAAAGCTGAGATAAAAATTATAAAATCAATCATCATAAATGTTTGAATAGCAATTAAAAATAAAAAAGGAACTTCGTTCCAATATTTTGTGCTAAATACCTTACCGGCAAGATCTTTTCCAAAATATCATTGTGTATTTCAGAAGTTGTTTTTAAATCGTTGTTCCACCACATCCCGTCACATACAGCACACGATATTCCAAATGTATTTTTTGTAAAAATTTTATAAAAATGTAGATGTCCTTGTGCATGTTTATAATAATTTGTATAACTCTGAATCGAAAGATCAGGAATTGCAGTAATATCATTTTCATGTGCTTCATGACAAACTTCATCACTCATGTCATTCCCGTGGTTTTCACAGTAGACACTAGCATTTATTATATTCTGTGTAATAACATCTTGTACTTTGATATATGGCGTAAAATTTAAATTTTGTAGATGTAGGTGCATAAAATTTAGTGAGTCAGTAACGTGATAGTGGCAAAAAGTTAATGTTTCAGTGTTAGTTCTAATGTCAGTATATTGCAGATGAACGCATATGTTTTGATTATAAACTCTCGAAAAAAGGTATCAAGCAATCCATGTCTCCATATTCAGTATCGCTATACAATATCTGGCTTGTGAAAAGAGGGTCTCCACAAGATTGTAAAAATGGTGATTCTCTTAGTGGTCGTCGCAGGTCCGTAGGTAAAATTTGTAGATCAAGAATCTTTATTAGAGAGTGAAAGAGACAGTTTCCTGGAGGCATCATTAGAATGTCTGTGTAATTATACAAGTTTGCCTGCGGCTGTACACAAATATTACGTTATTGGTACAATCTAAAAGGGCCTGTATATGAAGATGTAGATAATATTTGTCTCGTTTCTTGTTGACCGCATGCAGCATCATTACTTCTGTTGAAATCGTTATTGATAAATGACAAAAATTATTTATAAGCAGTTGAAATAATATTAATAATGTATACTGCGTATTAAAGGTTACCTTGACAAATTATTTGTGTTTGCGACTGTTGTAGAGTCGGTATGGTTTTTATTCAAATTCTGTTGAGATAATAAATGTTGTAGATTTTGTGTCTCCATTGCAGGTGTACATGGTATTACGTTGGCTAAAGTTTTTTGTTTTATTTTATCTTGGTATCTTTTATTTCTTTCTTTTCTTAATTGTAATTGTTGAGTACTTTTGTTATGTACAGTGGATTGATTTTTGATTTTATTATTTCTTTCTTTTCTAAATGTAGAAAATGTTTTAAAATGTTAAATACAATTGCGAAATAGTGAAAATAAAGTAGATATAGACGACGTCTAAAGAATACATTACTTTGATGAAACATTTGTCTGTGTAATTGTTGAAGAATGTACTTGTCTGCTATCTTCATTAGAATTTTGTTCAGATAATAAAGTTTTCTGTATTTTACATCTGTCTCGATAAGCTTTAGCATTTTGTCGATTACGCTGCCTAATTTTATCTTGTTCACTCTCATTATTTTTTTTTTATCGAGATACCTTTCATTTCTGCGTTTTCTTGGTCGTTTTTTCTTTTCGGATGTACTGTAAAATATTTTGTTTAAAATAGTTATATAATAGTTAAATGTATTGTTTTGACCGAGCTCTGAACATTTTATCATAAAAACCCGGACGCTCCTCGAAAATGTTATGATTGGGTTCAGGTAATGAGAATGACAACACGTATTTATAGAAAAGCACACTTAAACTCAGACTCTTTAATCAAACGTAAACACAACTGGTCTGAACAGCTGTTAGAATGAGACAAACATAAACAATGGTTCGCGATGTCGTTGATCTCTTTGCGCGCGATTCTCGGCGTTCGAATCGTGCAACGTTTGAGCTCGATCACAACAGTATATATATGTACAATATATTCCAGTTATAGGTTTATGTATTTATACACATTCGAGATGTCGTTGATCTTGTTTCGTGCGACTCTCGGCGTTCGAATGACGTTTATGTATTTATATAAAATACGAAGAAAATACGAAAAAATAATACGAAAAGAAATAACCTATATTTAAGTTCTACTTATATGTATGCATATAAAATACAAAAACATAACCTGTAATATCGTTAGTTAGTATAATTCGTGTACTTACGCAGCATTGGTTGGTTCATAATTTTCTGATAGAACTAAAACATTTTTTGGAATAATTTTTTCATCGTCGGTGGATGAACTAGTGAGATCCATTATTTAACTGTGTATTTCACTGTTTACACTTGTTGCTTTTATATAGTATGGGGAGATGTGCTCATCTCTTCTTACACCATAGATGTACCGAATTCCTGTATTCACGAGCCTCTGAAGTTTTAGGTCGAGTTCTTGCGTCAGGTCACAGTATACGAGAGAACAATAGTCTATAAGAGGAAACAGGAGGGCCTGCACTAAGTGCTTGCGCAACCCGAGATTGGTGCTTTTCCTGAAAAAGTAAAGCCTGTACATTAGCGTGTGAGCACGCTTACACACTTGAGTAATATGCTCCTTCCACGTAAGCTTAGAGTCGAGCACCAATCCCAGATTACGCACGGAAGATTCAAAGCTGACCTGAGCACCCCCTATGTTAATAAAGGTGTTAGCTGTTGAGGGTAATGCGTTTATGTAGTAGGGAGAGCCCAGGACAATTGCTTTAGTTTTAGCAACATTAAGTTTTAGCTTATTCTGTGCAGCCCAACCAGTAATCCTTTCAGCATTGGCACTCATCTTGTTTGATAAAGAATCGAGCTCTTCGAGGTAGCATTGACTGTAAATTTGCAAGTCATCCGCATAGATGAGATGGGAAACATCGGTATCAAGGCAGAAACCGATGTCGTTGATGTACAATGCAAACAGCAGGGGATCCAGAACGGACCCCTGCGGGACACCGATGTTGAGACGCCGAGGAGAAGAACGTTCGTTATTGTCACCAACGACGGCCTGCTCTCTACCAGAGAGGTAGGAGGCAAACCAGCGGATGACGTGCTTTGAGAAACCGAAGGTGGATAGCTTTCTCAGGAGCCTGACGTGACACACAGTGTCAAATGCCTTGCTAAAGTCAAAGAGAAGGAGCAGTGTTACTTTCTTTTTGTTTATCCCAGCCCTAGCATCATCAGTTAGCTTAATTAGGCCAGACTGAGTGCTGTGACCAGTGCGGAAGCCTGATTGAAGGTTGTCTAGTATGAGCCTTGATTCAAGGTATTCTGAGACTTGCCTGTGCACTAGCCACTCCAGAGCCTTGGAAAGAAAGCAGAGAAGTGAAATCGGACGGTAATCAGTCAGGGCTGTTTGTGAACTGATTTTGTTGAGTACGCGCACAAGTGACAATTTCCAGGCAGATGGGAAGCAGGGTTCGCTCAGGGACAGGTTGAGAATATGACTTAGTAAGGGAGCAAGAACCGGCAATGCTTTTGAGATGACAATCTGTGGGATGTCGTCGCTCCCCCTGGCCTGAGTGTCAAAGTGCGATACCGCAGCCAACACGTCCGATTCCATTATAGGGTTGAATTCGAAATGTTCCGGGAGGTCAAGACTTTCCAGGGTAACAAGATAATCCTCAACAGCAGGAGTCAGCGGATCGTTTGAGATCGCGCTTAAATGCGTATTGAGTTCATCTGTGGTAAATCTAGATGGTAAGGGGGCCTTGGTGGCAGAAATTCCAAGTTTCTCCAGCTCTTTCCAGATCTCAGCAATATCGGTCAAGGTGGGCTGGCGTGAATAGTAATAATTCAGCCTGGCCTCCTCGACTTGTTTGTGAGCATAATCTCTAGCTAATCTGTAAACGCGTCGATCTGATTCGAGCCTGGAGTCCCTGAAACGCCTGTAAAGTCTATTGCTCTCGGATACAAGGTCACGAAGAGCCGCAGTATACCACGGGCGACGTTGTCGTCCTGGTGTCACAGTCCGCAATGGAGCGAGGTGGTTGATGGCGTTAGTGAGGTTAGCGATAACTATAGATATGCAGTCGTCGAGTGATGAAGTGGTGAGAGATGACCAGTCACATTCGCTAAGAAAGTCCCTTAGCTTCTGGGCGCTGATTCCTTTAAAGTTTCTGTATGAGTATGTATTTGGTACGTAGCGTGGAATCTGTACGTCGAGAGTGGCCGTGATAAGGTCGTATCCGTTGATGAAAGGTGCGTCTGTCTTCCAGTATGACTGCAGGCGATCCTGCTCGTCGATTAGGCATAAATCAAGCCAGGTATCAGAACCCTGTTTATGGTGCGTGGCACCATAAGGAACGGACGAAAGAGAGTTCTCATCAATGAAGGCCCTGATGAAATTGGCATCTTCAGATGAGGATAGTTGGTCAGAGTTAAAGTCCCCCATTATAATCTTCGTGGAGTAGTTGTGCATGTGAGTTGTTAGTTGGTCAATAAAGTTAGAGCCTTGGAAAAAAGGAGCATGAGGTGGACACAACCCCCACGAAGATGGGAGAAACTCCCTTGGCCGATATTTCATAAAAGAGGTATTCAGGCTTGCCTGGCTTGCCAGACCATTCACAATAACAAAATTACGGCTAGTACAGTTGAACAAGGAGTTGCCGATACAGTAAGACTTACTCAACAACTGCCTTAAAACGGATGTTGAAGAAGAAGTCGCCTATGAATAAAGCCGCTGATGGACTTGCTCACCAACTATCCTGAAAAAGACTGTTGGAGAAAAAGTCGCCGATAAAGAAAGCATTCCTTGAAGAAAATATTCCTTTCTATGGGTTGCTAAACGTGGGAAGGGGTTGGGGGGTAGGTAAAAAAGAGGGATGAAATAAATCACTTGAAAGCAATAAATTCCTTTGCCATAAAACAGTTTTATTTGCTGAAGTCTTTGCACAAGTTGACATTGGACACGAGCCGTGTACTTGCAGCATTAGGCTGTTGGAAGAGGGACGAGGTACAGCGCTGGACCCGGCCTCCTTATTTGCCCTCCGCGACGCTACTTCACTTGTGGTTAATGCGCAGCCGCCTAGCGGCGCGCCGCGGTACTAGCGCCGCGGTGATAAGCGCTGCAGCGTGCATGGCGTGTTCGGCGGGTTGCGCATTAGCAGGGGCTTTTCGCGACAGAGCCTGCGGGTGGGTTATGACAAATATCCGCCAGTTTATATTGGCCATATTGAATTTTGAAATTTCGGTTTGAAAGGTTAAAATAAGATTCAGCGGCCCCTTAAACTCCCATACCGATACTTTAAACTGATTTAAAATCGTTCATTGCGGTAAAATAGTTTTGGTGGTTGTATAATGTCCGCCATTTTGGATTTTTAAATTTTGAGGTTAAAATGAGGTGCAGTGGCCCCAAAAACCCTCATATCGATACTTTAAAGTGATCTAAAATCATTTGTTGCGGTAAAATGGGTTTTGTGGAGGTATAATGTCCACCATTTTGATTCCGCCATTTTTGATTTTGGAATTCTGTCAGCATTGTCAATAATATGTCCTATCATTAGTTGTACATGCTTTTTGGTGGGATATTTCACAAATTAGAACATTTTTACTATTGTTTTTGTTGAATGTGCTATGAAAACGTGGGTTTCAGGCTCCATATTTTATGCGCCACATTGGATTTTTAAAAAGGCCAGAACTTTTTCAAAAGCCCTTGACCAGACGATAATTTTGAGACCTCAAACGTCTTGTTAGGTTAACCCAATTTTTGGGTGCACTGATTGTCCAGTTGACGTGAAACGTCCCATATATACATTTAATATTTATAGTGTAAAATAGGTCATCAGTTACTGCGTGTCGGAAGTGCAGATTTGCGTGTACATAAAAATATATATGTATCTAATTCTCTGCGAAATTCACTTCCACAATAATGTTCCTATTCCAGGTTTTACACGGGCCCTATATGCTCCATGTTAACTGAAATGCTTATTTTAGATCTGCTAATGAATATTGCCCACCTCATTCAGTTTTACACGTAGTTTGTGGTGCAAACCATCGCGTGGCACCTCGAATACCATACACAATAACTGACACTATTATTACTCGGTTGGAAGTTACTACTACCCTCGCCTCAGCTACATGCATCTTATACCTTCATATATCATCACACGGGAAATGCTGCCCAGCGCTCAGCTCGCGGCGGTCAATCACGACGCGTTTAGGTGCGGAAGGGGAAGACGTGTGTGGTCGCGGAAGGGGGAGACGCGCAGTCGTTGGACCGTTTCGTGGAAATGTGCACGCATTTTTTTTTACCAGAATTTTTCGGTACAACGACTTTTTTTAAATGTTCGAACTATTCTACCGAAATTAGTAGGCGCATAAACATTTTCATGTATTTTGAGCTGCTGAACAAAAATCCGACGGTATTTTTTACCGATATCTCAAGCGTTCGTCCCTAATCTCAAAAAACACCCCCCAAAATTGCTTTTTCACGCAGTTGAGAGGTTTATCCTGTGATCGACGGGAGGAAAATGATTGACAGAAAGTATTTTTATATATTTTGTGCTGCTGAACACGAAACCTGCCGTCTTTTTTACCGATACCTCAAGCGCTTGTCCCTAACCTCAAAAAACCACCCAAAATGTCTGTTTTACACGGTTAAGAAATTTACGTCTAGAGGAAAATTATTGACGAAGGCTATTTTTATGAATTTTGAGCCGTTGAATTTGAACACGAAACTTATTTCTTTTGGTTTCTATTAGTTAAGTACATTCGATTGAAACCAAATGCCTTTAAAACCTAAATAATTAGATGGACGTACTTTTACTTTATACCTGTTAAAAACATTTTTGGTCGTGTATATTGATTCATGGATTCAAAGAAATAAATAGATTAAATGGACTGATTCCTTTTGGAAAATGATTGAAATACCTGTCATTTTAGAAAATTTATTGATTTAATTAACTCGATTACGTCAATTTCTTATGGCGTTCATAATGACCAAATATTACTAAACTTTATAAGTAATCAGAACAAAGCCCGCGTTGTAATTGAATTTATTCTGAAAAGCCTTAGTTGGATGTTCTAATAATTACCAAAATAAAAAAGAAATTTAGCTGTTTAGCTCTAAATCTACACTAAAAATAGTAGAGAACCGTAAAGAAGCATGCTTTACAAGATTTTACAGATTTCTACCCTTTTATATTTTATATTTTTATTTACGTATTTCACATTTTGTGCAATCAAACATCTTTTCTAATTTTTTTTTCTGCAGTTTATAACATTTTTAAAGTTTAAAATTTTTTTAATTTATCAAATTTAGATAAATGTTATTAACTGTAAAACAATGTAAAAATATAATAATAAAAATAAATATAAAAAAATGTAAAAAGTGTATGATTCTGTAAAAAACTGTAAAGCATAGTCTAAATACAAACAATCTTTTATAGTGATTAACTATTTTTATTAGAATTTTATAACAATTTACAGTGTATAACTTTATAACATTAAATAAACGTTTTATCAAATTAATAAAATCCAAAAAGTGTGGACATTCGATCGTTTATTTATCGTTTTTTCCAATATTTCTTAAACTTTCATTCCAGCGTTTCAAAGTGTGGTATTAAAAGTTTTTAAAATGTTTTTAGAACCGTTTCATGTTAGGGCTACATTAAAACATTTACTAAACATATTTATTGTTTATTTTATCATTATTATTGCCAATAAGATATTATGTTTGAAGTATACTTAATACTATCAAAATTTGGTAATATTTTGATACTTGCTAATGAGAATTTTTATTGTAAAAAATATCAAAATATTTAATTATATTTTAATTTTAAATATTATGACATATAGTAAGGTTAGTTTACTTTACTTAATTTTTTTTCAAGAGATAAATAGCAATATCATTTTTGTTAAAAAAACGAATACAAGTTAAACGATAATTTCATAGCACCTGCACGTTCGGTCTCGCTTCGCTTGCGGTAAACATATTTTTCTAATCAGAATTTTTATAATAAAAAATATAAAAATATTTCTAAATTATGTTACCTATTGTAGGAATTGCTTAACTATTATATTTAAAATATGTTTCGCATAAAATGCGTTTTATCAAACTATTATAATATTTTGATACTTCGTTGCTATACCCACACAGCATGAAATATTTCAATGAAATATTTCGAAATATTTCAGTGAAATATATCCACGGAATATTTCTGAAACCTTCCAGTAATATTCCATAGTAGAGCTATCAACCGACTCAATGGAAATATTCTATAAATATTTTGTTGGAATCTATGAAATTCCTTTTTAAATATTTCAATATGTTCTTTAGGAAATCTTACATAAATATTTCATAAAATATTGCTCAGAATTATTTACTTAATAATACACTGAAATATTTTGCGGAAGATTTTTGGAATCTTTTTTAAACATTTCTTTGGAACTTTTGTAACGAATTTTTAAACATTTATCAAAAAATTTATGAAATATTCCATAGATATATCTTGTAAACTTTTACATAATTATTTCTTCATTATTACAATGGAATATTTCTTAAAATATTTATGAAATAATTCTTAAATATTTTATTGGAACTTTTCAAATAAATTTTGGATATTTCTTGAAAGATTTCAGAATTATTCCATACACATGTCTCGCAATCTTTTATATGATTATTTTTGCAATATTCCAATAGAATATTTCTTGAAATATTTATGAAATAATTCTTTAATATTTTATTGGAACTTTTCAAATAAATTTTGGATATTTCTTGAAATATTTCAGGATTATTCCATACATATGTCTCGCAAACTATCATGTTATTATTTCGGAAATATTCCAATGGAACATTTCTTGAAATACTTATGAAATAATTCTTTAATATTTTATTGGAACTCTTAAAATAAATTTTGGATATTTCTTGAAATATTTCAGAATTATTCCATACACATGTCTCGGAATCTTTTATATGATTATTTCTACAATATTCCAATGGAATATTTCTTGAAATATTTATGAAATAATTCCTTAATATTTTATTGGAACTTTTAAATCAAAGTTTGAATATTTCTTGAAATATTTCAGAATTATTCCATACATATGTCTCGCAAACTATCATGTAATTATTTCTTCAATCTTTCAATGGAACATTTCTCGGGATATTTAAGAAATAATGTATTGGAATCTTGTATTGGAACTTTTAAAATAAATTTTGAATGTGGCTTGATATATACATGTATATGAAATATTCCATACATATATCTTGCTAAATTTCACATAATTATTTCATCAAGATTCCATGGCAGCATTTCTTAAAATATTTAAGAATGATTTTGTAAATTTATAATTCAAACTTTTATAATAAAACTTGAGTATTTCTTAATACATTTATAAAATATTCTATGACCGTTCATTATAATATATCTTCCTGAAGATTTATTATAAAAATATTTCAGTAGAATATTTTCTAAAATGTTCAATTATAAATAAAATTTATTGTTACTTCTTAAGACTCATTGTAGATGATGTCTAGGAGTCCATGCGATATTTCTAATGTAACTTAATGTATAGTATATAACGCATTATAGATAATGATTTGAATTTCTTTATTTAATATTTAATTGCGTTATGTGTTTTATTATTTTTATAAATGCTGTTACATTATATTAGTGAAATTTTATTGGTCATAATGTTTAGTATCACACTATCGAAAGATTTAATTTAATAATAAAATTTCAGTTTACTTTATTTCAAATTCAAAATACAACTCGCGCCCACTCGCATTTATACATCAAGATGGCTGCCCACTGCGGCGCTGCTGCGGCTGCGCGTCAGTGCATATATGTGGCGCCACGCGCTGGACAGCGTCGGCGTCAGCGTAAGCAGACGCTGCAGCCGAGGCCTGACTTCGACTAGCGGGGTACCGCCGGAGTCAGCCTCAAGATGTCGTCCGCCCGACGCCATGCCGTGGCGAGCGGGAAGCACGCACCCGGTCGACATTCTGGGACTGGCCACCAGACTCAGCACACGCTCAATTTTCTTCAGTATTAGTAGTTTTAAATAAAGTCTTCAGAGTTGAGTAATAGTACATCGGAGTGTCAGTCTTTTCCTCCTGTACCCTCCTGTGCCCACGCGACTCGCGTTCGTTAGTGAAACAGTTAAATTCTAAATATATGCATAGCATTTGCGAGGGAAAATCCGTTACTGTTACTGCACATGTGCCTACGCCATTACTAGACGCACCACGCCGTGTAATTTCTTATACTTAATACTTAATTAATTAATACATAAAAATAAGATCTTCAAAAAGTGAATGTTTTAGAGAATAGCAGCGTCTCTAGGTTTGTATGAAAATTATTTATTTATTAGCATTTTGAGTATTTACATATGTATGTAGGTATATATATGAATACAAATGGTTATAGTTTGTACCAAAAAGCACGTGTTGCTCTGCTGTCTATATACCTATATGTATCACTGCTACTGATATTTTGATATATTTTTTTTTCTTTTCAAAATTTGTATAAAATACTCTTTTTTGTTAAATGTATGTAATTTTTAAAAATTTTGTGCAGAGACAAAGGAAAGATCAGATCGGTCTCTTTCAACTGCCACAGCTGGTCAGGAGAGCCCTACAAATATTGTATTATTACTACAGTGAAAAGTAGTGTTTTTAGCTCCGACATCCCCTTAATATGCATTTCATGCCCATGTATTGAGAAAGATTGTGTAAATAGCAATTAAATTGATATACATTTATATTATTAATTTCAGAGCACCTCCTAAACGTTCTAAATTCACTCCGGTAGTGCCAGATTTCGTGGATCCAGAGTAATGTGATGATGCCATAATATAACTATTTATTTTATTGCTAAATTATTTTATAAAATTGAGAAATAATCCTAAACTTTTGAAATAATATTCTGTTATTTATTTATAAAAACTCTGGTAATATACAAAATAAAAATTTCTGGATATTATGTATATAGTTATAAAATTTCAAGGAATTTCATGTAAGTTTTTTTGAATACAATAAATAATATAAAAATGATGTTATAATAATTGTTTCGATAATGTGTGCGTAAATATGCTATTTTACTTATCCTGTAAATTGAAAAAAAAAAGATTTTACGCACACTGTATCGAAAAATAACATTCCAAACCCGTAAGAAAGATGATTCTACGTTCGTGTGATTTTGTCACCCTCTCTTTTCTCGGCCGGGTGACAAACCTCACGCTCGGGCTAGAATCAATACTTTTGTCGAAATATGCAATAGAATATTTCAACTATCTTTCACGGAATATTTGTCTTTAATATTTTTTAACATTTTTTTGAGTTATTTGAAGGCGCGACTCCATGAATACGTAATTTTTCATATATTAGTGAATGTGTAAAAGCCATATGTCGTCAATGCGCCATTGGTTTATGTAAACCAGTACATATATTTTTTATAAAAATCGTATATCGAATCGTGTATCGAAAAGCCCTTTATTTTAACTCTAGCTGCCTGCGCATGAATTCACACTGGATCAATTATGTGTTTGTACCTGCTGTCAAACTATGGAGTTATTCTTTATATTCAAAAACAAAAGGAGTTCGAATTAACGAATTAACAGTTTATCCGCTTACATGATTTCAATTATTTTTCGTATAATTGGATCCAAAAGTTTAATATTACTAACATTAACTAGTTTACGAAAGCCGATGGCGTAAAAGCAAAGATACAAACTGTTTGTGTATTTACTATAATTATATATATAAAATAAGATATATTCACGGTGTCGTGGTACAGTCGCCGGACACAATAACTTTGCTTTACGTGCCACAACATGGCGGCGGGTCTCTTGTTGATTGGGCTTTCAGAACAAGGTGGCACATCGGCTTCGCAGTCGCATAGGCAGCGAACCACGGCCATAAAAAGAAGAAGAAGAAGAAGATTAGGACGGTCATGATCGACGTCAGATATCGCTTCCGTCATGACCGATCTAAGGAGTCCAATTAACAAGAGTCCAATTAACCCGCCGCCATGTTGTGGCGCGTAAAGCAAAGTTATTGTGTCCGGCGACTGTACCTTTAAGCAATTCGGGAACATTTGAAGAATATTTCACATTTTATGAATCATCATTTCACTAGTAACTTATAGTGATTATTAAACTTAGAAACATTTCAGAAGTGTTTCTCAAATCTAGGAAAGAAATATTTTATGAAAGCTTTCTTGAATGTTCCGAAATTATTTTACTGCAAATTTTCCAGTAAATATTAAACACTGAAATAATTCAGAAATAAATCAGAAATATTTTAAAGAAATATGTTACGGAAGCTTGCTTAAATATTCCAGAATTATTTCAAATACAAATCCCAGGAGGCTGCGTGCCACAAAATAATTTAGAAACATTTCAGAAATATTTCAAGGAAATATTTCATGAGAGATTTGCAAGGCGGGGCATTTTATGAAATGATATTATTGCAGTAATATTTCTGAAATATTTCGTGAAAAATTTCAGAAATATTTCTGAATTCTTTCAAAAAATATTAAGTGTTTTTCCCTAAGTGCTAATGTAGATAGCACTTTCGCCTCCAAAATTTTAAAATTTTCAAAATTTTTTAAATTTTTAAAATTTTCAAAATTCTGCTTTTCTAGGCAGGCTAAATAAAGCGCTATCGATGCCTTGATTATAAAAAGCACGTTACAGAACAAGGGGCGAATTGGCTTTTTCAGACTCGGATGATGATTGAACACTCGTGTCCGTCTCGGGCGCCTGTGGCGCCCTTGACTCCTACTCGTGCTCAATCATTATCGTTGCTTGAAAAAACCAACTTTCGCCCCTAGTTGTGTAATGTACTATTACCTCTCGCGTTGTATCGTGGCATCCAGTTCATCTACCTGTAAATATACTTAGATATTTGTAAAGTGTTTACGTGAACAAGTTGACATTTGTCGTTAGTTTTTCACAATGGAAGATAAACGACAAAATACTTCAAGTAATAGTTCGCTATTGAATTGGATACGGAAGCCCTAAACACCTCGCACGATTGACAACCCTGTGGACGAACAAATACAGAGTAGCTATTTTCCTCTCTTAAAAGAATGATGGCCTTTGTTGTGAAGCATTTTCTCAAAACAGTCATAACTCATAACCCTGGTAGAAATGTTTGAGGTGTTTAAAATGAAATGTGGAAACCTTGATAACAGATAAAATATATGTAATATAACTAGCAAGAAATTTTAGTAAAAATTAATCATTACCAAGAGTGTACAGTATTACAACATGTGTATTGAAAAGTGGCACCCTAACTCTATTTGAAGTAGTAATAAAATGTGTGAATATTATTTATTTTTTTTTAATGTCACTGAGAAGATCAAGTAAAAGAAAAAAGAGTTTGAAGATATACTGTGTCTCTGTGCCCAAAGTCGCCCTCGGTGTGGTTTGAGAGGTGAATTTAAAGAAAAGTTCAGTATCCGAGTCAGTAAGTTTAAGTCTATCATTATACAATGCTCTTTGAATTGTAAAAAGGCTACTAGACATGTTACCTAGAAATATGTAACCTAGATGATTCTGATTTAACTGTTTTTGTTCATATTTTAACATCCAGACTCATGCGAATTTTTTAATTGTGCAGGTCAAATTTTACTTATAGCCAGTTACGCAGAAACTACTATCTCTAGCACATTGTATTTCTGGTTTCTAGCATAGTTTTACATGGAGAAAGTGATAAATGTTTTGGCTTTTTTATCAAGGTATTAGGTAATTAGAATTTTGACTTTTAATAGTTGTGAGAGACCGATACCTGTTTTTCCATTTTTGCATTTATTCTCATTCAAAAACTAACAAGTCTAGAGAGCTCATATTTTGACTCATACTATACGACTAAATAATTATCATGGATGTTGTAGTCGAACACAAAAGTATTTCAGTTAACGTTGATTCAACTTTAAATATCATTCCACAATCACAAAAGAAACTGTTAGTTTTCGAATGAGAAAAAATGCAAAAATGGAGAAACATGTATCGGTCTCAAAAACTCTCACAACTGTTAAAAGTCAAAATTCTAATTAAGGTCTTGACAAAAAAGCTAAAATACTTATCACTTTCTTCATGTAAAAATACACTGGAAACCAGAAATACAATGTGCTAGAGATGGTAGTTTCTGTGTAACTGTCTACAAGCAAAATTTGATACGCTAAGTTAAAAAATTCATATGGATCTCGATGTGAAAATATGAATGAAAACAGTTAAATCATAATCATGTAGGTTACATGTTTTCTAGGTAGCATAGTAAGTATCTGTGTAAAATTTCAGTTGTATAGCTTTTTTGTAATGCAAATAAAAGGCATTGTAATGATAGACAAACCCACTGACTCTTATACTGAACTTTTCTTCAAATTCACTATTCATACCAATGATGACGACATTGAGCATTATTAATATATTTATTAAAAAATAGTTTTGAGGGATTTAGTAACATGTTACATGCTTATAAAATATTAGCAGACGTTAGTGTGCCGCCAAACACTTATGGTAGATTTTCTACCAGTGTTATTAGACAGAGATGGATTCAAGAAATTAGGTTATAATATATTTGATCCGAAAGTATCCAAGCTTATAAAGTGTATTTGATTCTGTTAATACGATTTTAACTAAGTGCTTCAGATAATTATAATTCTGTTATATAAAGTAATTTGTTGATTATTGCGATTGAATTTCATTTCCGTAACTTAATCAATTATTTTAATATTTTAATATTTCGCACATATTAGAACGGAAACCGCAATATAATAAAAACTTTAAATTAAATTAAAATCGAAATTTGCAGACGTAGTTATATCGAAAAATGAGACAAATAAAAACCAGCAATCCCAGTTAGGCCCAAAAAGTGAGAGTACCCTAGTGAACAAAAATGTAATAAATTCTAATAAATTGTAATAAAACGTAAAAGAAATGTAAGGAAATGTAAGAAACTGTACCTTTTTGTTGGATTTCGGACCTTTTATATCATACATTTTTGTACACTTCCTTACATTTTCATATTTGTTAACTTTTTTCTACATTTTATTACATTTTATTACAAATGTTATTTTACAGCCTAATAGTCAATATATATTTTTCATTATTAATTTTATAATAAAATGTAACAATGCATAAGAAATTGTAAGAAAAAGTAAAAGAATGTAAGCAGAAGTGTTCAGTTCGTTTTATTCGTTCAAGTAGTGTAGGTGTAAATTTAGGCTTTTTTAATTTCGCGTCGCTGCTCGCTCTCCGTTGCGACGTTGAGAGCGCGCGCGCATGCGTCGAGTTGCGCGCCGCCGGCCCCGCTTGCGAGCGCGCGAAGGGCCCGCGCGCGCGGATTCCTGTTCGGACTGCCTAGCGCTTCGCACGTTTGGCTTCCTTACGCTTTTCGATTTTTTTGTCTTCTGACGGTGAGCCAGTGACTTGTTCTTCTCAGAGCTATCACTGTTCACCTCGTTCTGTGCCGTGTTGGTAGTGTTTAGCGGAAAATTCGCGATCGCGTCGTTCGCATGTATGTATTTGTGCGAGTGTGTGAGTGTGCCTCGAGGCGATAGTCTTAAGGTTTGTTGGCGAAGGTGTCCACGTGTTGTACGTGACTCCTTCGGGGCGAGCGAACAGCGGCAACACCCCTTGTTGCCCTCGTGCCAAGCGTCTGGCTCCCCGAGACGTCGGGGCGCGCTTGGTGCACGGTTGCGGACCATCCTTTCGCTCCCCAGGCCCGGCTTCCAGACCTCCAGGCCAGGACGGAAGCAGCGGCGGACTACGACGAGGCCTGCTCAACGCCCTCTTCAGCGGCGGTTTTTGCGTTCGTCTTTGCGGTAAGAGAGCTCTCTCTGCGTGCGGAAAAGGTACCTCGCGTCTTTGCGTTTGCGTGCGTTCTTTCACTTGAGTTTTTTCTCTTTTAGAGTCACTGTTCTCTTTCTTTTATTTGTATAGTTTCCCTTTCCTTATTTTCAATAAAGCTTACACTTGCTGAGGCTTTTCCCTCTAAACCGTGAGGGTTTTTACGCCAAAGCAAGTGCTTTTTGTGTACCGCGAAATCGTGTGTGTTAATTAAAAAGAACCCTTCACTCACTCAACCCTTTCCTTTTGTTGGAACTCACTCTGAGTTCTTTCACTAGTTCCATATTTCATGAGAGATTTGCAAGGCGGGGCATTTTATGAAATGATATTATTGCAGTAATATTTCTGAAATATTTCGTGAAAAATTTCAGAAATATTTCTGAATTCTTTCAAAAAATATTAAGTGTTTTTCCCTAAGTGCTAATGTAGATAGCACTTTCGCCTCCAAAATTTTAAAATTTTCAAAATTTTTTAAATTTTTAAAATTTTCAAAATTCTGCTTTTCTAGGCAGGCTAAATAAAGCGCTATCGATGCCTTGATTATAAAAAGCACGTTACAGAACAAGGGGCGAATTGGCTTTTTCAGACTCGGATGATGATTGAACACTCGTGTCCGTCTCGGGCGCCTGTGGCGCCCTTGACTCCTACTCGTGCTCAATCATTATCGTTGCTTGAAAAAACCAACTTTCGCCCCTAGTTGTGTAATGTACTATTACCTCTCGCGTTGTATCGTGGCATCCAGTTCATCTACCTGTAAATATACTTAGATATTTGTAAAGTGTTTACGTGAACAAGTTGACATTTCACTTGAGTTTTTTCTCTTTTAGAGTCACTGTTCTCTTTCTTTTATTTGTATAGTTTCCCTTTCCTTATTTTCAATAAAGCTTACACTTGCTGAGGCTTTTCCCTCTAAACCGTGAGGGTTTTTACGCCAAAGCAAGTGCTTTTTGTGTACCGCGAAATCGTGTGTGTTAATTAAAAAGAACCCTTCACTCACTCAACCCTTTCCTTTTGTTGGAACTCACTCTGAGTTCTTTCACTAGTTCCAAGATTAATATTCAAGAAGTAAGAAAATAATAAAGTCGCCATTTCCTTATATAATATTACGCTTACAGACAATTTTTTACATTTTGTTATACTTGTTTACGTATTGTTACATTTGTCATTTCAAAGAAGAGACCCCGATGAAATCCTGGATCAATAGATTTGTAATAAATTGTAATAAAACGTAACAAAATGTAATAAAATGTAGCAAACTGTAATAAAACGTAAAAAAGGTTGAAAATCTAACAAAAACGTACAAAATGGTACGATTTGTTACATTTTCTTATATTTTGTTACACTTTATTACATTTTTTATTTTCACTAGGGTAATAATTATTTTGATTATTTCCGTCAAAATGGACGTCGATTTGTCAGATGCAAAATATGCTTGCAATTTCCGGAAATCGTTTAGTTAAATTCATATAGACAGAGAGTCCACCCATCACTCAGAACATTGGGACAAGAGTACGCGCATCCGCGATAAGCGAGCACCTGAAAGGCTTAGTCCATATAAAATGTCATAAGGCTTAGTAACAATCCAAGTTTGCTCGCTCAGAAGTTTTGCAGCACACTCCTATTGGTCAAGGATTTAGTGATACTATCAAAATTCTAGGCCTGTTACAATGCCGCTACCCTAAGCGGGTCTTGGGCGTTGTCGTCCAGATCGGACGGGTGGGTGCCTATCACCCCTACACAGCGCGTCCTTAGGTTGCGGATAGAGGAACAGCCCCTGAGAAAGAGGTTAGCTGCGAATAAATTGAATAAGCAGCCGCGGACAGCCGATAGGAACAGGCGTGGGTGTGATGAGCCCACACTGTCGAACGCATTCATCTAGAAACACTACGCAAGCACCACAACAAAAAAACACTTCACATTATCTCTTATCTCTCAATCTATCTCTTTCATCACACATTACAAAAAATGGGCAAAAATCCTGCTGCCGAGGAGGATGCGGGAGCAATGACAACTGCCTCGAAAGGGGATGTGTAGAATGATTCGTCACATGGTCTTACGCGGTAACGATACCAGCGAAGGCGCGCTGCCTTGCAGGGGGGGGGGGCGTTAGGATGCGAGAATGAAACCGTAGTGTGTCTGACGACGAGTTGACACTGTCCTCGGTTTAACATACTATTATGGCTCAAGAAAATCAAATCCGAACCAAAAGGGACTTAAGGGTCGGTACTTGGAATGTTCGCAGTCTATACAGAGCAGGCGCGTTTAAAGAACTCGTAAAGGAAGCTGATAGGTACAATATAGATTTGGTAGCAATACAGGAATCACGTACCTGTATGGGGCCGGGAGTGGGGGATCTCTAGGCACTGGATTTCTCGTAAGCAAAAGCATCATACATTCGGATAAAAGTTTCAAATCCGCCAATGATAGGCTCTCGTACATCATTATCAAAGGTGAATGGTATAGATATGTATTTATTAATGTACACTGTCCTACGGAGGACAAAGAAGAAGAAGCTAAGGATCTCTATTACGAAACTTTAGAGCAGGTAATCGACCAGTTCGCGTCTTACGATACAAGAATAGTATTAGGCGATTTCATTGCTAAAATAGGTAGGGAGGAAATGTTTAGGCCTATTATAGGGAAGGAAAGCCTGCACGAAGTCAGCAATGATAACGGTATTAGGGTCATAAATTTCGCGGCGGCAAAAGATCTTATAATCAAAACTACGTATTTTAAGCACAAGGACATACACAAGGCAACGTGGACATCGCCGGACGTGGCCACACAGAACCAAATTGATCATTTCCTCATTGAAAAAAGACGTCATACTAACGTTCTCGACGTAAGGGCTTACAGAGGAGCAGATAGCAACTCGGACCACTTCCTAGTAGTAGCCAAATTAAGAGCTAGACTAGTAGCGAATCAAAATATTAAGCAAGCAAACAAGGTAGAAAGCTTCGATATTGAGAAGCTACGAGATAGAACAGAGCGAATTAGGTACCAGATAGAAATTAATAACAGGTTTCAGGCACTTGAAGAAGCAAACACATCGCCGGAGGGGAATGACGAACCGAATATCTTATGGGGGGACATCGAAAAAACGGTAAAAGAGGCCGCGAACAAAGTACTGGGTAAAAAGAAAAAGCCAAAGAGCAAACCATGGTTTGACGAAGAGTGCGAACTCTGGTTTGAAAGGCGCAAAAAGGCTAAATTAGATAGCTTACAAAATAGAAGCGATAGGACCGTAGAAGAGTATTTTAACGTAAGGAAACAGACGAGCGGGATCTACAGAAATAAGAAGCGGGAGTATCAAAAGAATCTTATTAGGAGAATAGAAACTAACAGTAAGGAAAATAACCCCGCGTAATGTACAGAGGGATTAACGCCATCAGAAAGGGTTTTAGGAGTAGAGCGCAATTGATGAAGGACGAAAACGGGGACCTCGTAACAAATGACAACGAATTACTGTCGCTGTGGAAAAATTATTTCGATAAATTATTAAACGTGCACGAAAATAGCGAAGAATTAGGGGACGAAATTCACACTGCTGAACTCCACGTGGAGGAACCGAGCTACCAAGAAGTAGAGCCGCGATTAAAAAACGAAAAAACAACAAAGCCGCGGGAAATGACTCTATACCAGCTGAGTTATTCAAATATGGGGGCGTCGAGCTCACTTTCAATATCTATAAACTAGTATGTGCTATCTGGAAAAATGAAACAATACCCGAAAATTGGAAGGAATCTATCATTATACCGATTTTTAAAATGGGGGATAAGACAGACTTCAATAACTATAGGGGGTATCTCACTTTTAGCAACGTGCTTCGAAGTTCTGTCAAACGTAATACAAGCTAGACTCACTCCATTCGTGGAAGATATAGTAGGAGATTATCAGTGCGGATTTCGGCGGAACAGATCGACGAGCGATCAAATGTTTACCATAAGACAGTTGTTAGAGAAAAAGTGGGAATTTTGCGAAACCATACACCAACTATTTATAGATTTTAAAAAAGCGTATGACTCTATTAAGCGAAGCAAAATGTATCAAATTCTAGTACCTCTCGGTGTACCGAAAAAACTCGTGAGATTAATTCAAATATGTCTGAACGGAAGCACGGGAAAGGTCCGAGTAGGCGGTAATGTATCAGAATCCTTCACGATACGCGATGGTTTAAAACAAGGGGATGGGCTCTCTACGGTGCTGTTCAACTTAACGTTAGAGTATGTCGTTAGAAAAATGCAGGTTAGCCAGCTGGGCGCAACGTTTAATGGAACAACGCAGATACTAGGCTACGCAGATGATTTGGATATACTGGGGGATTGTAGGGAAACGGTAGCAAGAAACGCGGAAATCCTCATAAAAGCGGTGGAGTATCCAGGGTTAGAAGTGAGTGAATAAAAAACAAAGTACATGATTGTGGATAAGCTAAGCATCTGCAGAGGGGAGGAAGATCTCAGAGGTGGGAATTTTACTTTTGAAAAGGTTAGCGAATTCAGGTATCTGGGTACGACCATAAATGATAGAAACGAGATTAATGTCGAAATAAACAAGATACTCCATTCGGGTAATGCTTGCTTCTACGCCGTGAGTAATTTACTTAAGTCGAGGCTGTTGTCTAAAAACGTTAAAATAAGAATATACAGGACAATAATACTGCCGGTGGTTCTGTACGGGTGCGAAACGTGGGCTCTCACTAAGCAGGCGGACAACCGTTTTAGGTTATTTGAAAATAAAGTCTTGCGAAAAATATACGGGCCGAAGAAAGATGAGGAAACTGAGGAATGGAGGAGACTACACAATGATGAGTTACACAAGCTGTACGCATCACCAAATATTAACAGAATAATAAAATCACTCAGATTGGGATCGGCAGGGCACGTAGCGAGAATGGAAGACGACCGTACGGTAGCGCGTGTGATGAAGGGCAGGCCGATGGTAACGCGACCTCTAGGTAGACCTAGACGTAGATGGGAGGACAACGTAAAAGCGGATCTAGTAGAAATAGGACGGGTGGGTGTCGATCGGAGAGGTGCATCTTGGGTGGGGTTGACACAAGATAGGGCAGCGTAGAAGGCTTGCGTAGATGAGGCGATGAACTTTCGAGTACCAAATGCCACGTAAAAAAAAAAAAAAAAAAATTCTAGGCATCCACATAGGTCACTTTTTGATCCAGACATACGACTCTGCGGAAAAACTAACATTAGCTGCAAATAATTTTCTAGCTAGAATCATAATCAGTCTTATGGCGGAATATTTTCATTTTAACAAAGAATCTGCTAAAGAATTTTAATTTTAATAATTTTAATTCCCAATACATCATACCTTCTTGCTTCAAGGAATTCTTAGAAACTATATAAGTAAAATGCCACATGCCATTCTTTCAAAAAGAATTTGCTTCTTCCTTGACCGTTTCATTGAGGTACGATTACGGCAATTTTCATTCGTCTTATTTTCCTTTTAATCTTCGTGTCAATATTAATATCGCGGTAAACTATTTTTTTAGATCAAATCGACAAAATTTATACGATGGCAAAAACGATATTAAAAACTGGTGAACAAAAGCTACATTTGATTGGTGTTGCTGAACCGCAAGAACGAGGAGTAAAAGGTTAATTAGGGGCAGTACGCCAAAGCTGCGAAAATACTCTAGAAACGGAAACTACTGAAATATTGAAAAATGTTTCTTTAATTGTAACTGATGGAGCAACGGTGCATACAGGGTAAAAAGCTGGGTTATGGACACTCTTTGATAAAAAATTAAAAAAATTATCCCACGAAGAAGCAGAGGACGGAACGGTGTTGCCACCCCTACTGAAAATATAGTGTGCAGCTCACAGGTAATTTACTTTTGAATATAATTTTAGTTACGCAGTCACAAAAATACGTTTTTATTAATGCATGTATGCACAATAATTCTTGCAATAGTTAATTAACGAATAAGTACAGAAAATTCTATTTAACATGCAATTCTCGAGTACCGAGCACCGATACACCGAGCCCTGTATAAAAAAAGCTCAGATTTGCCGATATGCGCGCCGCATCAAATTTATACGGTCATTATACGATAGATTTATGGTGTCTCATTTTCGAATCTTGGGCAACCAGGCAACGATGTTCCGGAATAGGCCGTCAAGGTACGCATGCCGTTCTCTCTGCTGCAGTACTGCATAATATTAATAATATAATACGTATTTCACGCGCGCACGTTTTGTTGACAAGCGTCGCCGCCGAAATCTTGCAGCACAATTTTATCCGCCGCTAAAATGAGCTGCACGTCGAAGGCGCTCAAGATAGATAGAGTGGCGATTACGCTGAAGACGGCTCCGCCTAACAGACTAATTTTTTTCATGCACTGTCTGATATTTTGTTCTATTCATCTTTGACCGATTTCAAATCAAGTAGAGCATTTGTACCGTACGATTCGTGACGATTCAATTCAATTTATTTCAGAATAAAATGTGAAATGTCTAACGAGATGTGTTATTATTTATAGATCAGAATTGGCATGGAAATAAGTTAGCAACGATGTCGCAGAAGTAAAAAATTTAATCAGTGATATGACGGTGTTAAAGCGGAATTCGTACTCGAGAATTCAAAGATATAACTAGTTTAAATAAATTTAATCTAGTCACACTTCCAAAAGTTTTTGAAGTTCGTTGGACTGAATTTACCAGAAATTTACTTAATGCTATATTACTATCCTGGCAAACACTTGTTATGTATTCAAGTAAATCTCAAGATCAAGAAGCCAAGGGTTTTTATAAATTACTGACAAACAAAGATACTTTGGAGTTACTGACTTTTTTAACCGACATTCTCGGTATCAAAAAACTTGACAGAGTAATACTATAACTATTATAGAAATGATTGAGCTCAAAGATCAAATTTGTAATAAAATTCAAAATTTGAAAAACGAACCTTTGCTAGGTGGTTGGGTTTCTACACTAAATAATAAGATCAAAATATGAGAAAATGGTACCCAAACACTAAAAATGGTAAGCTTGTCAGTAACTACAAGGCGTTCTCAAACTCATAATTTATAAGTGTCTAGCAAACGAGGCGTTTTCATTGATCAGAGATTCGAACAAGACCGGAAAATTGTCGATAGGTTGAAATCATTTGTTAAACTTGAAGAAAATGCAAATTTAAAAGATATGCATGAATGCAAAGCTGCTGATTTAGACTTGACCGATCTTGATATTGAATATTCGGAATTAATGCAATTAGATATAAAAAATACATTAAAAGACAAATTACTGCAAGAAATATTAAAATCACTTTTGAATTTCAAAAATTATCCCATTTTATCGACAATATTTGCGAGAATCATTGCTGTTGAATCTCACAGTGCAGATCAATAGAAACTGATTAGTTCTAATAATATTTTAAAAACGCCAGAGAGATCTTTGTAAGATATTTTGACAGAAAATTTATATTTATATATACACTTTAATATGACTCCGCTATAGATAAGTGGGATCCAAGGCCTGCTATAATCAAATTGCTTGAAGAAAAAAGTCGTAGAAACAAACAGTGTCCAAACTCCTTCGAAGGATTGCCACCTTGTCGTGTGACTGTTGGGTCGGTGAGGGTGCTCCTCTAGTCGATTGTGCGGTGGTTCTCGGACCCGGACCCGGCGAGAGAGAGTAAATGTTTCTGGCTGTGTCTGATTCCCTGTAAAACGGTAAAATGTATGTGGATCCCCGTAAAAAGGGCTCTCACTTGAGTACGGGATCCCCTTAAAAAGGGCTCTTTTTTGCTTCGGACTCTCAACGTGCCTGGGGGCGGGACTCACTCAAATCTCCTCGTATCAGAGGGAGGAAAGCGAAAACTGCCTGGCGGACCGACTAAAAGCTAGAAGCAATCCTCCAACCAGGCAAAGAAGGTGGTGCTGGTTGGGAAACACAACCCATGAGCACACATATTACACCCCAACACTCACACACTGCTGACCCCAAAGCTACCCCCGGGCACGTATGTCAACCAGGGTCACTCGAGGGGGACTGACTGCGTCGATCTGAGGGTACCGTAGGAAAACTAGGTTGTCTGGCGCTCCTAGGTCGTCGGATAGTACAGGAGCCCGGGTCAGCCTTCCAGCATGACCTGGCTGCCCTCTCAGCCGACGCAAAATCCTAACAGTGACCTAACAGTGCCGGTTGGTGACCGGATAGGGCCATGTTGATTTGGGCGGGGGGCCCTGCTGAGGCCACAGGTGTCGGGGTTGGCTTCTTCGCGGTGGGTGGCTTCTGGGGGGCGTACTGGTCCGGGATGCGGGAACGGGTCTTAGTCCACACACTAACACACCCGTTTAACATAAAAAATAAAATGGAAAAGAATGAAACACAAGAAACGGTTGCAAAAGTGCCAGCAACAAAGGAACTCCCCAGCTCAAACCAAGTCCTCATGGACGGTTTTCTGAAAGACCGGGCGGCTGTCGTCTAGACAGCAAATACCGGTGCAAGTTTCCAGGAGAGTCACCGGGCGGCTGCGGGGTCCGCCCCAGCGGCAAATACCAGTGCCTCCTCGGAAACTGAAAACAGTAAGGTAAAGAAAAGAAACAGGCACGCTAATAGGAAGCTAGCCTCGGGGTCGAAGCTGAGGACGAAGCGTCTGGAGGACACTCCTGGGGGGTCTCAGGTTGGGACCCTTGCAAGCGCGACCAAAAGACAACACTCCGACACCTCCACTGTAAGGGAGCTCAAAAAGAGGTTCGTTGAGAACGCTCCAAAGAGCTACAGCCGAGCGGTGGCTACTGACTTAAAGGTGGCCATCGTTCCGGTCAAGTACCCGGAAGAGCATCTTGACGAGGACCGGGGAAAGAAGGTCTTCGAGGCCTTGGAGGGGGAGATTGATGACGCCCTAGACGAAGGCTATTTTCCGAGTTTCTTGGATAATTGGTACCAGAGGGGTGCACAAATCTTCCACTGCAAGGACCAAAAGGACAAGGAGTGGTTACTTAGTAATGCCAATGTAAATGGTCGTGTGCGGGGAGGGGGAGGAACCCAACTCAAGGATATTGGGATCAGAGACCTCCAGAAGCTGGCCAGAGCGATGATCTACGCTCTCAGAGTGCTAACTCTGGAGGTCGTGGTGAAGCGCTTGAAAAGGCAGAACACTACACTCACACCGGACTCCTGGGTGGTCGCCGAAACCAAAACAGTGACGGTGGGCACTAAGGGGAAAAAGAAGGAGGAGACGGCTATTTGGGTGCTGCTGGAAAGGACTAAAGTCGGGGCACTGGGGGCCCTTGACTTTAGACCTTTCTGTGGAGGCGGCAGAGCACACGTCGCCCCGTTCAAGGAAAAGACCGAGAAAGAGCCGGGACAGACAGAAGTCGAGGTTATGGAGGTCGATCCCGGCCTCAATAAGGTAAACATAGAGGTTGATACGGGTAGCAGTTCTATCAAACAATATGGCTGATCGGGGGTAACGTAACAGCATAAACAATATGAATGGGGCCAGATCTGTACCGGACACCACGATAGAGTTTTAGAAGCATTTTCCTGGCTCTGCTGCAGCAGGGCATAAACGTATTAGTCCCAGCCTTGGAGAAATTGTACCGAACCTGTCTGGCACTGGGTTATGTGCCGGAAGAATGGGGGCAGGCGAGGGTGGCTTTCCTGCCGAAACCAGGTAAGACACATCATGCGGTCGCAAAGGACTTCAAGCCAATCAGCATGACCTCATTTTTACTCAAAACCCTAGAAAGGCTGGTTGACAGATATATTAAGGAGTCATCACTAGTAGAAGCGCTGCTGCACAGCAAACAGCATGCCTACCAGACAGGAAAGTCAGTGGACACAGCGTTGGTGGACACGGTTAGCTTCATTCAAAAGAGCATGAAAAACAGGGGTTTGGTATTAGTAGCTTTCCTAGACATCGAAGGGGCTTTTAATTACACGGCCGGCGAGGTGATTTCAGCAGGTATAGAGGAGCACGCAATACCAGCAACTGTCGCTAGATGGATCAGCGTTATGCTGAGGACCAGAACGATAGTGACTGCCTGGAGAGCGTACTCTTGCAAAAGAGTGGTGAGGAAGGGATGCCCACAAGGAGGGGTGCTGTCACTGACACTATGGTGCCTGATGGTGGACGGCTTGCTTTGCATCCTGAACGAGGCTGGTATAAACGCACAGGCATATGCAGACGACATCGTCATCCTGATTAGGGGAGACGACAAGAACGTGCTAGTAGGTCTAATGCAGTTCGCACTGGGCATAGTGAAGAAATAGTGTAATAAATTAAAACTGGGGGTCAACCCTAACAAAGTCAGTGTCATGCTGTGTACAAACAGGTATAAAACCAAGCCGATGAAAGGGCTCCAACTCCATGGAGTACCCCTAAAATTGGTAAAGGAGGTCAAATACCTGGGAGTCTCGCTCGACACCAGACTCAACTGGGGGGAACATATCAAAGATAAATGCGAGAAAGCGATAGGCACTTTCTGGGCCTGCAGGAGGGCTTTTGGCAATACCTGGGGTCTAGAACCGGATTAAGTGAGATGGCTATATGACGCAATCATAAAACTAAGACTCACCCATAGGGCACTGGTATGGGGCCACAAATATGAGTTGAAAACTCACTAGGGAAACTAGACTAGCGTGAAAAAATTGGTTATGGGAGGAATTACGGGATCCATGCGAATGACACCTACGGTCGCTATGGAAAGACTGTTCGAACTCCCTTCACTAGGCAAGGTAATGCGTGCATGACGTTCTGCAGAATAGTGGAATCAACGAACTGTTCGGATTTCAAGGATGCGGCACTTCTGGAACAAGTAATGCCGCTAATGGAAGAAAAAGGTTGTGACAGAATGGTGGAAAGAATTAATTTCTCTAAGCCGTTCTCTATCATAATCCCAGAAAGGGAAAAATGAAAGACGGGTTTACTTGAAGTTCTCGAAAACAGTGTGGTGTGGTTTACAGATGGTTCAAAAAATGAGATTAAAAAAATAGCAGGTCAGCTTTCATGGCGCTAGACAGTATCAGTATCTCTTCAAAAGAGGTACTAAGGTGCAGACAGGCGCTGGAATCACTGGCAGAACACGAGGCGGTGAGACTAGTGTGGGTACCGGGACACTTTGGCGTGGTGGGTAACGAAAAGGCGGACAGGTTAGCGGGTAGGGGCGCGGACGGCATTCGTGCAAAAAGGTGCGCAGTCGCTGTCCCAACCTGCGTGGTTAATAGAGCAATTAAAGACTGGCTCAACTCGCAACTTAGCGACAAATAGACCAATGCCAATGGGCAAAGGCAGGCTAGGGCTCTGATTGGCAGCAGCCCACCTAAGGAGTGGCTGCGGACTATTAGGGGCCTAAGCAGGATTAGGTTGAGGCTGGCTGTTGGCTGGCTGACGGGGCATTGGAGGGTAGGATACCACCTGTGAAACCTGAGATTTAGGGAATCCGGGAACTGCAGGTGGTGCGAGTATGAAATGGAGACCACTTTCCACCTGCTGTGTGAATGCCCAGCTTTTGCAGGGACAAGACAGAGGGGGTAGGAGGTTTCCCATATTGGGGTTAGAGGAACTTAGGTTAAAAAGCTTGGCATCAATTTGCCGAAGCTATAAACAAGGATTTATAAAGTAATTACAAATGGTAAAGGAAGAACAGCACAATGGCCTTCGCGCTAAGACTAAGAGCGTCTGAAAGCGAAGACATGAAATTGGTTTGCAGGCATTTTCAAGGACGCAAATTTGAAAAAACAGAACCAAAAAGAATTTGAAATTGAAGGACAACCAAAAAAAAACAGAGCTATTTTTAAATTTATATATACACCAATGTTTACAGATTTTAAAGTTTTGTTGGGAATTGATAATATATTTATTTATACATAGTTTAAATAGAATGAAATTTTTATGTTTTTATTCATGAAAATCTTAATTTTTATTCTGCCCAAATCCAAATTTATCACTACCCATATAGCTTTTATGACTGCCCATTCTGTCCCATAGAATATACCTTGAAATACGTGGAAGGCTTACGTAGATGAGGCGATAAATTTTCAAGTTCAAAATGATATTAAAAAAAAAAAAAATTGCTGACAATTCTTTGGCACGTAGCTTCCTCCAACAAAATGTATAGTTCAAATAGAGAAAATATTGTTCAAATATACAGTATATTAATGATTTGCACGTCACAATATCAAATCAAATAATTTTCATGAAAAAATTTAAACCTCAATATTTTAAATACTATAGGGTCATCATAACCTCATAAAATCATGAATTGTCTTAAAACATTAGTTAGCGAGTTATAAGGTTTAACAGAAATAGTAATTTTCAGTTATACAGGGTATACAGGGTGAGATACAAAAAATTTGAATCCTGATATCTTTTCTTTTAAACTAAACGGTTTTGTAAGCTGCAAAAGAACCTAGCCGAGGTGATCAAAAGATCGATATTTTCCCAAAATTTCAATTTAATTAAAGCCTTTTTACTCCCGTAATCGTACGACATAGAAAACCCATTTCTTTTAGTTTTCGATTTTTAGCTTGAAAACTAATAATCAAAATTGTTTAAAATTTGCACAGCAAATAGATATTATTGTTTTTCATTGTCATACATTTTTTCAAAACCTTTGACAATTTAGTTTTGGAAATATTAAATTTTTTTTAAAAATCCCCTCTTTTATCATAAAAATTGAACGGAACAGTCAATCTGGAAAATCTTGCGCAAAAAAGTAGACAATTTTATGCTCTTTTAGATACACTATTGTTGAATATATTGTATAGATCATATTATCAAAAAAAAGCAAAAATATTTTTTCAAAAATCAAAAAATGGCTATAATATGGATATAAAATGGTCAGAATCATAAAAACAATTTTCCGAATTTAGAATCAGAACAAATGTATGCATGCCAAAATTTATTACGATTTAAAATATTTTTAGAGAAAATGGTTTTTTTCTATCTGATGTTGTCCCTGGGTGGTGATCAAGAATTTGTCTTTATCGGTCTTCCCGGGGCAGGTTGTATAGTGAGAAAGGAATGAAAAAACTTCAAGACATTTCCTCTTTTCTTCTCAACGTTTCGACGGGCAATGCTGCCATCAAGAGAATAATGTAAAAAAAATTATTAAAAACTTGTTGATGTATAATAATGTATGTACAGTGTGAAAATAGAACTTACAATTATGGAGAAGATCGGTACAAAGTTTTGTCGAGAAGGCGCTTCCCTGCAGCGTAGCGGGGGGACGTAGGTGAACAGTGTTTCTCTCTCAGCTGTTCGATTTTAATTCGCGCGAGTCGACATTTCCGTCATGTTTATATAGCGCGGAGCAGTGAGAAGAGAGTCGAGCGGCCGTGTTGACAATTTCTTCTGCTATTGACGTCAGAGCCTGGCTTATGTTTGTTTTGTTTTCAGCTGGTGTATAAGGTGTGTGTATAAAACTGTATTTAAATTTTGAGTGTCTTCCTTCTTATTTATACCGTTTTCTTGTAGGTGTATGTGTAGCATTTCGGAAACTAGTCTTTTATTTAAATTAATCTCTCTGTCTTTAATGTGGTAGTTTTCAAAATTAAAAGTGTGATTCAGATTGTTGACGTGATCGGAGATAACAGTATTTTTCGATTTTTTATATTCATTTATACGTATACACACATTCCGGTATTGTACGTGTAGGGCATTGTCTGTCAAAACGTTGAGATGAAAAAAGGACATTTCTTCTTTTTCTCTCCTTTCTCACCACACAACCTGCCTCAGGAAGACCGATAAAAACAAATCAATATTCTTTATTACGATTGATCGCGTAGTTCCAGAATTATAACGGTATACGTACAGACATACACACACTGGTATGGCACAGTCTAGCAGAGCGTAACAACAGAGAGAGAGAGAGAGATTTAGATTTAGATTTGTTTTATTTTTGTACATTATGTTGTACATATACATTATAGTAGTTTGGTGAAATAAAGATAATAATTGTTGTGTCAGGGTGTAAGCGTGAAAGTGAGTAATGGAATTAAGTGAGATGAGATGAAAGTGTGTTCATGAGAAGAAATGTTTGCGCCATGTTTGTGTATTTTCCAAATTGAAGAAGTGATTTTTAGCCGCCTGTTTAAAGTGTGATATGGACAGGGTGTTACGTAGGTGAGATGGAAGGCTGTTCCAGAGATAGGAAGCGCTGATGAAAAATGAGTTCTTCAGCGTCTCCGTCTTGAAGGGCAGGATGTCCAGGGGGGTCACCTCACCCCTCACAGGCCTGAGCGTGACGTGGAAATCAAAATAGGCTAATAAGTAAGAGGGTACTGAGGTGTTAAAGATTTTTCTAAGAAAACATGCCATAAAGTATTTCCTACGTCCGGCGGTGGTAAGCCATTGCAACTCACGCCTATAAGGGGAGATGTGCTCGTCCCTCCTTACACCATAGATATAACGGATCCCCGTGTTGACAAGCCTCTGAAGCTTCAGATCGAGTTCTTGCGTCAGGTCACAGTAAGCCAGTGAACAGTAGTCGATGATGGGAAACAGGAGTGCTTGCACTAAGTTTTGGCGCAGTCTGAAGTTAGTGCTCTTCCGAAAAAAGTAGAGACGATACATTAAAGAGTGAGCACGTTTGCAAATTTGTGTGACGTGCTCTTTCCATGATAGTTTGGAATCGAGCACCAACCCCAGATTGCGTACAGATGATTCGTAGTCGACCTGGGCTCCCCCTATATTTATATAGGTGTTGGCAGTAGAGGGAAGAGCATTGATATAGTAGGGGGAACAGAGAGGGAGAGAGAGAGAGAGAGAGAGAGAGAGAGAGAGAGAGAGAGAGAGAGAGAAAGAGAGAGAGAAGAATTTTCGTTTCGACGCTCGCACAGATAAGAATCGTCTTTCTTTACCCAGATCCTGATCACACGTTACATGTCACATTCGTATAAGATATTTTTCCAAATAGTAATAAGGTATGTCTTTTATTATTCAGGACTTTTTTCAAAATCGCGAAACTAAAGTGAAAGCTGTAGGCGTTAATACCTTCGCGCTTTTTTATTCAAACAACTGATCATTGTTTCGTTTTGACAATCTTCCTTTCGATCTAGTAAAAAAGATAAAGTCTCAAAATCAAGCAAATCAAGCTTATTTATCGTATTTCTTGTATAAATAGTTACCTCGTTTTGAGGCATGAAAACTATCTTGTGGAGAAATTTGTTCAATTTGTGCACTTAATCGAGATTTTGGTAAAATATCTCTATTTCCGTTTATTTTTTCAACTGCATAGCGAAAAGCTATTTCTTGTTTGCTATCTGTAGAATGAAATAGTCCACCTAGAATATATATCAAATGTTAGCTTTGTAAATATGATATGTAATAACATTGATATGAAATAATACTGAAAACTAAAATCATTTATATGATTACTTTGAATTTTTAATCCATAAATAGAATAAAAACTTGTGTAACAAAAAAATATAAAATTGCTGCTAATTCTTTGGCACGTAGCTTCCTTTGACATTGTGTATTGTGATTTTTACTTCAAAATTATATCATAATTGTTTTAACTTCATATATATCTAGCGCGATTTATCTTACTCTTGACGTCGGTCGGTATATATGAATATATACAGGGTGACCCAATTTAAACGGGCACCGCTCATAACTCGTCAGGGACAGCCACAATCGAAAAAATGGTAGAGACCAAAGTTGTAGGATATCGAAGGGGCAACCCGATGGTGACCTTGGATTTGACCTTGAACGCGTTTTTCAAGGTCATTTGAAGGTCAACTTTGGATTTTTAAATAGGAACCCCATTCTTTTATTGCGGGAATGGAAAGAGCGGTAAATTTTACGTTCAGAATGGTATGTTCGGTTGCGGCACTGAAGGTCATCGCAAGGTCATGCAGCCAGAATGAAACCCCGCCTACGTAATTCCTCTAGCAACGCCAAATTAAAAAAATTGGTAGAGATTAAAGTTGTAGGATATCGAGGGGACAACCCGATGGTGACCTTGGATTTGACCTTGAACGCGTTTTTCAAGGTCATTTGAAGGTCAACTTTGGATTTTTAAATAGGAACCCCATTCTTTTATTGCGGGAATGGAAAGAGCGGTAAATTTTACGTTCAGAATGGTATGTTCGGTTGCGGCACTGAAGGTCATCCCGTAATTCCTCTAGCAACGCCAAATTAAAAAAAAGTGGTAGAGACCAAAGTTGTTGTATAGGGGGGGGGGGGGGGGGGGAGAATTGTGACCTCGAATTTGAGCCAGTCCTACAAGGTCATTTCAAGGTCAAATTATTTTTTTTCAAACTTTACTTTTACTTTGTATCCGAGATGAAATCCCTTCTTAGATGTTCTCTGTCCAGCGGCCAAGACGCAAATGAGCCCTCGCTAGCGTCCAAACATAAGTCTCGCTATTCCCCGAATGATCCCTTCCGACGGTTAACTTGCGAATGACTCCTCTAGGTGGTCGCCACCTACCTACCCGAACTCCTGATGTGCGAAGAATAAAAATGGCTCCCGAAATAAGCCTTTTAAAATAAGTCCCGCGCTCAGTCTTGCCACCGCGACTCCGTCGAACCTTCCCCTACGACGCTTAACTCACGAATGATTTTCAAGCAGGCGCCCCGGCCCCGCGCCGTACCTGCCGCCCGAACTTTCGATTTGCAAAAATAAAAATAGCCTCCGAAAATTGTCGAAAGAGTCTCACACTCGGCCTTCCGCCAAAAATATTATTTTTTTAATTTGGCGTTGCTAGAGGAATTACGTAGGCGGGGTTTCATTCTGGCTGCATGACCTTGCGATGACCTTCAGTGCCGCAACCGAACATACCATTCTGAACGTAAAATTTACCGCTCTTTCCATTCCCGCAATAAAAGAATGGGGTTCCTATTTAAAAATCCAAAGTTGACCTTCAAATGACCTTGAAAAACGCGTTCAAGGTCAAATCCAAGGTCACCATCGGGTTGCACCTTCGATATCCTACAACTTTGGTCTCTACCATTTTTTCGATTGTGGCTGTCCCTGACGAGTTATGAGCGGTGCCCGTTTAAATTGGGTCACCCTGTATATATATGTATTCAGTAAATTTGGTCCAGATACGAGGGATGCTGCGATTAAATAATTCTGCAGATATAAATTTTTTAAAGTTATTTGTTTGTTAATATGAAATGACCCACATGCATATCACAAGATGAAATCTCCAATTTTGGTCGAAATAAATGGAGACGATAAATGGATATTCGAAGGCGGTGTCTACGGGGTGGCCGATGACAAGGTCTAGGTGGTGCGCTCCGTAATTTTTTATGTCTAGGTAAATACTTTATTTGAGGGTAGTGTCTTGCTGTACAGGGTGGCCGATGAACGAGGTATAGGTAGTTCGCACTTGGTTTTAGTGTCTAGGTGTAAAAATCATTCAAGGGTAGTGTATTAGAACGATCAGTGATTTCATCTTTGTGATAAAAATGTTACAATAAAACCATAGTCAAAAGGAGTTAAAGATGCTTATATTTTATTTTTAGGCAAAATATGAAATATCTAAAAAAACTTACTAAAAAGGACTAAAATCTCAGAAAATTAACTTTTAAAAAAGTAGAAGGTTAGGCGAGTTTGAAATATTCCGCAACGAAATAACAGATTAAAAAGAAAAGACTGAGATCAATCAACCAAAGTCCAGTTTATTATATTTAATCATAATGGAGCAACAACATTTTTTTTCGGTCAATAAAGGGCTTACTTAACTTGAGTTAAGTTAAGTTATACACGGATCAATTAGAAAAATGTGGCTATCTCGGGGACATCTGATAAAAGTGAATACTTAAATAGATGGTGTGGAATTTTGAAAAATTTTGCCAAAGAATCAAACGTATACGAAGTGAGAAATGTACTAGTCTTCGCAGCGGGACTGCCAATGTACTTTATAATCTTTGACGCGAGAGTTCAAAATATATATACTATAGTCTTCGCGGCAAAACTAAAATGAATTAGTCTTCGATGCAAATTCACATGTGTCTTCGTTGAGTGCAAAGTACTTATCTACAAGGATATATTTAATTGTGACTTTTTTGATAAATTTTTATAATTTTTTGATTTAGTGATTTTGAAGCGTAAATCGCCACCATTTTCTTATTTTTCCAACTTAATCGCAACTTTGACAGAGAGTTAAAAATCTTAGGTGAAGTAATCATTGACCAACTAGTAAATTAAGGATAGGCAAAATATAATACGATTTAAAAAAATATAATAAGAATAATAGTATCCCACGATATTTTATGACTCAACGTGCATAATTCAAAATTTGGAGACTGCATTTTTGCACGAGCGTGCGGTAAATCAAGGTTTCCGCAAGGGCGTGTCATACAGTGATAATATTTACCGCAATAAGTCAATAATGTTAACCTGAAACGTTTTGCGCATATTAAAAAAGTCACGTCGTGTAGTTGACGCAAAAAAATTGAAGTACCATAAAAAGGTACCGCTATATTAGCGCGTTCGAAATCCGAGGAAATCTGATAGCCGCTTGCAGCGTGTGTAAATAAGTGCGGCTGATATGCAAGGGTAGAGCTAAGCTGTGCGAGCATGCTAACATGCGCGGCGAAGAGTGCGTGGTAGGGGGAGCTGCCGCTGCTTTCGTGACGATCGGTCTGTCGCGCCGCCGTGACGGTCGCTGCTCGCTGATTCACTCCCCAGTAAAATGTGTACCCGGCAAGCCTATAGAAGTATTCACTTTAAACTTTCAAGATACTTACTACGTTACTTGCCCTGGCCGTTTTATTTTGTTTATTGGTAAATAACTAAAATTTTCTCTTTACGTATTAATTATAACGTCATAAAAACACAATAAGTACAATGAAACAGCCATGATAAGTTACGTAGTAAATATCTTGAGAATTCTTCCTAATTGATTAGTATATAATTTAACTTTAAGTTGAGTAAGCCCTTTATTGACTAAAAAAAGTTTTGTTGCTTCATTATGATTAAATATAATAAACTTGACTTTGGTTGATTGATCTCAGTTGTTTTTTATCTGTTATTATGTTTCGGAATATATAAAACTTGCCTAACCTTATACTTTTTTAAAAATTAATTTTCTTGTTTATGATATTAAAGGCGTGTTTTTGAAAAAGTTAAGAAAAATGTGTAGAAATTCGAAGATAGCTGTTTTGTTTGGGAACTAACTAGTGAACGTAGAAGACAGCAATTATAAAATGAAGAAAACTGCTTTGAACTATGAAAAAACTGTTGTCTTTACTTATTAATAGTTATTGTCTGTTGTATTCATTTTTTATTTATTGTCTAAATTGTAAAATTTTACACATGAAATAAAAAATCCAACTAAAGTATCTAGCAAACTAAATAAAACTAAAGACAACAAAAGATTACTGTTATCTGTGTCTCAATTCCGACATTTTTCTGCTATCATCTGCAGTTCATAATGTTTTTTTTTCAATTGTTTTCATTTTTCTTTACCAGTAGGGATTGAATATTTTGTTATCATTTATTTTGTAACGGGGTGTGAATTCGATCAACGAACAACTCGTAAAACGACTAGACCGCGTTCCCTCGATGCGTATATATATATATATATATATATATATATATATATATATATATATATATATATATATATATATATATATATATATATATATATATATATATATATATATATATATATATATATATATATATATATATATACATACACACACACACCTGGTGATAAAAGCAATATAAGTGACTTGCTGCTGTCAATAATATATTGTGATGATGCGTGTGCTTATAAAAAAAAGGAGTGATAAGAAAGTAACTTGATTACAAGATTCACGAAGATAGAAGAAAGAGAAGATTTAATGAGAAAAGTGGTAAAAGAAAGTAGGGTAAAAACATTCTAAAAATTTAGTCTAGGCATGGTGTAGAGTTTAAGTGAAAAAAGTCAGTTCAAGCAAGTATGAGCAAATATGTGTAATATAAGGATATTTTGAAAATTTAATGTAGGTGTAGTGCAGAATATCGTATATTCAGTATATATAGTGAGTTTGAGTGGAAAAAGTTGATTCAAGCAAGTATGACATATAATATAAGGTTTTTTGAAAAATTTAGGCTAGGCGTAGTGTAGAATATAGTATATTCAAATATATATATATATATATATATATATATATATATATATATATATATATATATATATATATATGTGTGTGTGTGTATATAGTGAGTTTGAGTGCAAAAAGTTCGTTCAAGAAAGTATGAAGTATAATATAAGGTCACTTCGTATAAAAATTAGTAAAAGTATGCGTATATATACATGGTGATAAGTATGATAATATATAGTTACAGTGCAAGTGTTTAATATAGTTAGAGTGAAAACAATTCATATTTTTTTAAGATTTAAGGTTATGCAGAGGGATAAAATATCAAATATACGTATATATATATATATATATATAGATACATATGCTCAGTTATGGCTTAAAATATAGTATATTGAACATATATAGTCATTGTACAAGTATTTCATAGAAGCAAGTGTGAAAAGTTTAGTTTTTCAAGAATTACGTATAGGTATAGTGAAGAAATGTCAGTTTCTACCTTTATTGGTCTACAAAAGTATGTCTAAAAAGATGCATATACATGGTGATCATGAAGAATATAGTATATTTAATATACATAGTAAATTTGACTGAAAAAAGTTGTTAAGAACAAGTATGTTGTGTAATATAAGGTCACTTCTTATGAACATCAGGTCCTGCGCACGGACAGAAAGTCAAACTATGACGGTTTCGAGGAGGAATCAGAAATTGGAAAAGAAATTGACTGATCCGAGTAGACAAAAATCGTGAAACTCAGCATTGAAATAAGAATTCTCCAGGAGCGTACGCATTAAATCGACTAATGCGGGGTGTAATAGAAATATTTTTTTTTTTTAAATTTAATAAATTATTCAAGGATGTACTAAACTATTATGTATTAAAATATTATTTTTATAGTCAGTTGGAAAAACAAATTTTTATGACAATTCAATAATTATTAACGAAGTAACTGTAATTTAAATAAAGTAAAAGTTTTGAAACGATATATAGGCAGACTATGTTTAATTAACAAATTAGAGATAAAAATAATAATTTTCACACTGCAAGTTTGTTAAAACTTGGCTTAAATAATCTTTTAGAAATAAACTTATGGTCATGGCTAAAAAGTTCATCATATCCGGCAGCAAACATAAACAAAAGAAAAATATGAACATCGAGTTAAAAATTAATGGTATGCACATTTTAAATATCCTACAAGATTGAATAAATTAAACTTTAAGAGATGCAGCGGCACAACCTTCGAAACAAGTGTCCTCAAAATTCGGTATACGGGTGATTCTGCCGTAACTGGCTCAAAACGGGCACACAAATGTTCTATGCTAAAATCGACTATTTTTAACCTGCCAGACGGTTATTCTACTTGTAATTACATACAAAACAAGTCCCTAAAGCTAAACCACAACATATTACTTATAAAAAGTTATGTTAAGAATCCATATTTGACTAGGTTACGGAACTGACATTTTTGTAATTCGCTACTAAAACTCCATTAAATTTTAATTTAACTAATATCACATGTTATTTTATTTTAATTTTGATTTAATAAAAATGATATTGATCATCTGATTTTGCTACCGGCACCCTGAAAATTAAAATTACTTAATTATTTTTATTATTGTAGGAATAATTTTTCAAAAATTACAATTGTGTACAATTTACCTTGAACTTCTTCTGGAACTTATAGATAATGATGCAGTCGTTGCCATAGTAGATTCGTTCAGAGTTGTTTCTTTGGTGTATACTATAGCATCTTTTTTTATTTTTTTCTCCTGAACTTTGGGTTTTTCTTTGACTGGCACCGCAGCATTTTCCATGTACTCCATAGTTCCAAGGAAAAAATGTCGACATTTTTCACCTGGTAGGCAAATCAAGCAGCTGAGTTTGTTAAAATAATAAATAAATACTAAAAAAGCAATGATTAAGATATTATTAATGTATTAATGATACTTACTGTATTATGTGTTACGGAACTGACGGTTACGGAACTGACATTTAGGCGTTTATCAGCTCGCATAGCCTAGCGTTATTATTATAAACAATTCTTTGCACATATATTCGAAAATACTTACATTTACTCGAGAAAAACGCGCTATACGTTTAAATACAGTGTTGCTAAGTAGTAGTTTACTAGCGTTACGGAACTGACAGTTTGTGCTTTTTTTCGAAATACTGGTGAAAAATCAGCTCGCACTTCCACAATTTTGAATTTTGGAACCATTCTACGGTTGGATTTCATAAATAGTAGTATATAGTTTGAAGTTCTACCGATAGGTGGCGCTATATGACACACTAGAACGCTTTTAACATAAGGTAATGTAGTAGGGTACCTTTTTAATGCAAAAAAGTAAGCGGGCGACAAAGAGTAAGCGCTTAGCTTTAATATTAAATAATTAATTTTAATCCCGAAACCATGAAAAATATATTGTAATAGGTCTATAGTTCATACTATATATGATGGAATATTTTTTACTCGTTTACCTGCATCGACCTTTTAGATTGAAATCCGTGTTGGAGACAGGTTACGGAACTGACATTTGAGGCCTATTATATTGCGTAGTTTTAAATATAAGCCTGCATACTCGGTTATAACTATTGGTTAATTTAGTTAGTTATACCAGACATACAAAAAACCGCTTGTGCGATTTTTTTTCAAATGTGTAAACGCCTGGGAAGCAGGCGCGCAGAATGAGCCAGTTACGGCAGAATCACCCATACACATATAGTTTTGGGCTTATAATGAGGTGTACATAGACAAATATGTTCCTAAACTTAGGTTTGCGTAACAATATTTACGTGTAACGCCGGAAGTCCCCAAAATTTGGTATATATATATATATATATATATATATATATATATTTGGCTTCAAATGACTGTATACATATAGAAGTCTTCAAAATACGATGTATACGTAAATGAATTAAGGGCCTAAACAACTGATTTTTCAAAAAACTCTGTCAAAACTATAAAAATTGGGGTATACATCATGTTTTTTGAGCTCAGCGATGTCATGTATATCTATAGTGTTTGTATAGCGATGTATACAACGTCCCCAAACTTCGGCAAGGATATATATATATATATATATATATATATATATATATATATATATATAAGATCAAACATTTTTTTCTTTTTCAACCTACGCTAAATATGTTCCAGAAACAATTTCCAATGCACCTAAATTTTTTTCAGGTTTTATAATTACTTTGAACCGTTTGCTGCTGGTTTTGATGAACTAAGTGAGTTTTCGCACGTGCATATCTACGATATTATTTTTAGCCATGACCATTAGGTTATTTTCAAACGATTATTTAAGCCAAGTTCTATGCCTGTTTTTATATCAGTAAGCGGTTTTGTCTCAGTTAAACATTTTTACGCGTATCTAAGTTTAGGAACATAATTGTCTATGTACACCTCATTATTAGTCCAAAACTTTTTTTTTCGCTATTCCAGCTAAACCCTTAATAGTATCTCTCCCACTTGTTATTTGTTTAATATTTCTTTTATCATTCAAAAATGCACTACTAACCAAAGAAATATTGGAACCAGAATCATATAGACCAATTGCTGAACATCCATTTGCAAAAATCTTTACTTTAATAAGTGGGAGAACTATTCGTTTTTTGCCTCTTCATGACTTGCTACTACTTCCTGTATTTCATTATTATTTGTAACCTTAATGTTTTCATTTTTTAATTGTTTAATTTTCCTATCTTTATTGCGGCATACACTTTCTAAATGAAATCTATTTTTAAAACCTCAATTATCACAAATACTACATGGTCTTTTTTCACTTCCAATTCTCTTGTTTAAATTATCATTTTTCGAGTCGTTGATTTTACCTAATTGTTTTAATTTTGCCATTAAATTTTGTATATTTATAATAGCTTTCCTATCTAACTTATTTTGGATAAAATTTGGTAAGCTAATCACAATCATGTTTATCTGTGTGTTTATAGACAAGCGTCATCCACTTCTAACAATAATTTTCTTTTCTTTAACGCATATTCAAATAACGAACCATTATAAAACTTAAAATTATAGGCATACGATATGTCTGTCCAGGACTGTGCAGAGAAAGTGTCAATATATGCATTATTCCATGCCTCCCAATTTAACAAAGAGTTTTGCTTTACAAATACATTATACCAATCTAATGCAGATTTTTCTAAAAATAATCTTAATACTTCAGCATATTTATTTTGGGCAATTCCCACTCTATCACACTCCTGCACAAATAACCTTATCCAAACACTCGCATTTATATTTTCACCGTTAAACTTTTCACTATATCCTTTACTAGAGAAATTGATTTCCTTTCAGATGCTATAGTTGGCTCTCTGTTTACATTTGATTCTTGAACTGTAGTAATCTCTTCCAAATATTCGTCGTATAACACAACATTACCTTCTGTATCCAAATAAATATTCTTAAGTTCGTCAGATAAAGTCAACACCACATTTCGAAATTTATTGCGAACTTTCAAACTCTTCACGACATTTTTAACAATTGAATTTTCATAAAGCTGTTTATGTTGAGCATTAGTCTGCTTATCTACTGGAAACAAAAAACTTTCCTCTTGACCAAGCAGCTGAATTCTCTTCACTTTAACTACAGTACTTTTCACTTTAACTACAGACAAAATAAAACTTTGCCTTAATCTCCATTGTATAGATTTGTAAGGCCACTGCTCAAGGAAATTCACTGGAGTGGAGTTTTGGGTTAGAAATCAACACTTGTATGATGTAATATAAACAACTGTTTTTAACAATATGTACAAATTAGTAAAGGCTAAAAATATTACAGTAAACGCATAGACTTAAGACTAACCTGAATCTATACATTTGCCGATAGCAAACCTTTTAGTATATCAGTTTCAATAACCTCACTTATAACGATCCTAACGGCTCGGAGTCTTATTACATACTGGCTCTAACTCACATGTCAACAAGTGACAAAGCCAAGCTTGGTAACCCACAAGCTTACATATATATATATATATATATATATATATATATATATATATATATATATATATATATAGTGACTTTGCGACTTTTATAAGCAGATTCTAGTGATCCAAACCGTCAATTACACTGATATTTACTTTAATATTTGTACCGCGGACTCTTACATCTAAAAGGAGGACAAACGTATAGGTTTAGTTTACGTACAGGAATGCCTGGCGTGGCAGATGGTTGAATAAATCTTTATTCAATATTGTTTATGCTGTACAAAATTTCATAATATATTTTTCAACCCCCGGGTGTATTCGATATGATTACAATGTTTCCTCCGGTCAAAGATTTGTAACGGTTGATAATTACTTTATGTTTTCGCGTTATCGCAAAGCGGTGATCGATGTTACTTCATAATTTACGGCACAATTAGTCGTGAAGACGCGATTTACATTTCATGATACACGAATCTGCCTGTGATTCAAACGCTACTTCTAAATTCAAAGAACGACCTTTAATAACACGCGACTGTTCGATATTCCAAGAAACAACCGACTCAACACTTTATTCAGCACTTATCCGCAATATTCACACTCTAGTGGACCAAGTTGGCGGTGGCGTCCCTTCAATCGACGCGACTTTACCAAGATGGCGATCGACAACTCGTCTTTAGAGGAAATCCTGGGATACGCGGCGTCTACGATTATAGCCGTGGACCAAGGTATTAATTCCTTGGTTTCCTGAAATCGCGAGAACAACCGGGACTCGGAGGCGGGTGAGGGTATAAATTTTAAAAATAAATATTTTAAAGGCAAAAATTACGAATTGAATTCTAGCAAAAAGTAAAATTTCAAGTCCCAGAATATTCGAAAGGTATAATTTTGAAAACCTAAATTTGGAAATTCCTAAAAATCTCGCTTTCGCAATATTTAAATCTAACATTTTTGTTCTATAAATTTTTATATCTCAAAATCTCAGTTTATAAATTTTAAATTTCTAATCTTCACCCTTTCTAATTTTTCTTTTTCTAAATTTTTACCCTTACCCCTCGGAGGCCCGTTGGGGCGCAATAATAGGAGGAAGGAATCCTCGGGCGCAATGGCCTGATGCTGGCGCTATACATGAGTTTTCTCTGATACGATGTCGCTACCTACTTCGCGTCTCGAATTGCAAGTCTATCATTTAGTCCTCGACTTATTGGCTCAACGATCCGATACACAACTCGCTTTGTTCGCCTTACCTATATCCGTCCAGACTCCGCGATCGCGTCATCTTACTGAACCGAACCATACTCGTGAACTTATTTTGCACGGATCTCAGAATACCAAAATACCGAGAACTACGGTCTCACTCGCGACAACTTCGTTTGGGCGCGGTTTAGTCAAATACTCGCGATACTTCAAAACTCGTGACTCGACGACTCTGCAACGTACGACTATTACTCCGACTGCTCCAGGGTCGAGGACGAAGTGAACGAGGAGGAAGCTTCCTCGCGGCGCGAGACCCTGCGCGTCCCGGAAAAGACGCAATCAGAACGCCCTCTATATGTTATTTCTCCCGCGCGAAAGAACGCGAGTCATAATGAATATTAATAGCGTCCCGCAGCGCCAATTACGAATTGGCACTATTATCTAATCCCGGCGTCACCTAACTCAGTTATTCGCGACGATGACGCATAGCACGGAAAACACTAGTGGCGACGCGCCATATTTTTCAGTAGCGTCCGCGAGTGTCGATGCGCCTTTAAGCCTACTGTACGCGAGTCAGCTGTGAGTATCTTTGTAGTGTACGACCGAATAAAACGCAACGTATATAAAGCTTTATTAATTTTCTTAGTAACCTGATTCAAATGTTGCTTTTAAGAAAGTGTTCGATCGAGCACAACTTCAAGGCTGACAACCGTCTCCGAGAAAGAAACAGTGACGCTCTGCCCCAGCCCAACTCCAGCAATCCCCATCCTCTCAATCAAGTTAACAGTATATTGTGTGGCGAAATATATAGCCTGAGTCTTGCCGGAATTGAGTCGGAGGCCAGACCCCTCCGCAAATCAGAGACTTCCTTGGTAACCTCAGAGAGTCTGGAGATGCCCTCCACGATTGAGTCACGTGGTTCCTGTATGTAAATCTGTAGGTCATCCGCGTAAAGTATATGTCCGATGTCACGTCCTTCAAACAGGTCCTGAATGTCATTATATACAGACATCCTGAATGTCATATACAGACTGAACAGCAGGGGACCAAGCACGGAACCCTGTGGAACACCAAGATTTGTATAACCCACTTAGAGGTTTCACTTTTTGCTGTAACCTGTTGTTTTCTTTCTCATATATACGAGTGAATCCAACAAAGCACCAAGCGAGAAAATCCCATGCTACCCAGCGTTCGTAACAGTAGCGTCGGCGTAATAGTATCGAATGCCTTACTGAAGTCGAACAGCAAGGCTATGGTCACAAGTTTTTTTTCAAAGACAGTTCTTATGTCCTCCGTCAACTTAAGCAAAGCAGTGGTAGTACTGTGATGTTTTCGTAAGCCTGTCTGTAATGGATCTAGGATCCACTTCTGGATAACATCCTCCACGATTTAATCATGTACTAATTTTTCCATAACCTTAGACAAAAAGCTCAAGAGCGCAATGGAACGAAAGTCTGTTGGAGAGGAGGGCGCCGATTTCTTCTTTAAAGGAATCAATTGAGCCTTCTTCCAAGCCTCAGGAAAAGTAGTATTAGCGAAGCATTGATTATTGCTAGTTTAATTATTATTTAGTCGTAATAATATATATTATTGTTGCTTTTTCTACACTTTAATCTTCTGTTATATCGTTTTCAATGATTATTTATAATAATAATTAAACAGAATTATATACAGATTTACTGAACTATTATAAAATCTAATTTAAATATTTGATAATAGTACATATTGAAAAAAGTATTTTTGTATTAAGATCGCATCACAATCACAAACTATATGAAAATGATAAATTATTATATTGACATATTTTATACAAAAAAAGTAATTTTATTCTATTAAAACCTGTTCCACGATGAAAACTAATAAACAACTTATATGATCCGTAAGCGAAGCTAGCATTATTTGCTAGTATATTATTAAGAAAACTAAATATCTAGTATATACCTATCGTTCACAAAATTGCAAAAGCAATGCCAACTCAGACTTGAATGATAATATATCATGCCTTTTTCGATAGCATAATAAGCTATAAGCCTGGAGTGGAGCGTGTAAGAAGAATAGAGGTTCAATACAAAAAATACAAAAAAAAAATTCTAAAAATAATAAATGAAACTAATTTTATCATACAAAATAATCCACTAAATCTTGAACAATTGTTTACACTGAAGGCCTTGAAATTGTACTATAATGATCTCAAAACGCAATACCTCAACTTTTCTAGTATTACTAGAAATAGAAAAATGATCGTACCTATAAATAAAAAGAGAATTAGTGATACCCTGGTGGAATTAATTAGGTGTGCCAAAGTGTCCCAAAGTATGCTAAAGTGTGTCAAAGTGTGCGATACTGTGCCATGCTGTGCCATAATGTGCCAAAGTGTTCAAATTTAGACATTTGCTGCACTTTGGCATACCTTGGCACACTTTGACACACATGAGTTTTTCGGAAACAAACATCTCTTTTTTGACACAGTATGGCAAAGTATGTCACGGTATGGTTCAGTATGGCACAGTATGGCACGGCATGGTATACTTTTGGTCCGCGTGCCAAAACATTGCCACAGCACGATGCCGTCATATCGTACGGTATATTGTATGTACTGGCCCAGTAGTACATAGCAATAAATAATATAATAAAAAATAAAAAAAATTCTAGCGTTGGTAAGACTTGAATCCGGATCCTTTGGGTTAGTAAATTGGAGGTCTACCACTGAGCCACGAGTACTGGTTACAGTTAATACAAACATTAAGACTCATGTACTTCAAGTAGCTTTAAATACTTAGTACTTTTACAATAGTAATTAACAATTGCCCGTTATTGCATTGAAGCTGCTGTCCGCCATAAATGTTGGAAAAACATGCCTTACTAGGGGAATGCGCCGGGAATTCAAGTTTGCCGGATTTCGACCAAAAATTTTCAGTCCTCAATTCCCGAAAAACCCATGTGTGTTAAAATCTGCCAAAGTGTGCCAAAGTGTACCAAAGTGCGCCAAAGTGTACCAAAGTGTGCCAAAATATGCCAAGGTATGCCAAAGTGTAGTAAATTTACGAATTTAAATACTTTGGAACATTATGGAACACTATAGCACACTTTGGCACAAAATCTATTTCCACTAGGGTAGAAATTGTTATATTAAAGTGATCTCAGCTTTTAATGCACTGCCGAACAATTTAATAGTGTTAGAAATAAGCAAATCGAGTCAACAAAAAATAATTAAGGCATGAATAAAATCCAATTTTTAATATCTGAAAAAATAAATTGTAACGGGGTGAGACTTTTATTCGCCTAAACGACGTTGAATGAGATCGCTATCCCACGTTGCGGCGGATAGCACCTCAACGCCAGCGATTAACCCGCATTGCAATGCAGCTTATCCCGCTACTTCTCGTGGATACCGCACCTTCTAGTGCGTGCTCGGCTACTCAGGTGCGTTGAAGTTGCTTGTTCAACGCCCGCGTAGGCGGCGGTAATCGCGGGAAGGAATTAGCAAGGTGGCGGTCGTTAAATAATAACAAAAAGTCGTAAAATAAAAAGACTAAGGTTATATTTAGGTTCGCGAGATAAACGTGAATTTACAATACGTCGAGAGACAAAATAATAATAATGCACGAGTCGCAACAACTTTGCGACCCGTCGCAAAGCCGGAGTATTTGCGCTCGACGCGTGTTTCGCAGCGAAGGTCGCGCGTCTCGCACCACGCAGGTGGCATCCTCGCGCACAATCTCTCTCTCTCTCTCTCAAGCACTGCGCGCATCCACACTAACCTTCTGCTGGTCTTCTCGATGACGCCGTCGCCAATTGTCGAGGTCTAGCGCTGGACCGCTCGGCAGGACCTGGATCGGCCTAACACACTCACACACACTTCTTTCTCTACGCCGCACGTACCGCGAAACACCGATGGACGCACTTTCGCGATACGAGCGAAGCCGCGTGTTTATAATTCGGGAGCCGAAAGTTATCTGTCCTCCTCGCTGGACTAGCCCGCGCGCTCGCTCGTTCCGTCCCTCTTGTGCCTTCGAATTTCGCACGTGTTTTTCTATCGCGCGCGCGACTCTACGTACTCTCGTCGCGGCGCAGCGGTACTCATACTGCTTCGTGTTAGCCGCGGTGCTCAACACGTTACAAAATATAATATTATATTTCTACTCTATAGAGAAATCGTTATAAATAAAATGTATTTCTCCCTAAAAAAATAACTTTTGATAAAGTAAAAAGTTAGGCGAGTTTGATGTACTCCGCAAAATTCTTATGGATGACAATCACGTAGCATTTCATACATATTTATTACAACAATTCTTATACTTTTCAAAGTTGATAGTGACTTAACAAATGCTGTAGCAAATGTTATAATTGTAACCATTGATTAAAAAAATAATCAGATCAATGAAAAATAGTCACGTTTTAAATATACATATAAATAATATAAATAATTTAACAATGAAAACTGTAGTTTGCCATGCCAGATTCATTTTACTTATGGTATTGTCTATTAATAACTTAGTTGTACATAAACTTATAAAATAGTTATTTTGATAAAATCATATTTTATCAATGTAGATAACACGACACAAGAATTATTTTTTAAAAGATTTATATCAACTTTTGCATATTCAAAAACTCCTTATAACATATAAATGGAAACTTTAGTTGTTCACCAATAAAATAAAATGAATCGGGTATGTCAAGTTACAGTTTCCATTGTTAAATTATTTATATTATTTATATATTTAAAACGTGACTATTTTTCATTGATCTCATTACTATTTCAATCAATGGTTACAATTATTACATTTGCTACAGCATTTGTTAAGGGGTTAAGCCTGGGTTAAGCCCTGCAAAAAACAAAAAGATATTCTTCTTATTAAACAATTTTTTATATATGAAATATACACCATTTTTATCGAAAAAATGTATATACCTTCTAAAATCGGTGACCAGAATTCATGATATTTCACTATATAAATTAGTGTATATTTTTAGTCACTTGCCACGACTTTCTGAAAGATCTGGACCGTCTTCTTTACTCTATCAGGCTCAAAATGTACCTTAAACATGCCCCCTCAGACTGATCAAGAGACATTTCTAAAATATATGAATTAAATATAGTTTGCAACAAATTTAACCCAGGCTTAACCCCCTTAAGTCACAATTAACTTTGACAAATATAAGAGTTGTTGTAATAAACATGTATAAAATGCTACCTGATTCCCTGGCGAAAAAATCACGTGATTATTTGCATGATTAATCGCGTGATAGATCACTCGATTTATCGCGTGATAAACCACTTGATTTCTTACGTCATATATCACATGATTATTTGGCGTGTTTTAGCACGTGATATATCACGTGTAAAATCACGGCAGAAATCACTCGTAAAATTTAAATATTTGTGTATATTGAAATAAGTTGTTTATTTTCAATCTAAATAATTATAAAATAGTTGATGATATAGATAATTCATATAAATGAATCGCAGTAAAATAGAAAAGAAATTTTCCTGACCAAGACTTGAGCTTCTGTACTCCACTTGACAATCCAATGTCTTACTACCTGAGCTATTTGTCCTGTTGCAAGTTTCAAACACCTAATCAAATCATACATATTATTTAGATGGAAAATAAATAATTTATTGAATCGAGTGAGTTATCACGCGATTAATTATGCGATTAATCACGTGATTTTTTTCGCCAGGGTTGTCATTCATAATTATTTTGCGGAGTACATCAAACTCACCTAACCTTTTGCTTTATTATGAGTTGTTTCTAATGGATCATCATGCAACTTGATCTAAGTTAAGTAAGTCTTTAATTTAAAAAAAACAATTTTTTGCGTTATTATGATTAAAAATAATAATCTTGACTTTGTTTAATTGATCTCAGTTATTTTTTATCTGTAATTTTGTTGCGGAAAATATCAAACTCGCCTGACCTTTTACTTTTTTAAAAGTCAATTCTTTTTAGAGATTTCAGTCCTTTTTAGTAAATTTTTTTGAGTATTTACTACCCAGGCTTCGTCATAGGCTACTCTATACACCTAGACACCGTCCTCAAATGATTTTACGCTCAGACACCAAAAACCACGAAGCACACCACCTAGACCTCGTCATTAGCCACCTTGTACATCTCGACACCGCCCTTGAATGATTTTGACACCTAGACACCAAAAACCACGGTTCGAACTACCTGGACGTCGTCATCGGCAACCCTGTACATCTGGACACTGCGTTCAAATGATTTTTACATCTAGACACGAAAAACTTCGGAGCGCGCCTTCTGGATCTCGTCATCGGCCACCTTATACATCTAGACACCGTCCTCAAATGATTTCGACACCTAGACACCAAAAAGCATGGAGCGCACCACTTGGACCTCGTCATCGACCACCCTGTATACCTGGACACTGCGTTTAAATGATTTTTACACTTAGAGACTAAAAACCACGGAGACACTCACTCCACGACACTTGATATGATAGAAAAATGTGGGAAAGCAATATCCAACTACACTATACGTATATCTTATAAGTGGCAAACGTTACGGTCCTAACGTTTTTCTGTCTGGAGAATCGCAATATCGCACATCGTTCAATATTACATAAATAAAATAGGCTTTTTGATAATATTTTTACTGTAAATCTTAAAAGAACATAAGCCATTTGATATAAGCTAAAATTTTTCCAGTAGGTTAAGTGACGGAAAAACAATAATAAATAATAAATCAAACTACACTGCATGCGCAGCTAACTTAATGGTCCTAATATTTGTCTGTGGAATAAAGAGATGATTTGAGCATTTGGGAATTACACATCCATTTATTTTGAAAATGAAACAGTTTTTTCGACAATATTTTTGGTAGAATCATAGTTTAGCACCAAAACATGCTAATATGAGTCAAAAATTAATTGAAAACAGTAATAATATGCATTTTTTTGATACCATAAACACCAATATAGAAGTAAATAGTATCGCGGCGCCGCGGCTTCGTCTGCTTTTCAAATTCGCCTTCGTGGCGCTACCGCGCCACTTGATATTGATTTATACTTGACTGTAATTAATTCTCGCACATCGAGAGTACATCTAATATTCAACAGTAGATTTAAGAATGGCACGTCAAATAATTAAATATTATCACAATTAATTTGTAAATTGCGAGCGAAGCGATCGTTTCTTGCTAGTACTATATTGTTATTTAAACCTCATAGAGTTTGTTTATTGATCTAACTTTCCAACAAAAACATTCGAATATATTTTCCTTCATGAGTGTTCCGAGCGTGCTAATCATAGTAAAAATCAGAGTTCCTTAAGCAGCACAACTCTTAGAAAGTGGAGACTCTTCTTGCAGCAGAGTACGCTATCATGAAGAATAGCGATGATACAACCAATGCAAGCTGGTTCGTTCATGCTATTACCATTGTACATTAAAAAAAGCATGTTTAAAATAAAGGCTATGAATGTTTCACGGGGGCCATTTTGTTTAACAACATCAACTTTCCGGGTAGAACTAAAACAAATACCAAGATTTGAAAGTCAAAATAAAGTTTTAATTAACCTTTTCATGCTAAAAAAGGGAATGAAAGTTTTCAGTCTCACTATGTCACATAACATCAGCGAAGAAAATGAAGCATGCCAATCTCCTGGTTAAACAGAATTATTATATCAATAAAAACGATGAACCCATCAATGTTAATGAAAAGCCACATCTGATATTCCATTACGTATGGATTAAGGATTCGTCATGACTAATAAGTAAATTCAAAATTCTCAATCCATAATGGTAAAAAGTTCATATGTGACTGCTGTCTTTACTACTTTCAAACTTAATTTCAGCTAGATATCCATGAAGTTAATTGCTTGCAAATTAATAAGTTTAAAATGATTCTACCTAAAAAATAAAACAATATGTTTAAATATAAGAATTTTAAGAACAAAGAGCTAGTTCCAATCGTTGTTTATGCAAATTATTAACGCATCCTCAAACCTGTTAACGATGCCAAGGAACGAGCATATCAGCAGCATAAACCGTATAGTTAAGGTTTCTGCGGTCACTATACCTATGATGAGAATCCAAATAACCCAAAGTCAAAGTACTTGGGTTATAGAAAGAACTCTGACCACAAAGAAGATCCTGCAAAGTTGATCGACTTCGTGACCTAATAGATGAACTCGAAGCTATACATAAAATAACCTACACAAATGAAGGATATGGACAAGATAGCCGTCACTAATGCTACTAGATGTCACATCTGTGGCGAATCGTACAGCGATCAAGCCATAAAAGTTCGAGACCACTGTCACATCACAGGACTGTGAGATTGTTCAGTTTTACTATATCTTAAGTTACTTATTTATTTGATTCAAATGATTTCTTTTTTTTTTTAATTTTAAATACCGTGGGGCAGTACACAACAGTTGCAATCTGAATTATAAAGATTTATACCATTGATCTTTCACAATCTAAGTAGTTATGATTCGCACCTCTTTATTGAAGAGCTTGCAAATCATTTCAAGGTTGAATTTCTCCTATCTGGAAAATATCCTGGAAAATAAGCAAGAGTGCATTTCATCCGTCAAACACATAGATGGTATTGGAATAAACTTTGAATTCATTAACTCTTTCTGCTTCATGCCTTTTTCTCTGGACAAGCTCGCATCGTACTTGGAAAAAATCGACTTCGCTAAGAACGAGTTCAAGATCAATTATAAAAATGCTTAAATCGAGCTGCTCAAGAGGAAAGATGTGTTTCCGTATGATCATATTATGTCATTAGAGAATCTGGAGGAAACATCACTCTCTGACAAACAGTGCTTCTACATTAAGTTGTTCGACAGTCACGTATCAGATCAAGATTACCAGCATGCACAGACTGTTTGGAAATCTTCCAAAATACAGACACTAGGCAAGTATTTGGATCTTTATCTAAAGTCCGATGAATAATTGTGGCCTTTTTGTGGGAAGCACATAAAGGCCTAGTTAGAATAAATTGATTTTATTTCGGAATTTTTGGAAGGAATGAGTGGTTCTATTAATTGCACTACACCAAATTACAGGGAAAAGGGAAACCCTTTTTATTCTATGATTACACTGCACTGAATACACTTATGGTTAAGATGAACAGGAAAGAATTAATATTTAATACGTAATATTAAAACGAACGAAGCCCGGCGTGACGTGCGCGCGTAGGCGCACACGTAATATGTACACGTTCAATGCTGAATTAGCATTGGACAAAATGTTGCGACGCAACAGCCGATGTGCTCCTCTTGGCCGACCTGTTTGAAAATTTCCGAACCAACTGTCTGAACGTCGACAAATTAGATCCACCACACTACTATGACACTCCACGATTTACATGGGATGCTATGCTGAAATATACCAGTGTACAGCTTGAACTTCTAACGGACATTGACATGTTGCTGTTTGTCGAGCAAGGTATACGGGGTGGTATTAGTCAGTGTAACAATCGATACGCCGAAGCTAATAATCCCTACATAAATTCTGGATACGATGAGACTAAATGTAGATGTACTATGATGTGAACAATCTTTATGGATATTAAGAATAACTTATTAAAAATGTAATAATAATATCAGAATCATTTTTTGAAATAAACTCTAATTTCTAAGGCGATGACTCAATCTTTACCTTGTAACGGCTTCAAGTGGGTAGCAGATGTCAGTGATAGTGATTTTTTTAATGTACCTGATGATAATCCTATCGACTACATTCTCGAAGTCGACCTCGAGTACCCATAAGCTCTGCACAACGATCACAAGGATCTATTCTTCTGTCCAGAACACATGACACCACCTAGCTTAAAACAGAAAAAACTATTAACAACACTGTATGACAAAGAGCTTTATGTAACCCACTACGTAGCTCTTAAACAAGCACTGAATCATGGAATCCGCTTAAAAAGATTTATCGAGCTTTAGAGTTCAATCAGAAAGTATGGCTGAAGCCATAGATCGACTTGAATAGCAAGAAGAGGTAAATTCAAAGAACGAATTCGAGGAAATGATCTTCAAGCTATACAATTACGCGGTGTACGGTGAAACAATCGAAAATCAACGAAAACAAGTTGATGTAAAACTCGTAAACAAGTGGAATAGTCGTTACAGTGCTGAAGCGTATATCACGAAACCCAACTTTCATATTTGTTCGGTGTTCGATGAAAACCTTGTCGCAATATGATTCTTTTGTACAGAGATACCGTCTGTAAGCCAATCTACATTGGGCTCAGTGTGCTTGACTTATCAAAGTCTCTGGTATATAGGTTCCATTATGAGTACATGCAAGAACGAGTCGGAGACAAGGCAAATCTTCTATACACCGATACAGACAGTTTTGTTTACGAAGTCAGCCGTATCCGGACGTTTTATCTAAAACCATTTCGCCTAAGTCATTTCACCAAAAAGACACTTCTCCTGTAAGTCTTTTTGCCAGAAGGACATTTTGCTAGGAGGGACATTTCGCCAGTAGGACAATTCTCCAGTCGGACATTTCGCCAGTAGAGACATTTCGCCAGAAACATGTTGTTTTACGACTGAGCTCCCACTTTAAGACTAAAATCTTAGCATTATTTAAAAATTTCCCTAACCCAATAATTCTTGTTAAGATGATAGGTAAGTCAACCCAAATGAGAATAACATGGTGCAAAGCTGGTTTTTCTGTTTGACTCACCTGCCATCTTTTCTTGGATTAAGAAACTTGGTACTAGAATCAACTGCAATACAAGCTAATGGCGGTAATGGGGTTAGTAGTACCTACTTTACACCCTACTTTACCCTAACCACTTAACCCAACAGTCCACGTAAAGATGGTAGGTGATTCCTAAACTTATACAACTTTATATACATATATTTTCGTGTATTAGGAGTTATGTGAACGTTGACATAAGTTGTAACGAGGTGGATTTTCTCTCGTTATTTTCCTTTGCAACAATGGTTAGCTACTAACGCCCGGCCGTATTTATTTCGAAGGCGCCAGGTCGGACGATTTATCCGCGAACGTTTTGGGGTCGCGTCTCCGGCTAGTTACGAGACTCTACTCTCCGAGGGAGTTCGATCGGGAAAATAGGAAATAATAAGCTTAGACCACTCGACTGATTATCACTTCACAAATTTTTACTTAAACAAAACCGGCTGTAATATAATAAACGCGAGTCTCTAAGGTGATATTTTCAACTAGTTACAATTTCCGTTTTCGCACACAACGCTCACACAGTTATCCGGTGCTACAAAATCTTGGCTCGTCAAAAATGCTGCCACGAGGCAGTAAAGCTCCGACTTTCGCAACGTCCGGCTTATTCCTCTCACACTCAATATATATTATAAATATTACCATTAAACGCTACCTTCCGGCTGAAGTTCTCTCTCGTACCTCTCCCTCGTTCTTATCATAATCACGACAAAATAACACACTCTTATACTTGACTCTACTCTAAATTAAAAGTGAATAGGCAAACCGTAGGGATGTTCTCTGGACTGCGACGAAAACTCAAGTGCCCGAATTCTCTGGCCGAGGCGCGACGGTACACCCCGCTAGAGTACTCACACAAGCGCAATACATAGTTATCGGTCTAGTGCCGTTACATTTGGCGATTTACATATGTTTTCTCGTGCGGTCGTTGGGTTTTCACACTGTAACATACCACCTCTCATGTCATACATTACAAATAAATAATTCTTTAAGTTACATAGGTGAATATTCTTTTTACACACACTCAACGCCTCACACATACAAGTAGCAGTATAGTATCTGCTGCCGCGGCCTGGCGCGAGGTTTTCCCCCTCCCGGCGGCGGGCTTATCTTCTGACTCGAGCGGCTTAGGTGTGAGCGTGCGTGAGCTCCAGCGTGTGCGTGTAGTCGCGCGGCTGGTGGGAGCGCTCTACAGTAAGCGGCTAACTCGGCTGTTAGTCGGCTATTCTCTCTCTCCTTCTCCCGGCTGCTATTGCACGGCTATGTGGCCGATTCCGACCTTCCTCTACCTAGAATGCATACCAGATCTATGAGAGTTAACTCATGGTGATGCAGTTCTGATAGGGTGACGTAGAAAAGAGAGAGAGAGAACTTCTTAATACTAGACGGTCACCCCGTCGCATTCCCCCTCCCAAAACTAAACATACTCTGAATGTTTCAGTTTTTCTTTACCTAAGAAGGAAGGAAAATGTCACTCTCTCTCTCTCTTCTTCTCACAACTACTATCTCGAGACTGCAGGGCTGTAAGAATTGCATGATTAGTTTATACAATGAATAATAAAAAAAAAGGTCAACAAAATTTTGGGCTGATAAACCCGGTCTAGATTAGGAAACTCACTCTACTGGCTGTAACTGGCTGTAGTTTGGCTGAGAGGGCGAGCTCAGTCCTTCCTGGGCCTACTCCTGGATCGTCTGGGTTTCGGCTGGCAGAAAGTTCGCCTCAAGATCGAATCCCTGATGTCCTGGGGCAGATCTCGGACCTCATCAATGAGGCGTAACGTCTCGGCTACAGCCTCAGCTACTCCACGGGTGGGAGACTCCTCTCTAGGCGGTGATCCACTCCTGGACGAGGTAGAAGAGCTGGAGGTGGTAGTGGGTTCGGTTGTCGCATAAGGATCCACCCTCCGACTTCGCGGACGCCCAGCCGAGTAGCTTTTGGGGCTACGAGGCGGTGAGGACTTGGGAGACTCCTTGGTGAGCGGGGTGGCCCAGGTGATGGATCTCTCTCGGCTGTGACGGGAGATGGACGTCGTGCGGGAGGTGGCTGTCGTTCCTTCGGGTGACAGAGGTGTTGTGGGGCGAGGTGCCTCCTCTCGACTCGTTCCGGGCCTAGGGCTTGACGTCCTGGTCGTTACACCCTTGTGAGAGCCTACCGTCGCCAAATACGCCCGCGCTGTCGCGGTCCCGACAGCGCGGGCACGAGTTGAGGTCCTCTCCAAATCTACCACAATTTAGGCAGATTTTGCCGTGTCTCGGTTCTGGGCAGTTGAAGACTGTGTGGCCTCTCCCCCAACAGTTGAAACAACTGTATGGGGGTGGATCCAGTTCAGAGTCCGTGGGAATGGACTTCAGCCCGCTGTACCGGAGGCCTGACAACTTCACCTTCAACTGGAGTCCTCTCTTCCTCTCCATTACCGGTTCTTCGGGAGTAGAGCATACGGGGTCCTTTTTTGGGGTCGTGGTGCCCTTGCGAGCATCGCGCGTGGTGAAGGGCCGTTGGGGTAGGCCTCTCGTGTCGAGAGTACGCTCTTCGACCTGGGTAGGGAGGTCTACACACGTTTCCTTCTCCACGACGCGGCGCAACTCCTCCACGGCCTCTCTGCTCTCCCGTTCCTCGGCGCTCTCCAGGCGAAGCCACGGCGAGACTTTGGAGCTCGGGCTCCTCACTTCACCCACCTTGGTGTTGGTCTCGGCCGGTACTAAAGTGAAGGCGGCCACCTCCATCGGCTCGACTGTTCCCGCCTCGTCGTCCGATCCGGCTAACAGCTCTCTCTCTCTCTCTCTCCTCTTCCTCTTCCATCTCTCGGCGACGAATAGCGTCCCGGACCCTGAGCTCGCGGTGCATCGTCTCCTCGCTCTTCGGGCCGTTAGGGTCACGAGTACGCTCGTGTCTCGTGGACCACTGCGGGGGTACAAAATCTGGCGGCACGGCAGTAAACGTCGGTGGCACGAACTCCTCCTCGGCAACATGTCGTGACTCCGTCAGGAGGCTTCTGGAGCGAGTTCGGCGTGGCATAACGGAGTTCCTTATCTGTAACTTATACTGTAATTAAATGCGAATTCTACATTCATTATAGGGACAACACAATTTTCTACTCCACCACCAATACAAACCACATATAATGTCTATACGCCAGGTACGTTCTTCCACGGGCTGCAGTTCACTACCGGCTCGTAGGATCGGGGTTAGGGCTGTTAGTTTTAGGATTTCGCGGCGGTAAGTATCTTTTCAGGTCCGACACGTGTGCTTTAGCGATTTTCCGACTGTTACCCTCCTCGGCTTCCAAGATATACACGGTAGGGGATTTCTGCTCTGTAATTCGAAAGGGTCCCTCAAATTTGGGTGCTAACTTGGCAGAGAAACTCTCAGCGGCTTTCGACTGATAGTGAGTTCTCCTCAAAACCATATCCCCGACTGCAAAATTGGCCAATCTACGCCTTCTATTATATGTCTCCCCCTGCTTATTTCTCGCATTATCTATAAACTTGGCGACGAGCTCTCGTAACGCATCTAGTCGTTTCATACGATCTTGCCACACGGTAGGATCTAATTGTAATTTTGGGCCTCGACCCTCGATTTCCGTACGTAGACTCTTGACTGGTGAGGGGTGTCTGCCAAAATTCAAAAAGGCTGGGGATGTTTTGAGCGTTGATTGTACGGCGGTATTCATGGCGTGACGAAGCTCGTGGACATGTTTATCCGAATCTCTGTGACTCTCGGCGAACATCGCTATCATTGTTTTGAGGGTGCGATTACTCCTCTCGACAGGATTGGCTTGAGGGTGGTATGGTGGTATAGTAACGTGTGTCACACCGTATTCCTTTAACGTCTCGGCAACGTGCTTGTTCAAGAATTCCGTTCCGTTATCGGTCAACAAATACTCTGGCGTCTCCCAGCGAAATAACACTAGTTCTTCAAAAGCTCTGGCAACTGATTTTCCGTCTGCTTTACGCAATGGCTTGACTTCTACCCAGCGGGTAAACAGGTCTTGGAAAACTAGTAAGTATTTATTCTGGCCTTTACTTCTTGGGAATTCCATCATATCGGCGGCTACCACGGTCCAAGGCTTTTCTACGATTCTTTTGCCGATAAGGCCTTGTGGGCCTTGTTGCGACACTTTGTATCTTTGGCAGACTAGGCAGGCGGTGATAAAGGAGTGGACGTCGTGGTACATCCCCGGCCAAAAATATTCTCTCGCTATTCTATCGTAGGTCTTTTCGATCCCCATGTGTCCGGCGGTAACTTCCACGTGGGCAACAGTCATGACTTTCTCTCTCTGTTCGGCTGGTATGACTAATTTCCAGGCTTCGTCGCTATGGGTAATAGGGTCCAACAACGGATCTCTCTTAAATCGGTATAGCCGACCATCTTCTACTCTCCACTGGGGAAATTTATTAGGAAACTCTTCTACCTCTTTAAATCGTCGGAGATACCAAGGATCAGAGATCTCCGCCACGGCTGCTAATTCTGGCTCAAGCATTCTCGACAAGGCGTCTGGCACTCTATGGTTCGCGCCTCTACGGTGAATAATGTCGAAGTCCCATTGCTGAACTTCAAGTGCCCATCTAGCTTCAATACTCTTCTTAATTCTCTGACATTACACGGTGCTGGACAATTCAATACCGGCGCGACTTTGTCGGGGTCAGTCCTAAGCCCGTCTTTATCTAGAACGAAACCTAAGTATTTGATCTGACTCACACAAAATTGGCATTTCTTGGGATTGATAGTTAGTCCGGCTGAAATCAGTTTCTGTAGTACATATCTAACTTTTATTTTATGCTCTTCAAAAGTGTCTGTGGCAATCACTATGTCATCTAAATAACCAAAAATTTGAGGAGCATCTTCGGGGCCGAATAAGGTGTCCACTAGACGTTGTAGAGTCATGGGGGCATTAATCAGGCCAAACGGCATCCTAGTGAATTGCCACAATCCATATCCTGGTACGGCAAAGGCGGTATATTTCTTACTACTTTCCTCCATCTTTACTTGGAAATAGGCTTGACGTAGGTCAATTTTACTCAGATATCTGGCACACCTCAGTCTGTCAAGAATTGCGTCCATTTGCGGTAACGGATACCCATCCTTTTTAGTAAATTTATTCACGTCTGTAAAGTCTACACACAGTCTCTCTTCGTCCGTGCCTTGTTTCGGCACCATCACTACTTGGCTAACAAAATCACTGGCTGATCTCTCTATGATACCTAGTCTCTCTAACTCTTTGGCTCCTTTCTGAATCGACTCTATCTTTTTGGGCGATCTCCGGCGGAATTTCTGTCTCACTGGCGTATCACACGTTAGACTGATGTGATGTTCGGTTAGATCAGTGAAACCTAATACATCCGGCGAGTATTCGGGCAGGGTTCCGTCGACTATCTCTTCTATCTGTCTTCTTTCGTCTTCATCTAATTCTGTTATTCCGGCACATTCGGCGAAAACTTTATCATTTTCAGACGGGTTTTGGCTATTAAATCTTCGCCATATTCCACCGTTTGCTCTTCACCAACCCCTGTGATCCGTATCTATTTTAAAGATTTCACAGAAATCTCTACCGAATACCACGTCGTGCCCAATCTCTTTAACTGCGCGGGCTGTAATGGTTGCATCAATGCCGTCCAATTCAATATTGATCTGTAAATATCCCATTACGGGTGATAGTTCGCCCGTAATCGCCTGAATAGAAGTTTTAGCGGCTATCAGTCGGTTTTCAAATTTCTCGGCTACTCTGGGGCCTACTAAGGTGATTACGGCGCCAGGATCGAAAAGTGCCCGATAGGTTGTTCCGCTCAAGACTACTTGCATGTAGTTCCGATTATCGGTTATCACAGCTGCCGTAGGAGCTTGATGCTCTACTTCGTCTGAGATTTGGATGGGTGGGCTTACGTAGTCGACGTTGGGGTCTGGCGGTATTGGCTTCTTCTGTTCAGCAATTTCCTTAGTCAGTGATTGGTTTTCGGCTGCTACATCTGTCGACTGTAGTTGCTCGACAGCCAATTCAATCTTACTCAACTTTTCAAAATCTTCTTCTTCTTCTATCAACTCGATAATCTTCTCTCTTTTGACTTGAGTTGGCGTATCTTCCCAGGTTCCCGAAACCTCCACAAGGTCTGAGTCATCTGATAGATCCGACTGTTCCGATTCTAACTCGAAAGAGACTCTCTTCTCCGACTTCTCTACTTTTAACGGCTCAATTTCACACTCCTTTCCAACTACTGTCTTCTCGTTCTCTTCTCTACTGGCAACTCTCTGTCTGACTTTATTAATGCATTCTTGGGAGTAAAGGGTGCCCTGTTCTAGGGTTAGGCCTCTAGTCTTCGATGCGTTCAAGTTTGCAGAGGTTTGGCTTCTATTATTTTTCACTCTCTCATCCAATAACGACCCATCTGATTCACTACTTGAGTCCAGTGTCAGCGGCGTAGGTTTATTCCACTCGTTTTGAGTTTCGAATTGGCTGTAATGTACTTTGCTCTGGAGCTCGTTTCTCCACGGGCGGGATACACTGTCCTCTTCGTTGCTTGAGGAGTTTAGAACTGCTTCGCCGGCTGCTACTCTGTTCTCTTCCTCTACTTCGTCTCGGTTATTTGGCCAACGGGTTACGTTAGCATTTGGCCGTGACTTCTCTTTCTCTTCTCTCGTCTCTGTGCTGTTATCTGGCCAACGGGTTGCGTTAGCTTTTGGCAGCAATTTCTCTTTCTCTTCTTTCGTCTCTGTGCTGTTATTTGGCCAACGGGTTGCGTTAGCTTTTGGCAGCAATTTCTCTTTCTCTTCTTTCACCTCTGTACTTAGTGGTCCTCGGCCACAACCTCCCCCTCCCAAAACTTCAACTACCTCTGACAACGGAGTTACAGAGCTAGAAGTTTTCACCACAACGTTTGAGGCCGTTATTGTTGAGTTGCGGGTGGCATCGGCCCCAGGGATGCTCCCGCGTTGCCATTTCCCCACATCGTTCGAACAGTAGCGCAGTTTCCACAATTTTGGAAGGTAGTGCCGAATTGGCCGCAAACTTGACACTGGATCTGTCTCCGGCTGCGATTTGGGCAAACTGGCGATTTATGGCCTTTCTGATGGCAGGCGTAACATTCTACAGTCGGGCAGGCTGATGCTCTGTGGCCCACTTGTTGACAGTGATAGCATGCTCCGACAAATGGTGTAGAGCCTCTGTTATTGTACCGGCTTAGTGGTTGACTCTGGGTAGCATCATTGGCGTCAGCTCTGCCTTGCGACTGTTGGATCTGCCTTTGCGATTGAACGTTAACTGGTCTCCATACTGGTGGGCCATTGTTAGTCTGCTTGGGCTCGCTAGTTGAGTTGTTATTCACTGGTTGATCTGTGATCGAGGCTGAAGTTACTACTGGCGGGTTCTGTTGTTGCTTCTGTTTCTTATTTTTATTGTTGTTGTTAATATTTTGTTTGTTTGAATTCGCGTCCGTAACTCCTGCTGCTTCCTCAACTTCTTTGGCGGCTGCTACTTTGGCTTTCGATGTTGGCGTCCAAGCTGCGGCTGGGAATCGGCTTTTTTCAACAGTGGGTGGTGGTGTATACATCGCATCTCTTTCCATCTCTTCCTCTAGTGTTCGGCAGTACCTCTTAACATCTTCGTAGGATTCTATCTTTTTCCTTCTAATCGCTCTACGATACTCCGGCCGTAACCTCTCTGTCAATTTTTCTTCTGTGATTTTTCTTCTTCTAGGCTGATTAATGGCACACGGTTCTGTCGGCTTCTTCCTTTCTACATCCTCAGTTTCGTTGAGCGCTGACTTTAAGTTGGTCGGTTGAACGTGAGGTCTGTTTTTCGACTTCGGCGTTCTTAATTCCCACTCTTGTACTTGTCTCGTGAATTTCCCATCGTCTGATATCGATCTTCTCAGCGTGCTACTTTCCTTGATTGTTCCCGTATTGGGCTGAACGGAGTTCCTAATTGTTTCTGCATAAGGCCAAATCCCCATAAAATTTTGAGCTCCCTCGTTAGAGTCGAGTGTTGGGCTGGAGGCAAGACGGGACACTGGCACGACTTCTGGCTGGGCTCTAGTGGTTTTATTGACGAATAGTAGAGATGTGGGATCTATCGACTTCTGGCTGGTAGCATAACTCGATGATCCCTGAAGAGCGCTGAGTACTCGTGCAGAAATGAGTTGTTGGAGCTGATTTGATACTGTTAACGGGCATCCAAAACCGGGCGTTCCATCGTCTGTGGAAGTGAGGCTCGACAGAGCTTGTATTTGTCTCACTGAAGAGTTAACAATTTCTTCGAGGCTTTCATCACCGGCTTCATACTCGGTTTCCTTGCCAGTCTCAATTTCTGATTATGAGGCAGACTCGGCGATCACTTCTTTTTTATCTCGTTTACTACTCGTTCTGGATTTACTTTTCTTGTGGTTGAGGATCGCCGTTAGCGCCTCCTCGGAGTCAGTTGGGATAACGCCACCATTGTCCCATTCATACCACGGCACTGTCTCGCTCAAACCGGCTCGTAAAATTTCGGCTCTTAACAAACGACCTCTTAGAATCGCCTTATTTCCCTTCGTACTAATTTTCAACGACTTGAGTTCTTCTTCTACGTCTTCTTCATCATACTTTCTAATCTCGCTGGCCAAGTTACGAACTTCTCGATCTTTACGCAGGGCGTCCATCATCTTTCTGTGATTATCCATGGTTACTTTCTGCTATTTACCCTTTAAGCCTTGGTTGATGGAAAAACGTATACAATTTTCTAAACTTCTTGGTGGTCTGACTGTAATTTTCTCTCTATATTCTTCTTTTATTTCTTGATAAGATAGGCTGTAAATACTTCTTGAACTTCTCAAAAATAAAATTCTTGGCAGATAATAACCGGTTAAGCGACTGGTTTTCTTCTCTACGCAATACTTTACACGGTGGTGATTGGGTTCGAATAATCGGGGAAAAGCAAAAAAAAATTCAATATATTTCTCAGCTAAACCGCTGTAAAGGTCGAAGGGCCCACCCAGGGTCTATCTCTCATTCACTCACTGGAAAACGAATTCAACCCGACTTCAAAAATTTCGATTAGTACAACGTATTTTGCGAATCTAGAATCTGGGCAAAAAAAAAGAAAGAAATAATTACTAGGGTTAGACCGAAAAAGAAACTAGTAACGATTGACCGTCTTACTGATAAACCAAATGGGTTATTCGACTGCTAGCTTATGGGTGTAATATTCATCAACTGATTTAGCCGTTCTACTGTTAACCGGCTAAAACAAGTGATTTATTTGGGGCCAAAAAAAAAAGCTTTCATCCAGGCAGAAAGGTTATACGAAACCAGCGGGATCGGATTTCAATGTTAAAGTTTTTACAATGGAAATGCGTACAAAAACATCAATATACATATGTATGTTTATAAGTTATAAATAGATTATATGTATATATTTTATAGATTTTGAAATATTACCTCAATTGATACTTATAATTATTCATGCGCAGTCGGCATGAGTTGCGTCAATTGTAATTAAATTGTAAAGTGGGCAAATTAATTTCTTCTATTGCTAGTGCTTGATTTAACTTGCAATCGGGCCACAAAATTTGTTTATTAACTCGTTCGGGGTTTAGGATAGTCAGCGGTATGGCTAGAATTGAGTCTTCGATTAAAACTTTCCAATCAAGTCAAACAGGCTATCTCAAAATTTTTCCCGACATTGAATTCTCAAAAAAAAATTTTGTTCGGCTAAAATGATCGTTTTACGCAATTATCAAGCAACTATATGCAAGAGAAAATTTTCTTCACTATTATTATCGACTTCTACTCTCTCAACAAACAAATCAGCAGAGAGGGAAAGAAAAAAAAATTATTTTTCAACTCTCGACGTCTTCAACTACTGCTCGGTATTTTAAAAATTCTATAACTCCAATTATTCTTCGGAAAATTACGGCTGTAAATTTTCACGACAAAAAAAAATTTATTTTCTTCGTTTCGAATCCCTTTATAATTCTAAACGAGGCAAAAGAAAAAAAAATTTTAAAACGGGTCCGTCAAACGTTAATTTTCTCTCAACTACTACAACTTGAATTTTGCAAGAAGGCAAAAAAAAAAAAAAAATTTAATTCGGCTTCGTATTAAATCTGAAAATATTCTGCACTCACAATTGGCCGTAAAAATATTAATAAACCCGTATATTGCCACTGTAAAGTTTAAAAGGGCGTAATTCTGTAAACCATGATTTCACTTGTGAGAACCCCAGTTTTTACACTCCCAGCGACTATCGACACGTGGCGAGTGGTTTTCGGCAGAATTTCCACTACTGCCTGTTGGGAAAAATTTGCACACTCAACCGACTGTTAGAGCAATGCACAAACTCGTCTTTTGTTAGGCTATAATCGAAAAAGAGCACTGAGGTAAACCATGATTTTACATTTGAGAACCCCAGTTTTTGCGATCACGGCGGCTGTCAGCACGTGGCGAGTAAATTTTTCTCTGGCGGTTACACGAATAAAATTTAAATTTTTCCGGCAGTATCATACAACTCTCTGCCTCATTGGAATTATTTATACACTTGATTTTAGTTAGACACGGCTCACGATTAACTTTGAACGAAAATGGTGCCACGTTTCAAAATGTCGCGCACTGAACACTATCACTCGTAAATTATTTTCCACGACCGTCGCCCCACGTTGGGCGCCACTGTAACGAGGTGCATTTTCTCTCGTTATTTTCCTTTGTAACAATGATTAGCTACTAACGCCCGGCCGTATTTATTTCGAAGGCGCCAGGTCGGACGATTTATCCGCGAACGTTTTGGGGTCGCGTCTCCGGCTAGTTACGAGACTCTACTCTCCGAGGGAGTTCGATCGGGAAAATAGGAAATAATTAGCTTAGACCACTCGACTGATTATCACTTCACAAATTTTTACTTAAACAAAACCGGCTGTAATATAATAAACGCGAGGCTCTAAGGTGATATTTTCAACTAGTTACAATTTCCGTTTTCGCACACAACGCTCACACAGTTATCCGGTGCTACAAAATCTTGGCTCGTCAAAAATGCTGCCACGAGGCAGTAAAGCTCCGACTTTCGCAACGTCCGGCTTATTCCTCTCACACTCAATATATATTATAAATATTACCATTAAACGCTACCTTCCGGCTGAAGTTCTCTCTCGTACCTCTCCCTCGTTCTTATCATAATCACGACAAAATAACACACTCTTATACTTGACTCTACTCTAAATTAAAAGTGAATAGTCAAACCGTAGGGATGTTCTCTGGACTGCGACGAAAACTCAAGTGCCCGAATTCTCTGGCCGAGGCGCGACGGTACACCCCGCTAGAGTACTCACACAAGCGCAATACATAGTTATCGGTCTAGTGCCGTTACATTTGGCGATTTACATATGTTTTCTCGTGCGGTCGTTGGGTTTTCACACTGTAACATACCACCTCTCATGTCATACATTACAAATAAATAATTCTTTAAGTTACATAGGTGAATATTCTTTTTACACACACTCAACGCCTCACACATACAAGTAGCAGTATAGTATCTGCTGCCGCGGCCTGGCGCGAGGTTTTCCCCCTCCCGGCGGCGGGCTTATCTTCTGACTCGAGCGGCTTAGGTGTGAGCGTGCGTGAGCTCCAGCGTGTGCGTGTAGTCGCGCGGCTGGTGGGAGCGCTCTACAGTAAGCGGCTAACTCGGCTGTTAGTCGGCTATTCTCTCTCTCCTTCTCCCGGCTGCTATTGCACGGCTATGTGGCCGATTCCGACCTTCCTCTACCTAGAATGCATACCAGATCTATGAGAGTTAACTCATGGTGATGCAGTTCTGATAGGGTGACGTAGAAAAGAGAGAGAGAGAACTTCTTAATACTAGACGGTCACCCCGTCGCAAAGTGTATGATATGATTGTTGATATAAGTCAACCAAACGTCCGCTCGAACAAACATATGTTGAATAGATGATCTGAAACCGTGAACAAAGCTTTATGTATTGTTCAGGAGTAGAAAAAACATATTTCTGGCAAAATGTCCCTACTGGCGAAATGTCCTACTGCGGAATCGTCCTACTGGCAAAATGTCCTATTGGTCAAAATTCCCTGCTGGCGAAATGTCCCATCTGGAAAAATGTCCTTCTGGCAAAAAGACTTACTGGAGAAGTGTCTTTTAGATTAAATGGCTTTGTCGAAGTGTTTATTGGCGAAATGGTTTTAGGTAAAACGTCTTAAACCCAAGTCAGCGGAGTCGATATGTACGAGATGACGAAGGAAGATGTCTATGAGTTTGATACCTCTGATTATCCAGTGGATAATCAGTTTAATATGCCAACACTCATGAATAAAAAAATAGTCGGTATATGAGGGATGAGTTCAACGGAAAGATTATGACAGCGTTTGTTGGTTTCAGAAGTAAAATGTACTCTGCCAAAATTGAAACCAGAGCTTTATTAAGAAGGCTAAAGGTGTGAAGTCTTCAGTTATTCAAACCACAATCGACTTTGACGAATACATTCGTTGTCTAAAAGTGAATGCGACGGTGAGCAGAGAGCAAAATAACATCCAAAGCCACCTCCACATTATTTAAACAAGGAAATCAACAAAAATCGCCTTGATTCCTCACGATAAAAAGCGCTATCTGCTCCCAGGTGAGACGAACACTTTACCTTGGGGGCATTGTAGCATCATGGATGATAAAATAGTTGACACTTTAATGAGGTTAGAAGAAGGAGAAAAAGAATGGATGGTGTGATAAATTTTAGAAAATTTTGAATAGTTTCGTTGCAAGAAAATCAAACGTATACGAAGGGAGAAATGTACTAGTCTTTGCAGCGGAACTGCAAATGTACTTTATAGTCTTCTGAGCAAATTCAAATGCGTCTTTGTTGAGTGCAGAGTAGTAATCTACAAGGATACATTTAATTAAGACTTTTTTGATAAATTTTTATAATTTTTTGATTTAGTGATTTTGATGCGTAAATCGCCGCCATTTTCTTATTTTTCCAACTTAACCGCAACTTTGACAGAGAGTTAAAAAATCTTAGGTGAAGTAATCATTGATCAACCAGTAAATTTAGAAAAGGCAAAATATAATACGATTAAAAAAAATATAATAAGAATAATAGTATTTTATGATATTTTATGACACGACATGCGTAATCTGAGATTTAGAGAGTGCATTTTTGCACGAGCGTGCGGTAAATCGAGGTTTACGCCAGGGCGTATCATACACTGTTAATGTTAACCGCAATAAGTCAATAATGTTAACCTGCAAACGTTTTGCGCATATTAAAGAAGTCACGTCATCTAGTTGACGCAAAAAAATTGAAATACCATGAAAAGGTACCGCTATATTAGCGCGTCAAAAATCTGAGAAAACCCGATAGCCGCTTGCAGCGTGTGTAAATAAGTGCAGCCTAATTTAAGGGAAGAGCTGAGCTGTGCAAGCATGCTTACATGCGCGGCGAAGAGTGCGTGGTGGGGGAAGAGAGCTGCCGCTGCTTTCGTGACGATCGGTCTGTAGCGCCGCCGTGTCGGTCGCCACTCGCCGATACTTTCCCCAGTAAAATGTATACCCAGCGAGCCTATAGAAGTATTCACTTCAAAAAGAAGGAGATGAAGAAGAAAAAGAGGCTATACTCTCCAAAGTTGAAAGAGCGCGATCTACCAGCGTGAAACGGTCCAGTTTATTTCAGTCGCGAACCGCTAAAGTTCGCGAACTGCGAAGTTCTAGACCCAAGTTGTTGTTAAGGAAGATATAAGAACACCCGTCAAATGTAATGAATAACCAAGGATCATCCGACACTACGGGTGTTGATCAATGGTCTGCGCAATTAAGAGATGCTTTGGGAGAAACCACAATCTTACGTCCACATCTGTGTATTACCGGCTCAGTCAAGGCAAGAATCAACAGTCCTGTCCATGAAAGAGTAAGACGAAGGAGTGGGAGATGGATGAAATAAGGTTGAAAAGACTTTAATTAGAAAAGAGAATAATATGTGTGTGTGTGTGTGTGTGTGTGTGTGTGTGCATAATGTACAGAAGATCGCAAACGAATATTCTATTTGGAGAGAGGGATAATCCCTCGGATAACCTTCCGAGAGCGCTATGCTCATTGCATACTAAGTATTTGGACGATTAGTCGGTAGATGAAATCAACAGTTCATTCCATCAGCTTGCTTTATGCATTAGAGAGCAAATGACTCCGTCAGCGCAGCGGAACCCTTTATATGCCTGGAGCTATCCCTCTCTCCAATGCTTTATACACGCACGTCATCTACCTGCGCTCAGGTAGATTATTACATAGTCGACGCTAGCGCCACAGAGTTGGTAACTTGCGATATCGGCAAGTTATCCGTTGCTGCTCTCTTACCTACCAGGTGGGGCCGCCGTCTCAAGCGCCGGTCGATTACCACTGAGTAAGAAGGCTCGACTCTCGAGCCCTCACCATAGCACCACTACAGCAGCTTCCCTCCACTAGCAGTAAAGCAGTGCTGACCAAATCAGAAGACGTGAGGAGCAGTGCCGATCTAATCATGTGCGAGCAGCAGCGCCGTTGCTAGTGGTAGTAGAGTGGAGAGAGTAATACATAAGGAAGTGAGTGACCCAGAAGAAAGTATTCACTCGATCTCTCAGCTCAGGTATTACTCCTTAAGACGACGGCGACAACGACTACGTAGAAGTAATCCTGCAGAAGACTGGAAAATGGACTTAACAGTTATTAACAAGATTACCAGTGCAAGTTTTCCTCCAACGAAGAAGATTATTGACTTGAAGGTTGGTGACATATGGTGACTGAATCATATGGTGACAGTTCTGAAGCAATCTAACACAAATATGGCTCGAAATTTGTGGCTACTCTTAACGATAATTGTCAAGTTTTCTTACCTTTATGAGTATCCTCTAAACTCGAGAAAGATAAAAACTTGTACGAGAGTATGGCAGCCTAGGCCAACAAGATAAAGTTATTCTTGACCTCCAAGGGTAACAACGCCATCGAATTTAGCACCGCATAAAGCCACGCTTGTAAAACCAATGTAGAATAAAAAAAAATTAAAAAAAAAATAAATAAAAATTAAGTTAATGGAGAGATAAATGAGTCACGAATACATCTCCTACTTTGAACTTTCGAGTTTAAAGTAAGAGATGTATAGGCGATCATTTTTTCTGCTGTACCTCACAGATAAAAGTAAAGGTGAGGTCTCATTACTTCAAGAAAAAAAAATTTTTATTTGGCTTTTCTATTATTATACATTAGTTTTATCAATCCAACTATCATGTGAACTCCCAAACCTAACCATTTAACATATACTTGATTTTCACGATTTTTTAGAACTTTTTCTATGAGATATACGGCTGGATGCTTGGCTCTTAACAGTTCAAACTCGTATAATCCTCCGGTAATGGACTGATCTTGATAGTTCTTAAGATGGTTATGGGATTTGTAGCTGCTACTTTCCTCACTGTGAATATTTCTGTAGACCAGTTGGCTATATAACCCTTCTTAAATACTTGTTTAATCCTACTCACACGTACTTTATATCCAATCTTGAATTTTGACTTCTTTAATGATGATGTACTTCTGAGAGGAAATCGCATTAGAACTTGAGCTTGATTGACAGCAGTGAATTCGATGGGTTTAATACCAATAGTTTGATGTTTAGTATTATTATATTTTACTAGCAATCCAGATAAGATATCAAACCAATTATAATTACCTTAATGACTGAATTGTAGCTACATTTTAAGCTAGCTTTAAGAGTACGATTGAAGCGTTGACATATCGAAGCTTTGAGATTGCTATACATTGAGTATAGATTAATCTTGTATTGCTTTATGAGATTCTGGAAACATATTGTAGAATCCTTTGCCACGATCAGTGTGCAAGTTCTTTGGCAGTTGACCTTGACGTAATATGGATTTCATTGCAGTTAAAACTATCTCTCCAGTCTTTTACTTTATAGAAACAGCTTATGCAAACTTGGAAAATACATCTATAACTGTGAGCATGTATCTGTAGTCTTTATTCGTTTGAGCATAAGGTTGCATCTTAATAAGATCAGCTTGCCAAGTCTCATCCAATCTTCGCATATTGAAGCTTCGTTGCATCGAACGGGCTTATAAAGATCCTCTACCACTACCCTCTTATGCTCAATTATTTTTTCTTTTTCTTCGATTAATACTCTGACGTCTGTTGACTGAATGTTTTGAGAAATTCGTAACATTACCTCTTTTATACGTTCAATCTCGGCTCCGTGACGCAACTATTTCTAATCGATTTCATCTCTGTATGCTTCAATGATGATGTCCAAATTTTTGCAAACACATCTTAATCCACTAATAATCTCAGATACTTTTTGAATTTTTAATTGTATTCTGCGTTCGAGAGTATCTAGATTCACAGCTTCATTCAGCTGTTGAGTTACTGCAAGATTACAAATTCTATTATTGGCTTGATTATACTGATTGTCAGCTATGGGTTCAAATCAAAATCCTGTGGGACCTTGACTACCCTTATTCTCTTTCAAAGTACATCTGAACACGTCGACACCCATCTTGAAAATGATTCAAGTTGCATAGATTAATCTTAATAGGGTGAGTCATTTTAATCTTTAATCTCAATTATCTCGTTGGCAAAAAATGCCAGCGAAAAAAGTTTCGGATAAAAGTTTTAGGATTTTTCCCTGGCTATCTGATGATGACCTTGACAATGTCATTGAGCGTGACCTTCAAGGTCATTTGAAGGTTAAGTCGATTTTTTCAAATAGAAACCCCTACTTTTGGCACCAGAAATGGAAAGAGCGGGAAATTTTACGTTTGAATATGACCTTGCCTTGACCTTGAATTCAATGGTCAAGGTCATTGGTCATGCCGATAACAGTACAACTGGTTAGCTGAACTCGAATGCATTCAAGGAGAAAATGTTACCCACAAAAGTTTTCAATTTTCTCCCCGGCTGACGAATGGTCATCTTGACCCTGTCGTTAAACAGGATCTTCAAGGGCATTTCAAGGTCAAGTTGATTTTTTGAAATGGAAACCCCTACATTTAGCCCCATAAATGAAAAGAGAGTGACATGCGTTCAAAAATGAAAAAATTTTCAAGATTTCCAGAAATTTTCAATATTTTCTAAAATTTTCGTAATTTTTTCAGTTTTCAAAAATTTTCAAAGTCATTCCATTATTTTGTATTAGTGTCAATTTTCAAAATTCTTGATGTAGTTAAGTCATTCCATTATTTTGTATTAGTGTCAATTTTTGAGAGTGAACTACTCTTAACAGTTATGTAGATAGCAAATTAGTGCAGAAAAGCTTAATCGTGTTTTTTACTTCTTGTAAATCGATAATTATTATTGAAAAAAAATCTGTTTCCCTGTTTACTGGTCTGTAACAAATTATTTTGATTTTGATCATGACTGATTATGGTCCCAACGAAATCGTTGATATGATCATGATTTTGGGAGAAAGTCGAAATAATTATGCAGCAGCTGCCAGACTTTATGCTGAACGCTATCCCAATAGGAGACACCCAAGTAATGTTACTATTCAAACCTTAACTCAGAGAGCTCGAAATGGAGCTTTTGTTCGTCAACGCCGTCATCATGAATACGACGAAAACGATCCTCGTGTTATTACCATTCTAGCGATTATTCATCTTCATCCTCACATTAGTACTCGACAAATAGAAAGAGAAATAGGTATACCTCAATCAACAGTATCCCGAATATTGAGAGCGAGAAGATATCATCCTTATCACATAACATTAACACAACAGTTAACTCCAAATGATATGATTTTGCGAGTACGTTTTTGTCGATGGGCAATACGAATGATTCAACAAGATCAAGACTTTTTCAGGCACGTTCTTTTTTCAGATGAATCAACATTCAGAAACACTGGAGAATTGAATAGACATAATTGCCATTATTGGTCAGATGAAAATCCTCATTGGTTCAGGCCCATAGACAATCAACACCGCTGGAGTGTATGGTCTGGTGTGGAATCATCAATGGCTATTTGATTGGTCCTTATTTCTTTGAAGAGAACGTGAATGGGGTAAACTTTTTGAGATTACTTCGAGACATTTTACCTGAATTACTAGAAAATGTAGACCTAGCCACAAGGCTAAGAATGTGGATCCAATTAGATGGAGCACCACCACATTATGCACGCATTGTTCGTGATTATTTAAACACCCGCTACAATGGCAGGTGGATTGGGCGAGGTGGCCCAGTTGCCTGGCCCCCTCGTTCACCTGATTTAACCCCTCCCGATTTTTACTTATGGGGATATCTTAAGAATGTTGTTTATGCTCAACGGCCAACAACGCGAGATAATATGATCGAACAGATTCGTACAGCTTGTGCAGCAATCCCTCGAGATGTTCTACTTAGAACCATAAGACAATTCAGAGCTCAACTTGATCTTTGCATCCAACAAAACGGCGGTAATTTCGAACAATTAATCAATGGTTAACTCCAGTTAACATTCCATAAAAATACCAAAAAAATAACAAAAAAGGAAAAAACAAAAAAAAAAAATAAAACAAAAAACAAAAAATGGGATGCTAAATCCTTTTGACAACCTCCTCGATGGTGCATCCTGGGTTCGGCTGATGTCAAAGGTAATCACATGTTCGAACGTAAAATATCCTGCTCTTTCCATTTCTGGTGCCAAAAGTAGGGGTTTCTATTTGAAAAAATCGACTTGACCTTTAAATGACCTTGAAGGTCATGCTCAATGACATTGTCAAGGTCATCATCAGATAGCCAGGGAAAAATCCTAAAACTTTTACCCGAAACTTTTTTCGCTGGCATGCTTTGCCAACGAGATAATTGAGATTAAAGATTAAAATGACTCACCCTGTATATATATATATATATATATAGGCGTCGCGTAGCTCCTTGATAATTGAATGAATCTCATTGATGTGACTTGGATTTCCTGTAGATTGTTCAGCTACAAGCAGCCAAAGACGATCAACGAGTTCATTGGGATCATCCCAGTATACATAATCTATTCTAGTATTTTTGTCTAGCAATCTTATATCTAGGTAATCCCGAACCAGTCCTATTGTATAAACAATGGGGCAATAATGTTGTTATAATTGCTACTATTGTGAGCACCAATCGATTCATCACTCTTATTACGTTTTTTGAGCACTTGATAGCTCAAGAATATTCTTATATAATATACTGCGATAATTCTTTAGAATTATTTGATTAATATGCTTTTGATTAGAATTTTTCGCGATGATTAGTTCTAGTAATACAGTAGTTGTAGGATGTGTCATCTTCTACTTAGATGTTGTTATCTTCAAAGTATATTTGCGAATCGCCAAGTTTGAATTTTTTGATTTTTTACGCATTCTAAAGATTTTATCCAAGTTCTTATTTTTACTGAGCATTATCATATATTCGTCAGAAAAATCTTCTTCTTCGTCTGCTGTTTTGTTTTCGAAAATTTGATCATCATCATCATCATCATAATTTTTGTTGGGAATAAGAGTTTCATCGAGAGTTTCATTAAAACTTGAATCTGCGTTAGCTAAAATCTTATTAAGTCTTGATTTTGTTTGTCTCTGAGTCTGATGTTTCTTAAAAACCCTGGAACTACTACTACTAGATTTTTCACTATTGGTAACGAGTTTCTGGAGAGGATTGATAAAAGGTTGAAAGTCTCCCTCTATTGCACGTTCAAAGTTATCCTTTCCGAATTTCAACAAGTGATACTTGCGTTTAACTGCATTGTGTGCTTTTATAAGTTGATGCAGTATATTTTTCTTTCTTTAAATATTATCCATGTTAACACTTTGACAATCAAACATATACTGCTGACTGCTACATAAGAAAAAAAATTACATGATAATTATGTTAAAATTAATCAAAAATTGATGAAAAATCAGTAATATGCTTATAAAACTTTTTCTATGAAATTTAAATCAAATCCCCTAATTCATACCATAACTAATGTACTTAAAAAAAATATCCTGAAGTTTGAGCTCATTTGGCCATTTGTTCCTTTGGAATCTTGCAGTCAGTGAATTATGGACTCCCTACTATACGTAGGTATTATAGAGGTATATAGAAGGTCTAAAACCATCAAAATAAAGGTAATTATATCTAAGAATAGTAACAAAAATTTAGTTTATTTATATAAGTATTTATGAATTTTGAATGAAAAATTTTTATTTTAATTTCGAAGGTAGTGTGTCCCCTTATGGCTGCTTCTAAGTCGATCGTTTCTGGTAAGAATGGTCGTAAAGTCCATTGGGCATTAAAAGGTGCTTGGGAGGCTGTTAAAAAAGCAGGTAGTAAAAACGAGGTGATTATCCCACGATTTCTATCGGTGCCATTAAAAGTAAGAGATTTCTTACCATTCCTCGTTCCACAATATTCACTGATTTAAGTGCTGCAGGAATAGCGGAAGCTGTTAATGATACAAGCCTGGTGGAAAATAATTAATATATGATATTGTTACATAATTTTATTACATGTTATTATATGATTTTTTAGTCCCAAATATTCATGTAGCATCCACCAACAGTGTCCAATGTTTCATATAATCAAACATATGTGAAAAACACATTAATATAGGTATATTGTAATACAGAGTCCAGTTTTCCTATTGTCGAGCCTTCCCCTAACGTCTATCATCAATAGAACAAGTTAATCGAGCTATTTGGTTTAGAGCCTTTATCGACAACAAAATTTCATTTATTGTAAAAGTATCATCATTGGACAAAGAATATGGCCTATTAGAAGTGTTTAACGAGTACCCTAAAAATTGATATGCAATGCATGCTATCCGGCACGAAACCGAAATTATGTCGAATTCATCTAATGTTACTAAAATCGATGGCCTTTTAACACCGTAAATTGTATTATGTGATTCTATACTCATTTACATATCGTCGCACCCTACGAAGAGTAGCACTGTTTAAATTTCCGGTCATAAGTAGCACAACTCATTTGACGCACGCTAAACTAGTACAACTCAAAATTTCCCACTAAGACTAGCACAAATACGTGAGTTGTGCTACTCTTGGTGGCATTTCTGAACTGTGCTACTCTTTGCGGCAAATCGTAAGTTGTGCTAGTCTTTGTACGGAGCGACGATATGTTCCCACGTTTGCCTTCAGTTATTTTGGCGACAGTTCATCTAAAAGGATATACTTTACAGCACCCCCTCTTAACATGCGAACGTATACATACACCTAGGTATAAACATCAGCTACATACTCCAAAGTAGCCATTATATAAGACAAAACCTTGCATCGGAGATCTAGATACTGACTCAATACAACAACTTTATACACAGACTTTAATTCGTCGTTCGTCTTTATTAAGGTTGTACTTAACACTTACACTTTCCAGTTTGTTCATATAAGAAACGTAAGGTTTCAAAAACATATCCATATTAGGTTTGTCTTTTCCAAACCATATACCACTAGTCAGAGTATTAAATGTTGCAGTTATAATATTATTCCTTTCATGCAATGGTATCGACGTATAAACTTTTTGTATGCGATTTCATCGGTAAAATCTTCAACATCTAGATAAATTGTATTTCTTTTTTCAAGCACAGAATTGAAGTGTTTAGAGTTTTTCTTTCATAGGAAAGCGTGTTACTTCGCGATCATCACGATGAAACTGTTTTATATACTTTTTGCAATGAGGACATACAGCATGAAAATCTATTCCTGCATTTGAATTAAACAATTGATCAACTTTATAACGGGTATCAGGTAATTTACGCGTACCAATAAAACAGTTGATCATTTTGAATAGATCTGCTATTCTGGAATGGCAAAGATTATATGCGAGTGCGAATTTCAAAACGACAAATAAAACTTTCGCTTCACTTACAACATAACTTTTATACTAATAGTGATAAACTAGTGATTAAATACTTTTTTGGAAATGCCAGAGGCCGCTGAATCAGTTGGAATCACACACACTATTGTATTTATAAAACTACCAGATCTGCTATTTAGACCCAAAAGGCCGATGGAAGACAAAATTTTAAATTTTGATAGTATATCATTCTAAAGTCACTGAGCATTAATAAAATTTATTCAAGAGCGTTTTCTAATAATTTTTATTTGATTATTACTTTACAAGGTTTATTTAATATTATTAAATTAAATATTAAATAATATTTATTAAAACCTGTATAGAAGCCATATGTTAACTATTGATATACAGCTATTTGGCATAATATAGCTACGTTAACTATTTACATACGTATCATTGGCACTAATCAAACATGCCTATGATAACAGTTAACATACATCTTTGCTGCAACCTTACTTTTCTCATAGTGTGTTTCAGAGAAATTTTGAAGTCAAGATCTTGTGCTACATGTAAATTGTTTTTTTATAATTTTAGTTAATGATATTAATTGTTAAAAATCAAATTATTTGATAATAAAGTTAATGAGGTATCATTTTGAAAAAAAAGTATCAAATAGTACAATATTTTTATTATAAAATACATGAAGTATTGATATACAAAGGATTTTCATTTAAAAATTTAAAACATGTTTTCTAAATAATAAAATTCAAAAGAAAATTGATCCTAAGTATGAAAAGCTAAAAATTTCTGATTTTACAAAATTTTGTACAATTTTTGATTTTACAAAATTTTGTACATTTTGATGTTACAAAAGGACATTTTAAAGCACCATGCAAGTTTTTAGACCTCTGAATGCTATGATTCAAGAAAAAATTGACCTAACGTGTGTAATGCTTAACATTTTTTTTTGTCAATTGACAGAAAGTTGAAGCGCGCATTAATTTTTTCTAGTGAAAACACAAACTAAATCTATCGTCATCAATTTACATGCATATTGTGTTAGAGCAGGACATTATAAATTGGTATGCGAATTTCCAGACCTCTGACTGCTATATTTTCATAAAAAAATTGATGTAATGTAATGTGGGCCAGATTTGAAATACCTTTCGATGATTAACAAAATGTGGAAGCGTGCACCAACTCTTTCTAGTCACAAGATAAAATTTATTGTGATATATAATACTTTCTAGCTATAAATAATAACTAGATAAATGCATATATCACTTCTTTATTTTACCTTTCATTATCCTTTTGTATCTTATAATTTTTGAATATATTTCTTCGAGTTATGTTGCAAGATAAATGAATATAAAATTTATTTTTGATATAATTTGTAACTTGGGTTTTTCGTGCAACCCAGTTACTCTTCAATTCCTTGCCTAGGACTTAGAAAATAACCCGATAGCGCCAGACGCTCTCTGCGAGCGTCAGAGTCTCGCGACTTTTTGTTTTCCGGTGCGAGGGAGTGTTTTGCTCGGCTAGCTGCAGCCCGAGATCGGTAAGGAGAGAAGGTGTTTTGGAAGAATCAAAACATGTGGGTAATCAGACAGAACTTCATATTTGAGTTAAACTTTTACAATTCTGAACCGAGAACCGCACAAATTATTAAGATAGACAACCATAACAAACAGATATCCGTACATGAAAGATACCACGTGTGACTTGCATGCGCCTCAAGGCTTACGGTGCGTGGGGCCGACTTGAACGCCCTGTCCAGGTAAATGGTTGCTGCTGCTGCGCCAATGTTGCTCGTCGTCTCCCCGTATTTCTTACCTTCAAGTCGGTGACGTGCGTTGTCCTATTTGTTTGTCGCAACGACTGCTTTTCTCTCGCTGTTTACTCGGAAAAATAAACGGCGCAATTAATCACATGCACTCTCTCTCTCTCTCTCTCTCTCTCTCTCTCTCTCTCTCTCATTCATACAGCCTTGAGACGGTCTACCCCGACCGCGCCGAACGCCGTTGTTGCACGGCGAAATTTCGTTGTGTTACAAATTATATCATTTTTGTACATGATTTTATTACATGAATATTTGGGACTAAAAAATCATATAATAAAAACGAGTAATAAAATTATATAACAATATCATATACTAAATTCATCTAATTATTTTCAACCGAGAGCGCTGCGAAGCGACAATTGGAGAAGAGTAGCTGGCATAATAATAGAAATATGGAAGATATAGCGTTGAGTAAAGTTCTTTATTTGAAACCATGTAAGACTGACTAAGGTCTTCGTCTTAAACCTTACAGAGGTGATGGTTAAAAAAAAAGAACCTCAAAGTAAGATTACCTCAAAAAGCACTCTCAGTTGCTGATCTAATAAAGTATGCTAAAATCTTTAAAATTACAAATTTCCGAGGTATATTCATACAACACGCGTTACTAGCTAGTGGGCCTCGTTATCAAGAATCGGCTGTAGTAAATTGGGATGATGCAAGTGGGCCTGGAAAAAATTGGGTAGCATATCGTAAACGTGCTTATGATATAGTTTATTTTGATAGTTATGGTAATCTTCAACCACCTATTGAGCTAATTATGTATTTAGAAGTTGACCAGATAAAATATAATCCAGAAAGATATCAAGACTTTGACACATTCAACTGTGTTCACCTATGCCTATAATTCTGGAGCAGAACGCTCTGGACAACATAAGGAAGTTGGCTGCTAAGAGTTAAGTCATTACTAGTTAAACTATCATGGGTCATTTATCTTAACTCTTTCCGGTAAATCATTTATACTTGAAGCTCAATATTTCCCAGCTATCGAACTGTCACATCATAAGAACTACATTTTCAACTTTTAGTTTAACCAGAACTCTAGCGTAAGCCAGAACTTTTAGTTAAACCAGAACTCTAGCGCAAGCCAGAACTTTTAGTTAAACCAGAACTCTCGTGAGCCAGAACTCTCGAATGATCTATAACTCTCAGGTGAGCCAGAACTTTCAGGTGAGCCAGAACTCTCATAGTTTATTTATTTGCAACAATTAACCGTGACTTTCGTACGTCCCAAGGTTTCGGTCGTAACCGCCAGACGCATACGCAAATTTTTCAATACACAGCCACTCTTGCCGGTCTTGGCATTCAAACACACAACTTAGCCTATAGCCGAACGCAAATTCTACAGACACCATCTGACTGTTTAAAGCTACCGATTTTTCACAGAATTAACACTAAATCACGTAAGCCCCGCCACATACGCACGAAAAAACGTAAAAATACGTCATCTTGTTACAAAAAATATTGTTTGTCCTTAGGGCTCAGTTTAAGCCCTTGGTTCGCAATATACAGTTTGGCCCACATTTTTTAGATCAGACAAAACAAGCCACTTTAAGTCCTCTTTTTAAGTCTTAAAAACGCAGAAATCGTGCACGTTTTACAAAAATGTATAAATGAGAAATAATACAGTTATATTTTTTTTCCTGGATATAGCAATAAAATAGATTTACTTACCAATTCTTATTATATCTGGCAATGCATGGCAATACATAAAGTGTATTATCAAAAATGTTCCCAAAAAATTCATCTTCGAATTTCAATAATCGTATCCAGTAATTTTATCTGTGAATAATGTTATAAATGTAATACTTTAAATTAGATAAGAAACTTTTTGTTTAATAGTTTAATATATATTAATTATATTGTCACTCTTTATAAAGAGGAGCAAATTTTATTATTCACGCCTAAGAATCATAAAAATTTATTGCCATATTATTTTAATCAATTGTGTTAGGAAGCATCAATATTTTATTTCAAGAAAATGAGTTCTTTGTAAAATAACCTCGATTTTCGGGTAGTTGAGGTATCATTTACATTAGAAAACTAAGTTGCTTAATGACTCTTAAATTAAGTATAAAGATATCAATAATCAATAATTAAATATTAAATTTTTATTTTGCCTTATGACTTTTCTTTAAGACAACAAAAACAAGTCGATTCTCCCTAGTAATCAGTCAGGATTTGCAAGCTCAACGTCAGGAAGAAGACACCCTACCACACGAAGCCCCAGACATAGATATCTGGAAGATAAAGGTCAACGAGTAGGTTAAGCAGACCTAGCTGTTTGGTAAGATCTTTGGGCTGAAGCTCCTCGAACAGGACTGATTCATGTACGAGAACACGGACAACACCGTCACCGTGGTACTCAACAGGTCTGCGAATCCATGTTATAGACTCTACAGCGAGTAATATTTGACAGTTTAAAGTGTATATTGTTAATGCCTCTCTTGATGTCATGAAATTAGTGATCCTCCTTGTAATGTAGTTAATCTGTTTAATGATAGTCTTGAAAATTCTTGGCTGTGAAAATGTACGCTGTAGTAGTAAGAAGAAAGAGTATATTTATATCCATACTAAATTCACGTCGCAGGAAGGTTTGAGAGTATAGATATAGTTATACTTAGCGCATGGAGAGGCCGGTACTGCATGCGGCGGGGATCTATATTTAGCACGGGTAGTAGGTAGAAGAGCGTAATGAATCGCCTCATCAGAAGATGTTAAAATGACTTTATCGGTCTATACAAGCACAATTAATTTTAAAATAATAGGCTATGACACTGTTAATTCTCAAAATTTGAGATCTCTGAACAGGCATGCCTTTCAAAAATAAAATAAAAATCTTGGCGTGTTGTCCCACCGTCAAATTGGACTTCTCAGTAAGGATCTGACGGCTTTCTTAGACGGCTGCCGCCTTGTCGAGTCGCGGTCTTGGAAGAACGGAAACGGAGACTCGGGCTACTTAAAGCCTGTTGTAGATTTCCTATCTATACTATCTTGTGCGTAGTCAGAATATATTATAAAATCTAATACTTCGCTTTTTACATTGTCGCTATATGTTAGTTTTAAGTTTTCGGTCTTGAACAAATATTTCAAGATTCTCATAGCATATTTATAATGTGTTTGGTCACAGCAGCTTTGGTAACGACTTAGATAATTAACACTATAGAATATATCTAGCCTTGTGCCTGTACTTATACATAGTGATTCGCCAATTAAATTTTTATATTTTATATTTTTATCTATTTTCCTTGCTTGATCTATTTTTAAATTTGATTCCATTAGAGTATCATATAGTTTCGCATTTTCTAGATTATATATTACAGCCAAAGATTTGATATATTTTGTGTACTTAAAGTCATCTTATTTCAACTCCCATTATAATCTATATCTATACCAATATAACTTTTTTCCTAAATTTTCTTCCTCAATTTTTCCTAAATCTCATATTGCAAATTTTTCTATTAGACAAGCTTTTACTTTGTTTATTTTAATGTTATTTTTACAACAAATTAGTAGATAATCTACGAAGACTAGTATATATATTAAATTTTTGCTTGTGTTATTTACATACAGGCAGTAATCGGAGTTACCTCTCACAAAATTCAGTTTTTCGACATATTTATTGAAACAATCATACCAAGCTCTTGGGCTTTCTGTAAATCCATACAATGCTTTTTGCAATTTGCAAACATTATTGTCCCCTGTTTCATAACCTTTTGGTTCATTAATGTATACTTCTATTTTTACACTACCATTTAGGAATGCTGTATTGACGTCCTTTTGTTCTATGAATAAATTGTTTTTACAATTGTAAGACAATAAAATTTTTAAAGTTTGCATTGTACCTACTGGCGAATAAACATTTTTAATGTATTCTCTTTGTTGGAATCCTCTTACAACTAGTCTCGCTTTAGATACATTATCATTTTTCCTTTTATAGACCGATTTTACATCAATGACCTTTTGTCTTTTGGTCTTTCAACAACTTTCCTTGAATTATTTATTATATTATTCTTCATTAATCTTTGAATCCTTTCTAATTTTTTATAATCACTGGAGTTTATCGCCTCCTCAAATGTATTGGTACATTTGCATCAACATAATTTATATAAATAAAATGGGATACTGGATTTTCATACCTCTTAACAAGACTTTTCTTTCGATCTGATTTTCTTTTTATCGTTAAATTTTTACTACCTTTATTTTCAATTATAAGGCCATTCTGATTGTTATCTCTACTTTTCCCGAAAGTATGAGTAGATGATAATAAATCTGTTTTGTTTAAATTCACATCATTTTCATTAGTTTCTGTTTCAATTTCCAGTATTTCTCGTGCAAGTGTTGGTGCGAGAAATCTAGGAAGCCGGTGAACAAGGAGCGACGACAAGGCTTCAGGGAAGCAGCGGATTTTGAGAAGAAGAAGAGTGTGGGAGAGTTCGCGGAACACTTGTAACTCCGGCTGCGTCCGGAGAATTCGCGGAAATCTGTAGCGAGAGTATGCGGGTACGTGTGTCGAGCAACGTAGGGGAGAGCGTGAGCGGGGAGTCGAGCCGTTTGAGGAAGGGGCCGTGCAGCGCGGTCGCGGGGACTGGCCGATTCGCGCGCGCTGATTGGCCGGGACGCAGCGGAGAGAGCGCGCATCACCGAAGCGGTCGGCGCGGCGCAGCACTTCTTGTTTGACTGTTGCCCAAGACGCACGTATTGAGCGACAGTCGCACGAGCTTTTCGGTGGTATCGCGAATTCGAGGGTGTCGAGATCGTCAGTATCGGGATAGCGCGTTCGTGTGTGCAAGGAGTCAAGAGAGAGCCAGTGTGAGAGAGTTGGGGGAGAGTCAAGCGAGGCGAGGCGAGAAGAAGACGTTGCTTCCAATCCGGACCGGCCAAGGTGACGAGGATCGTGAGGAGACGACCAGCGACGCAGGGCCAGTCCAGGACAGCGAGGTGCGGAGGAAGAAGACGAGGCGAGGAAGAAGACGAGGGCGAGGAAGAAGACGGGAGATCAGCATTCAGACGGAGCCGGAAGACAGCCGGAGGCCAGCGTATTGCGAGCAACCTGTAAGTCCAGCTTACTCAGGCTGAGGCCGGCCGTTTGTACTGCGTGCCGCGAAGTGAGTGCGTGAGTGAAAGAGAAAGTGAGAGAAAGTGAGAGAGAGAGAGAGAGAAAGCTATCTGCATTTTGTGTGAGAGGAAACCGGGAGCCTAAATCGTGAGCGTCACGACAGCGCGGCCGTATCCGTCCAGACAAAGAGCCGCGTGGGTGCGGTTCGAGGAATCGCGCGCGAGCATTGGGTCGAGAGAAGGGAGAGTCGCAGCGCGGTCGGAGGGGCGCCGCGGAAGCAGCGGGGGCCTGCCTTATCGGCGGGCAGACGAACAGGCCGTGAGGGCGAAGTGTGCGAGAGAGAGAGAGAGAGAGAGAGAGAGAGAGAGAGAGAGAGAGAGAGTGAGTGAGCGCTAGAACGTGCGCGACGCGAGCGCAAGCGAGCGGCGACGACGTGAGGTGTACGGAGGCAACAAGCCTCGTGAGAGTGCGAGAGCGCGCATGAGTGTGTGTGTGAGAGCGTGCAAGACGAGTCGACCGCGAAGCCGACGGCCGAGAGTGTCAGCCGAATCCGAGTTAATAAAGAGGGTAAAGAGAATTTAGAGAGTTGTGATTTCTGTCCCCTTACACACCGCTGTAACCCGAACAGCGGAATCCTCGCGGAACTCCTTCCGAGATCTACAGAAAAAATAATAGTGTCGAGGCTTCGGGACGGGGTTGAGGCGCGAGTTCTCACCCCAGATTGGCCACGTCACATCAATTTCTTTATTCACAGATTCGCTATTTTCTGAATCTCTATCTTTTTCATCATTGAATTTATCTAGACAAATTAATTTGATATTTTCTTCAACTACTTGAACATGTCTGGCATTTATTCTTCTACTATTTACTAAGACTCTATAACCATTTTCTACGTAACCTATTAATACACCTAATTGAGCTTTATCGTCCCATTTACTTTTTCTCAACACTTCTGGTACTCTTACAAAAACTCGACTACCCTAAATTTTTAAATGTTCAACGTTTGGTTCTTTCCAAAAAATATTTCATATGGAGTTTTATTCTCCACTGTATTTGCAATTGTACGATTTTTTAAATAAGCTAGTGTTTTTATAATTTCTGGCCAATAACGCCTATGAATTTTTGCTTCTCTCATCAAACATCTGCCCATATCCATTGCGGATCTATTCCGACTCCATTTCATGCATGACTGTAGGGTGGGCATGATAATAATTCAATTCCTTTAGATTTTACAAAATCATAAATTCCCTTATTAAAGTATTCTTTACCATCGACGTAATTTCTTTACTCTCTTATTAAATTTATTTGTAACTAAATTAACAAATTCTTTCAAACAATTTGCAGTTTCTGCTTCACTTTTAATACATAAAATTCTAGTGCATTTACTGTAATCATCAACAAACGTTAAAAAATCGTTGTGCCATGTTGACCACTCAAATCAGTATGAATTAATTCTAAAATTTTAGTAGTTTTCGTTCTATTATTTTTAAAAGGTACATGCCATTGTACTCTCAATACAATTCGCGCATTTCATCTCAGTGTTTTCAATTTTATTTGGCAATCCTTTTACTCATTTATTATTTACTAATTTATTCAAATATTAAAATATTTACCGTTTATATTTTATAAACGATAAATATTTTATATTTTACGTTACCTAATGCTCTATGCTATTTCTCTTTATCAGTGCGTTGGCATGCATAATATTATCAATCCTTTTTAAAACAAAGCTTTTTAAAGTATATAAATTATTAGCTACATTTGCATTAGTAACTATTAATTCTCTAGATTGATTATAAATCTTGGCATTCTTATTTTTTGCTTCTATAGTATAATTTTTTGTTATCTTAGAATAACTCAATAAATTTTGTCTAATGCCTTTAACATAATAAACATTTTTCAAATCAACATATTTTTTATTGTAATAGTTTTTAAAATAGACATTTATACTACCAAGTTAAGTTGCTTTCAACTTTTTACCATCTGGTAATTTTACATCTATTGGTTTTATTAAATCAACATATTTATCAAAAAATCTACCATCATTTATAATGTGATCTGTACAACCGCTATTTAATAACCAATTAATTTCATTACAATTTGCGCTATAATCAGTTACATAATTTACCTGGCTTGTTATATTATCTCTACCAGACTCGAGAGTCGAAGCAGAAGATAAATAATTAGTAAGGTTACACACCTGCGGTACCCATGTCTCAGACGAGTAGTTACCCTGTTGTTCGCTTGAATTGTCACCTCTGGGTTGACCTTGTTTTCTGCCTCGATCACGACCTCTGTAGAATTCACCTTTGTTGTTTCCTTTATGATAACCTCTTTGATGACCTCGTTGACCTTGATTGGATTGAGCACCTCTTCCCCGGCTGCTCTGCTACTGTGGTCTTTTTAAGTAGCTAAGTTTTTCACATTTGAAACATTTGCCTTTGGTTTGGGACGCAAAGGTACTGACGTTGGTTTTAAGTTCTGACTCTGGTTGAGTCATGTTTTTCTCTTTAATCCTGGATTTAACGTAGTCGATCGTTCGTTGGTCTTCTGGGATAACGTCAATGAATTCCCTAATGGGGATTTTATTGATTTATCAATTTTTTCACCAGCTGCTTTGAATTCATTCGTTACTTTTTCAAATTCGACAAAAAATGCTTCTACTGTTTTATAATTACTTAACTTTATTTCTTCAATTTTACCTCGACATATTATTATTAGGGCTGTTGATTGTGTTAAATATATTTTATCAAACTTTTGTATCATCTCAAATAGTGTTGTGCATTCACCAACGTATTCTAATTGTTTATCCGAGATAGTAATAATTATCATTGTTCTTGATTTTAGATCCGTCTTTTTCCAATCCGCTTCTTTATCTTTATAAGTTTCAGTTATCGTACTGATTGCTGGATCTTTACACTCTTTATACTCTAATAAAATCATTATTTTGATTTTCCAACTGGTGTAATTTGCACCATCGAAAACAGGTATCAAAATATTTTCAATTTCTGCTTGTTTAGTCATTTTTCCGTTTTCTTCTTGTTTAACACTTGTGTTTTCATGTATCTGATTTTTATGAGTTAATTTTTCATTTAATGCAACTTTTTCGGTTGCTTCTTCGGTTGCTATTTCAAGTTTTGCTTTAATCTTATTTTCTTGACTTATTTATACATAAGTTTAACCTTAAACTTCTATACTAGCACTTCACCACTCACTCACCGACATTAATCTACTGACATCGCACACGTTTAGAGTCTCGTGCGCGAACTCGTCTCGTTGCACTTGTAACACCGCGTACAAACTCCGCAAAAAATGTATAAATATTAAATACTAAATTATATGAAACAACATTTTAGATTATACAAGAGCATCTTATGCTCACCCACTCCCAATACGAATCTACGCGCCACAGCTGACAGCTGAGCTTAAAGCAGCAGTACAACAGCAGCGCCACGAGCCAGCCAGCGGCAACAGCAGCAAGCAGCAAGAAAGCGGGGAGAGCGCGCAACACGCGCCTATATCTATATAGACCGAGCGGCGAGCGCAGCAGCGCCATTATAATGAGAGTAGGAGTAGAGAGCGAGCGGCGGCGCGGCGTGCGCATTATATTATAAGTGTGTTAATGATTTTTGTATATAGGTGTGAATGAGTGTGTGCATGTGAGAGTTTTTCCGGCGGCTCGATTCCCGCTCTCTCCGTGGCCTATAAAAGGACCCGCACATCCCGTACTAGCTCACTAGCCGAAGCGCAACTTAAGCGCCAGCGCAACTAAAGCGCCTAGTCCCTGCTCTTGAGCGAATTACGCCTTGAGCAGGTAAAAGACTTGGAATATTTTCGAATATTTCTTAAACTTATAAAATTTTTTTATCTCAAATACTTATAAATTTGTTGAGTCAAAATTGATAACGCAACTAACGCGTATCAGTCTAGAACTTAGAATTATTTCGAATCGTTTATATACTTAAAAAAATCGTGATCCAAAGCCAATAACGCAAAAGTTAAGCGTATTGTCTTACAAATATATTTTATAATCAAAGCGAACACAAAAATTTATGTTATAAAGAGTATTAGCAATTTACGCAATATTCTACCTAAAAATAATATTGATTGAATATATTTTGTTATTGAAAAGAAATAACATACTATTATTATTGAAATGACTTTCCACTACTTGGAATCCCGGACCTCTCTTATATTATAAAAATACATCAATATAAAATCAAATCTTTATTTGTGATCTGCTGTCAAAATTCAGACGCACATCAGTAAATGATCATTGCTCTTATCAAAAATTAAAATCTGTAAAAGTACGGATTGCTCTGTGAAAAATTATTATATCACACTATGAATTGTGCAACAAAACTTTTACCACACTATCAGCTATGAAAAAAATAACTATTTTCCGAAATGTAATAAAATGTTAAACAAATGTCAGCTTTAAGTAGCGAAGACAAAAATGGCCGTCTCAAGAGCTTTTGGACGCGGTCGAAAATGCAGTACAAAGCGCATTGCCATCTACATCAAAGAAGTTGTATCTGAAAACGTAAAAAGATTTTTTGAATTAGAGAACTGAGCACAAGACAATTTAGCGAGGAAGCGAGGTCTGGGATTTGGCGCTAAGAAATTCTACTCACTCTCTCACTTATAGTTCGAGTTTCACGTTTATTAAAACACTAATTGGTCTTGGCGATAAGAGAGCGAGCGGCGTGCTCGACTCTGGCGAGAAGCACCCGGGGGAGGACAGAGCCCTCTAGTAGACGTCCCGGGGCTTCAGGCATTGTTTGCGGCGACCGCGAGATGGCGCCAACTGTTAGGGTGGAGCAACCGCCACAGGTACTCCCCCCTTAGTGAGCTTGCCCTGGGAAGCGAACGACACCTTCTTCTTGGCGCCAGGGTGCTCTAAAACAGAAAAATCTTCTTCTTCTGCTTCCTTGGACTGGGCGTCGGACGGAGTGGAGTCTCCTGACTTCTCTTTGGCCTCTGGCGTGTCGATGGGCGGCGAGGTTGCCGCTGGTTCCATCGGAGTGGTCGATGGTGCATCGGAGATGTCCTGGTGGGCCGGAATAAGGGCGTCAGTTGTGACGGCCTTCTCCTGACCGTTGACCAGGATGATGAAGACCTTGTCGCTGGTCGTCCTGATGACCTTGAAGGGGCCGACGTACGGTGGGACCAGTGGCTTCCTCACCGCGTCGACACGTTGGTAGACGTGTGTACATGTAGCGAGCCGCTTGAGTTTGAACGGCTTGTAGTTACCGTGGTGAGCTGCTGGTACCGGTTTGATATCCCTGAAGAGTGCTCTCAGCTTCCCTGCAAAGGTACCCGGGTCTGCTGGAGCACTGTCGGAGGTGAAAAAGTCCCCAGGGATGCGTAGAGTGGTCCCGTAAAGCATCTCTGCTGGTGACGCCTGGAGATCTTCTTTTAAGCATGATCTGAGTCCCAGCATTACAATTGGAAGCCTCTCTGGCCATGGCGTGTGCTCCTCGCACATCAGAGCAGCCTTGAGCGTCCTGTGGAACCGCTCGATGAGCCTGTTTGCCTGTGGATGGTACGGCGTGGTGTGTATCCTGCGCGAGCCTATCATCTGGGCCAAGGCGAACAACGCTGACTCGAACTGGGTGCCCTGGTCGGTGGTTATGGTGATTGGAGTGCCGTAGTAAGCCACCCAGTGCTCGAAGAAGCTCCTTGCGATGGTCTCTGCTCGGATATCTGCGATAGGCACCACCACCGGCCACCTGGAGAATCTGTCTATCATCGTGAGACAGTATCGGAGGTCTCCGACGAAAGGCATCACGATGATGTCCATGTGGACGTGTTCAAACCTATTATCTGGCACCTCGAAGGATTGGATGGCTTCCCTGTTGTGTCGCTGTACCTTAGCGCGTTGACAAGAGACGTAGGACTGCGCCCAGGAGTTGGCGTCCTTGCGCATTCCAGGCCAAACGAATTTGTCTGCCAGCATTCGCACCGTGGCTCGTACACTGGGATGCGCTGGACGGTGAACGGTGTCGAAGGCTAGCCGACGGAGCTTGCCAGGCAGGTACGGGCGGACTACGTTTTTCAGGACGTTGCAGTAGATGTTGTGCTGCTGGACGGCGAGTTGCTGTAGATCGAGGATGCCGGTCTTCAGGAGATGCGGCAGCTCCTCGCCGTCGTCCTGAGCTGCTGCGATGGTAGCTGGGTCGAGGAGCGACGGCATGCTGATGGTTGAGCATGGCCTCGAAAGCGCGTCAACCACCACGTTGTCCTCACCCTTGTCTCGACAGTCCTGAAGGAGGTCCTCTATCCTCGGCAATCCGTAGCGGTCTGGGATCGTTGAAGCGATCAGCTTCCGATAATCGCCCGCAGCGCGGAATCCTCCCTTCGGTTTAGGCACCATGTGGAGTGGGCTGGACCACTGCCCTGATCCTGGACGGATGATGCCTCGTTGGATCAGCTTGTTGAAGTAGTCCTTGGCTGCCTCCAGACGCTCGCCGTAGAGCGACCTGGGTCGAGAGTGGACCGGCGGGCCCGTGGTGTGAATCTCGTGCATGACCACCTCGCCGTTGAGCGTGGCTCTCCCCTCGTTCGGCTGCGCCAGGTCAGTGAACTCAGCTAGGAGCCGCTGGTATTCGTCCTGGGAGATGGCGGTGCTTGAGCCAGCAACCACCGAGACACCGTGGATGGCCGTCGCCCGGATCTCCGCCGGGGTGGAAAGCGTCGTGGTCGAGTCGATGAGTCGATGATGCTGGAGGTCCACCAGATACCCTGAGTGGTGAAGGAAGTCCGCCCCCAGGATCGCAACCGGAACGTCCGCCACGACGAAAGGCCAAGGGATGGCTCGCCGGAGTCCGAGGTTGAGCGTCACCAGGCGCCTGCCGAAGGTGTGGACCGGGGTGCCGTTTGCCGCCACAAGGCGAAGTGGCTGGACGGCGAGCTTTCGATCTCGCACCGCTGACCGAGGCAGAAGCGACAGCACAGAGCCGGAGTCCACTAGGAAGCTGGTGTTGGTCGTCCTGTCAAGGACGTGGAGGCGGTTTTCAGCAGAAGCTGGGCTGTCGGAGACCGCCAAAGCTCCTGGCAGCCGGCCTAGTTTCCCTGGTTGTTTGGATGTCCAAAACGCTGATGGTAGTAGCAGTGGCTGGGGTTGCCTGTCGGAGACTTGGCCCGTGACCTTGAGCGGCTCTGACGTCCACCATGCTGGTTACTCTGATGCTGTCCTCCTTGATGACCGCTGCTGCTGCTCATCCTCTGGACCGCCTTGAGGGTTTTTGCTGTTGCAGAAGCTATCTTAGCCATTGAGATGCGGATGGCGGCGAATTCAGCGAGGAGCCGAGAGTCAGCTGACGAGGATGGCGGGGCCGCCTCAGGTACAAATGCTGGAGCCCGAGCTGGTGAAAATGCCTTCCTGTTGCCTGGATGTACAGCGAAGGTGGCGGGCCCAGTCTCGACGATGCCGTCGGCCACCTCTGCGAACTCGTCCAACGGGCTGTTGCGTAGAATGCGCAGCGTTTTTACGACGTTTTTCCTGGACGGTCTCCTGGTCGAGGCTGGATACGAGGGTGTTGTAGCGGTGCAGATCAGATTGAATCTGATTGCACGCAAAAATTCTCTCGAGCTGCAAGAACCAAGCATCGGGACAATGCTTCCAAAATGGCGGCGTTCGTTTCGCCACATGTCGTAGTGCAGCGAGGTTAGCGTCGCCTATTCCCGCGCTTCCGCTGCTGTTACCGGCACCACCTGTTGCGTTGCTGTTATCGCCGGCGCCTCCGGGAATGTTGCCAAGGCCGCCACCTGCACCGCTCTCTCCTGCCTGACTCGTCATGTCGACCTCGTTTTTGTCGTCGCTTTGTTCTGCGTCGAGGCTCGTGCGAAACTCCTTAGCTCTGGAGCGTAGTACACGGGTCGTAATACCGGGCTCTCGGGGTGGAGTCTCCGTGGCACCAACATTTCAGGTCCAAGTCCACAATTGACACTTTCACCTTTTGCACGTGTTTGTCTGTCACTCGCCCGAAATCCGCCGCGATCACGTCGGGGTCACCAATTTAGCGAGGTCTGGGATTTCGCGGTAAGAAATTCTACTCACTTTCTCACTTATAGTTCGAGTTTCACGTTTATTAAAACACTAATTATTTACAGAGTCTTTTCTTGAGATCACGTGGCGGATACTGTGAGGTAAGATGCGTCGCATGTCGGGGTCTTGGCGATAAGAGAGCGAGCGGCGTGCTCGACTCTGGCGGGAAGCACCCTGCGGAAGACAGAGCCCTCTAGTAGACGTCCCGAGGCTTCAGGCATTGTTTGCGGCGACCGCGAGATGGCGCCAACTGTCCGGGTGGAGCAACCGCCACAACTAATTCATTTAAAGAAATTGTGCTTTTGGCATATTTCAGTGAATTATCTATCTAAGAAAGTATGCGCTTCGACTTTATGGTCAAAATATTCTATAGTAAAGGCGATGATTTCTGTTAAGAATGAAATTGACATCGGTAAATATAAAAAACTTAGAGCTTTCTTGAAAAATAATAAAGTTGGATTCAACAGTAAGTAATCGATGCAACTGCGATGCAACTGCGCGAGCGACGACACGTAAGCTACAGACTCGTCATATGGCGTGATCGCATCGTTTTTTCTTATGCGCGCACGCCGAATATCGCTGCGCGCACAAATATCGGTGCATGTACGCCAATACACCGTGCAAAAAAGCATCAACATCCAAACGCACAGTCGTACCGTCCCTTAGCATGCCTACTTCTTTTCGTGTACAAGTATACGAAGTATACGATACGACAACAGTGCCGATCGCGGCTCTTATATTATCATAGACTCAATTATTTACTCAGTTTAAGAAATATCATAAATGTAGAATATGAACTATCACAGATGTTATCACAGACTAAATTATTTATCTAATTTTTATAACATTTAAAATTATTGCAGTGTAATAATCAATTATTCTGATTGGTAATTAATAATAAATAAAAATTAAATGAATAAAATTTGTTTGTTTGCAGGTTATACTTATTATAGAAATCACAGGAGCATGTACATATCAAGAATTACATCAACTGACAGTGGATAGTGGATACCCTAATAGCACTTAACATTTCAAAAAATTTATATATTTTAAAATGTTTTAGAAACATTTTTAAAACAATTTAAAACTGTAAAATACCATTTTCATAAAATATATGACCCACAAATTTATAAAATCTTTTAAAATATGTGATTGTAAATCTTGTGAGGAAAATATTAAAAAATATTTTAGGAATATTTTTTTTAAATATATTTTCGTTTGATTCGGGCATATTTTGTGAAAAATATTTCATTATGTTGCACAAATATTTTATCAAAATATTTGCATAAATCGCTATAAAATATCTATTACGTCCGATACTCGGCGCACAATATAAAAAATCTTCGTTTTGAGTCAGCTTCCGCTGAACTCGGGATGGAGTCCTTCCTTATTTTATTTTAAAAATTCGCGAGTGTTTTAAACAAATATCCTTTCTCACTCTAATGAACAGGTTTAGTTAGTTTGTAGGTCAAAGGGCCTCCGACAAGCGAAGTCCAATCAACCCTCCAAATTTCTAAACAAGTTCTCCCAAAAATATTTGTGATAATGAGTGGCAGCGTTCAAAGCCTGCTCATTAATCAAATTCCCAACCGTTTTTAAATTTACCCTTATAAAACTCTTACTTACTTTTTCAATTGTAGATTGAATCAAATTCAAAGTTTACAAGTTTGTAAACTTCTTCCTTCCTTTGTTATTTGTTAATATTTATGTTGATAGGTAGATTTCCGAAAAATAATTATAAAACACTTCTCTTCAAATATTTTCTTTTTAATAATATATTTTTCTTTTACTTAGAAATATTTTATAATGCACGCTTTTGCCACCACGGCTTAAAATTTGAAGTTATTTAGGAGCAGCCACCTCGACTGAACTCCTCGACAGGACTTAACTTTCCTCCGCACGCTTTTCCTCGCTTCACCCCCGCGTCGCATCTTTTCCCTCTCCAATCCGATTTTTCCTACATGCCCATCCCTTTGGGTCTGCGTCAGCGCCCTCTATATCGGTCATCGACCTATAGCGTCGCATCTTTCCGCTTGGCTGCCGCCTCTTCTGGTCCTCTTCCGCTTCCTTTGTCCCTCCCACACTACTCTCTTAGCCTTGCCGATGGCCCTACCTGTACCGTTTTCGACTCTACTATTTTTATTTTATAATTATTTATAAATTTACATTATTTGTTCATATCTATCATAACTATTGTCAAATGTGATTATCTAATGTCTATTGTCAAATTTGTTTATTATTTAATATTAAAATTTCAAAACTTTACTATAATATTTAGAATAAAGTTTTTATACGGACAAAAGTGGTGGGATAACCCTGGTTTCTCAAAAAAAATTTTCTTTAACTTAAATTCATAAATAAACGGCAACGTTTCGTCCCTGGTGGGGACCTCTTCAAGCCTTTATGAAAACAGAAAAAATTATAAATGTATAAAAATATTTTTACAAAATATAGAAATCATTAATATAATCGTTGCACAGCAGTCGAAAAACTTAATGGTCATACCATATTAATAAATAAATAATATCACAAGAGACAAACGTGTCTCTCTTGTCGTAAGTGTTATCAGTCTGCGGCATAAGAAACACAAGTATGTACAGAGTCCGTGCGGCGGAGATGCTCGAAGTTACCCGAGCTCACTTATTCACGCATACATAGACGGCCCATGCTCAACCCAGGGAAATTCGAAAAAGAGAAAAGTTATACAGTAATAGAATTTGGTTTATTTAAATATTTATTTAGTTTATTGTATTGTTTACTAATCGTGTTAAAATCTTCTTGCTTATTAATACTGTTCTTGTTAATATTAATAAATATACTCTCAGATATTAATCTTTTGAAATTATTTTGTTCTTTGTCTAAAATTTTAACATTATCAAAATCAAAACTATGTGAAAAATCATTTATATGAGTGGGAAATTTACTATAATATTTAATTATTATTTAAACATAATTCTGTTTCTATATTATCCTAGTTATTATTTTTAAAAACTATCTATTTAAACTAAAAACAAATCATAAAATCTTTGCGAGTATAAATTTATTTTTACGCCGCGAACACGAGCTCTTCCTGGTAAACTAATAATCTTTGAACTAAATAAAATATGCACAGTTACAACAATATAGTTTTCAACTGTCCATACCTTATGTGAATTTAAATTTATATTTTATTTACAACAAATGCTTCTACTGTTAAACTACTTTTATTTTGTAACGTTCTATATAGCCTCGCATCTACGTCGCAAAACTTAGAAACTTGCGCCGCTCGATTATCGTCTCGTTGCCGAGTTTTCGACAAACAAGGTCGTTAAAGTATTTGAATTTCCTATCTACGCACAAATTTTACGATTGGGCCGCTGCCCGCCGTATACCGATCCCAATCGCTATACCTACGCTCGCTCTTAATGACTATTTCCTCGGACTGCCTAATTGCACTGTCCGGACGCTCGCCTGCTCTTAAGCCCTATAAGAAACATTTTCATTTGGTTCAAAAAAAAAATAGGAATAAAATATTATAAAAAATGTTAAAAACATTTTAAATTTATGATTTTTAGATATATTTAGAAAGGCTAGTAAAATATTTTGAATAAATATTAAATTACGAGATTAAGATACATTTTCTTTTCAAGATTTTAGAATATTTTATAAATATTACGCAATTCTTTTTTTATTTCGTAGAGGCAACATATATTGTTAAAATATTTTGATACATTTTTATAAACTTTTCAAGTCACATTACTCAGCATTATTTTACAATATTCATAAAACAATTTTTAGAAATGTAAAAATATAAGATTATAATACATTTTCTTAGAAATATTTCAAAATATTTTATAAACATTTAAGCATTAATTAATTTTTCTTTCATTTAAGTTGAGATAAATAAGAGACTACATTCCGGTAATGCATGTTTTTTTTTTATTTTGTTTCCTACTTAAGTAAGCCTTGTAATAGTAATTTTTAGAGTTTGTGTAAAAACGTTTAGGAAGTGTGTTTTGATGCATTTCAAGTAGAAATGTAGTGGTTTTGTAAAATATCCGTATGGACAGATGTATGTTCGTTCATAGATGCCTATATCTCAGCTTTTACTTATCAGTGGATTTTAATCCACAAAGTCTTATTTTCTTTATTATTACTGTAGCATAATGGAAAAACAGTCCGTTTTTTTACATTTTGTTAACGCGTTTGTTTATAGAGATTTTTTAGTTTTCAGATTTTAGTTTTTTCTAATAAAGTTATTGAGAAAGTTAATATAAGTAAATATTGTCTGATGATATGTACCTTAAAGAAAATATAATTACCTATACTTTTACCGCGGAGAATTCGTATTATCGTTTTTTTTTTTGGAAAAATATCGTCCATTTTAAGTTTGTACATACAAATTTAGGACAATGGGACGGTAATACAAAGTTGCTCAAATTTACAGAGCTGAACAAATATAGCATCAAATATTACGAAATGTTTTTAACACGCCTTGCGCGAAACGCGGTTTTTGGGGCTAGTATTCTGTGCGCGAAACACAAGATTATTCAACCAGTGCGCGAAACAAATAATATGGCACAAGACATCCTGTTGCTATATATGTAAGTATTGTTTCACACATTGTTACGTGACAACTTTCTGGATTCACATTTGAAATAATAATTTCAAATGTGGGATCGAGATAGTTCTACACGTATAAAGGTACAGCGAGACTCAAGGCCACAAAAGTATCAAGTGGCTAAGAATCTCGCTGACCTAAAAAACTTCCCCTCCAACGGCTAGAGTCGCTCGTGCGGAGCTACGTTGCAGTTTCGGTGCGCAACTAGTTGCCAGGCCCCGTAAGGCCTAATGAGTGCAACAAGCGCCGACACTGTAACGCGGCTAAGGGGAAGTAAGCTGGCGATGGCGTGGGAGGTCCGAAACCTCTTCCGAGCGCTCTCGAACCACGCTACTCTCGCTCTCCGTTATCGGGTGCAGAAGCCGGCGGACCTATAGCGCCTCATTCAGATTTAATTCACAGATCTAGATCGATTAGTCAAATACAATAGTTTTCATCATTAGATTTCAATTGAGAATTTCATGTAGAATTGTAAAGAGTTTGTTCAAAAGGAAATATACATAGAATTGGACCATACATTTTGTCAATATATATTCATCCAAGTCACTCATTCCCAAAATTCCAAAATATCAAACTCTAGACGGAAGAACTTTCTATTCAGTGAGTCGTTCAAGTAAAAATCGCAAGGTAAGATTTATAAGTATTAATTTGAACCACTACCAAAAGCAAAGAAAGGACATTTGCAGGCAGGGATACGGATCCAGACCAGATTCCTCCCTGGACACCTGTAGAGGGGGAAACTCTTCAAGTTTCCACCGAACAAAAATTGGAGGTCCCACCGAGATTTTGCCTATCTCAAAGCAAATTTGATTCTCTTTTCTTTTGGACCACAATATACTAATATTAACATGAATGCAGTGTCCGCGACGCTAAAACAAACAAATTTAAAATTAGAAAAATCGTGAAAATTAAATGGTGAAATAAAATAAGTGAACGCGAAGTGATTAAAAAACGTCTTTAAGAGTAAAATCACGCGAGATACTCGTAACAAAGGCAGGTGTCGAATTTCGTCGCTAACGAAATCGTCGAAAGCGTCGCTTGGAAGCTTGGCGTCCTGCCGTGACGTCAGAGCCTTTGTAGTGGTTCAGTGTGCGTGGGTAGTTAAGGGGGCGGCCATCTTACAAGCTTCGGTTTTCCCAAACTTGAAATCAATCGTTGCTTTGTTCATGTTCGTTCAGCCTGTTGAGAAGAAAAACGTGTTAGGAAAATATTCGAATCGAAAAGAAAAATTATTGAGGATCCAGATATCAAAAAGAGAAATTTTCAAATCTTCAAAAATTTGCTGAAAATAAAATCATTTTAGTCAAAAGCATCTTAATTCTCAAAAATTTCGACAAAAGCAACTTTGCAATTTTCAAAAAAGGAACGAAATCATTGCTTGTAAATGGACCCCAAATGATAATGACTAAAATATTTATGATTTTAATATAAAAAAAATATCTCATGCACATATACACATTTATATAATACAGCTGACAACAAGTTTGTAAAGCTGTGTTACTTTAGAGGGAAGAGTCCGTTAGTTTTTATGTAAAAGGAAAGAAAACACAAGCGAATCCAATATAAGTATAATATACATACCTCAATCTGGTCGACGAAGATTAAAAATCATTGGCATTTACCAGCTGGAGTCGTACCAGAGCGTTCTTATTACGCAGGTGCTTTGGTGCTGAAATTCGATTTTCACAGCAAGAATGAGGGTTGACTGTTCAGGACCAGAAGTATTCGCTCCATTCTATACAAAGAAAATCAAAATTGGTATCAGAGGTTATTAGGAATGAAAGAGTGAGATTGACAACAAAAGTCACACTCAAAACTTTTAACAATTTGGTCCAATAGTCGGTTTAGAAAAAGAGGATTTTACATAAATGGATTCAGCGAATTGTTTTTGACTTGTGATTAAACATATTATTAATACCTTCTATTATTAAACTCAGAGAACGAACAATCTTAAAAAATTTTTAATGAAAATGTGTTAATCGACAAAAATCTACGACAAAAGACCTTGTTAATGTTAAAGCCGACCCGTGTGACTCATTCAAATCATATAAGAAAATAAAGTGTGTGACAACACTCAAAAGTTTATACTTGCGTGTTTTCCTTGAGTCGTCGCAGGTGAAAGAGGTCGTCGAGAGCCTTGAAATGCCCTATAACTAATAAGAAGGTTTATATTAAGGTTCAAAAATAAACTGTGAAATCATTGTTGATCAGATATTATGACTTTATTGAAATCTCCTAACGATCAGGTCCTGGTGTGACCTTCTCTCACAAGTTGTCGCCGAGAACTGACGCTCTACTCATTCAACGCCGCCGAAAACTCGGGCCCGCTAAAACAAAGACGCTTTCCCGAGGACTACCGAAGGGACTCGAAGCAGTGTGCGCGCTCCTCTAGATCTATAGCTATACACACGCAGTCATGTGTTCACGCGAACACCTCCCGCCACTCGACTCTCTGGTCTGGCAGTCACAGATCGGCCCTTTTAGCCACTCCGCCTAATCTTTATTGCCGTAAGGTCCCTGCTGTGCCGAGCTGGCAGCAGCAGGGCATCAAAACCTTTAACAGGTATACACGTCCTGGGAATGCTGCACGTGGGGTCTCTAAAGATCCGGCCAGCTCCCCCGCGACTAGCCAAGGTTATTGTATTAGGCATATGCCTGTGTGCATTTTAGCCATGCGCCTGACCAGTGCGGTCGAGACGCCTTTGCTATGATGCAAGTTTATCTGTGTAAACATTATCCCGTCACTAGCCATGGTGATTAGGACGAGACGGTGTTGCTCTGTTCGCGCTGCCTCGGGAACCCTCATCCACCCTGACTAAAATCCGGCCCAGGCTTAGTCGGCTCAGAACCACTCCCGGCTTAAGCCTGTTCCCAGGCACGCGGAGAGTGGCCCTTCGGGATTTCCTAAGCTCACTTATCCCGACTATGAGGGGCTTTGCGCCCTCCCAAAGTCTTAGCCGGGGGATTATCTCCTCAAGCCAGTCCCTCGAAAAGGTGTTGCTGGCTACCACGATGATGGACCCCATTTTCACGAAGGAGCCATTGAATTCGGGCCACGGTCTATTAGGGATCTTATTAATCTCTGTCTGGACCGCTTCGCTGACAAGTGCTAACTGCTGATGCGTTAGCTCCTCGTAAGGATATCCCTTGCAGACGATCGTCCTCGTGAGCGGATCCACCATCCTGGCAGTCATAATTCCAGGCTGCTCGTTGGGCCGTTTTCTGGCGGTCCGATTCGCCGGTGGAGTCGAGTCGGCGCCCTTGCGTCGTTTAACGCCTGAAACTCTCCCGTCTGCGCCCGTGGACCCAGCCGCCAGGATCTGTGGGAGAGAGGAAGGCACAGATCCAGAGCTGGGACTCGTAGCATCCCTTGCTTCAGAAACCCCCGGCCCCGCCTCCCTCTCTTGTTTTCGCCTCCGGGCCTCTTTCGTCCGTTGCGCTCCCGAAATTTTCAGTTGCAGCTTCAGAGATCAAAGCCCATCGGTTACTAGATCTGTCTGAGGGTTCTATGAGCCCCCCCCCCCCCTCCGGCAAGATCTGTATTGGATACACCAGCAGTGCGCGTGTTCGCCCCTGCCCACAGTTGTTGCAGGTCCTTTCCCATGCTGACCTGCCAATCCTGAGATAGCACCGGATTCCCGAAGGTTCTCCAGAGCTTCCACCCGCTGTGACGTCTGTTGGGTTCTGCAGAGAGTCCCTAAGAGTTGAGGCCTCATCGAGGTCACTATTTGAGTTTTTGCTGGTGCTAGCTGCCCCAGTAATCCATCGGGTCAAAGTGTTGTAGGCAGTGTTGCCCTTTACGCTCTTTTCCTCTGGTTTCGTGGGAGGGTGCTCCACCTCCGGCTGACTAGGCAGTGCCGCCCTGTATCCTTTAGCTTCACTCCCCCTCCTCCCTCATCTAAATTTTTTTAAATTGCTTCCATGAAAGTCCAACGTTTTGTTGTTGTATACTTAGTGCGTTGTATCATAGCCCATGTCTTGTCATTCGGAAGGTGATTTTGACAACTGGACATTGTCTACTGAAAATGGAGATTTTCTTCTGGTACATTTGTGGTATACGTAGTGTGTTGTATCATAGACCGTGTCTCGTCATTCGGAAGGTGATTTTGACACCTGGACATTGTCTACTGAAAATGGAGATTTTCTTCTGGTACATTTGTGGTATACTTAGTGTGTTGTATCATAGACCATGTCTCGTCATTGGAAAGGTGATTCTGACACCTAGACATCGTCTACTGGAACTGAAAATTTTATTTTTGAATTCGTCTGATTGTCTGTGTGTGTGTGCGTGTGTGTGAGAGAATGTAGACCGAGAAAAAAAATAAGAATTTAATCCGAGTTTATTAGTTTATTAATAATACACTTTGCGTTTAACAGGGTTGAAACTGTCATTCTTCCGATATAACAATGAGTAAATTAGTTTAATAAAAATTTAGGTAAATATATTTAACTGTTAATCTATTAAAATATAATTAGAGTTAAATATAAATTTAATAGTTGTAATTATAATCAAGTATAATGAATCATATCAAATATGAAATAGTTTAAAGTTAAGAGTAGTACATAATTAAAATAAATAAGAAATAAGAGTCTAAAATATACAAAATGGATAAAATGTTAATACTTAATACATAATAATCTTAATGTCAGAATATATTGAAAAATTAGATAATATATTGAAAAAAGCCCGCATTAATATTATTGACGACAGTATATGCGTTTATTATAAGTTTTCTACGCTTACTTATTTAATATTGTTTGAATGTTTAGGATAACTAATTGATGGTCAATACAATTATTATAAAAAAGTAAATGTTAAAGATAATATAATTTAGTAAAGTTTATTTAATTAATAAATCTGTTAAATGCTTAGTAAATTCTACCATTAAAAGCACATATTTGTATCAAAATTAAATTGTAATTATTTTATTTATTGATATTTTGATTTATTAATTTTTAAAACATTTTATCTATTGTAGATGTTATATTAGCGTTACCAAAAAATAAAATTGGTCGCTGCTATTGTTATATTTCAATTTATTAATTATTAAAATGATTTAAAATTATTTACTTCGTCACGTGTTGATACACGTCGCGGGTGTCTAATTGCACTTTTCATTGCACTCTTAACTCGTAACAACTTATTGAAGCAACTTATTATTTATTGTCGAATTAATATGATGTACCCGGTAAAAAGAGGTTTTGTAGAGCTACTATTCTCAGAGTAGGAAATTATGGAACATATTTTGAGTTGTAAAATTACTACACAAAATTTGGTAATACCGCTACTAGTATCCCAAAAAATCTAAACATAAATATTCATGGTAAAAAAATAAAACGAGTTGATGACGCTAAATATCTCGGCGTTATTTTCGACAGCAACATGAAATGGGATATTCATATTAACTACATATATAACAAAACTAAATATTTAACTTTTTTGTTTTTCAAGCTTTCAAGAATTATGTCTACCGAGAATTTGAAAATGCTATATTATGCACTGTTTCATAGCATCACCTCTTATGGCATCATAGCCTGGGGTGGTGCATATACAAGCACAATTGGATGTCTTCAAAGTCTACAGAACAAACTACTCAAAATAGTAAACAAGAATAAATTCTTAGTGATAATCAACCACTTAATTTGGAACAAACTTTGACATATGAATCACTGATGTACCATTATATAGAACTACAGGATAACTATTTAAATTCAGATAAAACCACTAGGCACAAAAGTATACAAATTCCCAAACGTCGCAGAAAGATAAGCATAAAAAATAGCTATATAAAAGCTTTAACAACCTTCAACAAATTACCAAAAGAACTTAAGGATTTAACAAACAACAACATCAGAAAGGTTAAAATTAAAAAGTGGATCAAAGAAAACAGCGTATAATGCAAAATAAAACTAATTCGTCCATAACAACAAAAATTGATTGTCGAAGAATAAATTACTTTTTTAACTCGAAGTGTTGTCTAGAACAACATTACAACCTAACTGCAAAAATATACATAATAAGGAATTTTCACTACCTCTAACAAAGAAAATTATTGAATATGCATATCCTACATTGGAAGTCCATTTGATAAATTGAAGCTTAACATACGAACATACATATGCGCAAATAACATGTGTATACGACACCATAATCGCTCTTATCGTCGAATATCTAACTACAATTGGAAGAAAATGAATAACCTAACTTCAGAAAATAAAAGAGCTATCGAGCATATAGCAAATTAGATTATAAACACGTGGAAACTCAAAACAGAAAAGAAACAGATTATTAGGATTACAACAACGGAAGATAAGGTTTTCAAGTCTACTAGAAAATCATCTTTGCAAGGAGCAGAAATGCGTCAACTTAGAGTTTCACGACAGCAAGATCTATGCTAGTGAGATATTGGTGAATGAGAGAAGATTTGAAAGAAGACTTGTAACGCTGGGTTGTTCTCGTAGATTGTACTACTGGATTTCAAACACGGCGGAGCAACTACACATTTTAGTTTTAAGATTTAATTTTATTAAGTCATTTTGTATTCCGGACCGGCGAACAGGAAATTTTCCTCTGCTGGATTACTTTTATGTAATGTTTTTGTATAATCGATGTATTTCAATCTATTGTACTTACTCTGGATAAATAAATAAAATAAAAAATAAAAAATTGTAATTTTACTATATGGGAATGAATATTTTACTAAATTTACTGTTTTTCAGTAGTTCATTTACGAATTATACATCTTAGTTCTCATTAATAAATTCAAAATTTATATTATACACATGGTTTATTTCTAAATTTATATATATACTAATGGGGCTACGCCTCCCTGATTGCTTCGCTCGCCAATCCCCTATTTTAAATTTTTGTGAAATTTTTATTTTTAAAATTCTATCGGGAGACGTAGGATGAGCCCAAAAACACGCTTAGTTGCAAACACTGTGGGAATCCATTGGAAAATCTCCCAAGGGTTTTCATGGTTAATTGTTATTAATTAACACATTGTATTATTTTTAGTGATAGTTCCAGTGGACAGCAATAACAATGTGTTATGAATAATTGATACAGAGTAACAAAATATTATGTATTACAATAAATAATATTATAATTCAATAAATAATACTGCCCGCTTCATTAATTAATGTATGTATCATGTAAAAAAATTTTAAAAAACATTTACAATGAATAGTTTTTTATGTTTTCCTTTTTTATCTGAATTGTATACATACTACTATTATTCACATATACATTTTACTCAAAATTATTAATTCGTATTATTAACTTTAATTATTTCTAATGACATATTGTTTTTGACGGTCAAATAAATACTATAAAAGTTCATAAAAGTCAAATAAATACTATAAAAGTAATAAAATGTCTATTGAATAAAATATTACTAATATATTTTTATGTATATCCCTATTATACTTAATTACACTATTCAAACTTTCGCGCTAAAATTTTATACTGTTCAAACTTTTGCGCCGAAATTTTACACTATTTAAATTTGCGCGGCAAGTATTTGCTTTGCTCAGCGGCAGAAGCATTCATGCATTAGTTCTCCTGCGACGTCAAGACCATCATAAACAGTCATAGTTAATCTGCTTTACCGACAATCATCTGTTACGCGTAAAATGATACCTTTGTTATGAGTGTAACATCGTGGCCTTGTCATGGCGAAATCAGATAAGTGGGTCCCATCGAGCTTAGGAACTGACGCGGGCTAACCGGCTAAGGCTACCGCGTTAATAAAAGGATCGTCGGGTGACTACCAGGAACTCGCCTCGGCTGCTCAGCATCTCCGTCTCGACGGATCGCGGAGAGCCTTATGTGCTCGGCTTATTTATGAATGGAAGCAAGGGTTTTAGCATGCACAATAATGACACTCTAATAATTTATGCGAAGAGAACCTTCGGGCTCTATCTGCCCTCAGAAAGTTTATTCACTCGAAATAACAATGTGCACTACGTGCAATCGTGTGTCGTTCGTCGAGACGATCATCGAGATCCGCCGGCGCACTATGCGCGACAATCGGGCTTTGCCCTTGGCCCTACACTAAGCTATATACTCGCTCGTGCTTTTCTGCACATAGTCCGCCATGGGCCAAATTAACCGAGGGAGAGAGATAGATGGGCTATTCGATGACATAGGACAGACTCACGGGTTTGTCGATGAACGTCTCATTGCCTCCATGAACTCCTTTTCGTGGCGTCGGTGAGAGCTGCAAGCACTGGGTTGCCTTAGCCTGGGCACTATGTCGTGGCCCTCGGCCTGATGGTCTGGTCTGGAGTCGCGCCCTTGGAGATGAGCGGCTCCGACGGCTGGCCAGCTTCCGTGGCTCCTGGACACGTGTGGTCGCTACCAGAATCGGGAGTCGAGAGAGCGAGTCGCGCTTCTCTCTGCTGATCGATAGTCCTTCTTTGATCGATTCGGGGTCCTTCGGATTGCTTTGTGCGAATCCGGCTCTGCTATCTCGTTCTCTCTTGTTGCATGTTTATTAGTCAGCGTCGGCTATTGTCACGCTGCTTTCCTTTTGCCCCCCTTTCTCTCTCCTATTCTACTTCTATGCTTCGCGCGAGGCACCTGTCGCCTCGATGGTCGTCGCAATGCGTGTTTGTATGTGTGTGTGCGCGCTTCGCGCGCGTGTATGTGCTGGGCTTATGCCGAGCTGTTGTGAGGGCATATGTATTGTCACATGAGTATACGACTTCATTGTTTTGATCATTTTACTGCTAACCACATTGTATTGAAATTTATTTTCAATACATTTGACAAAAAAAGTTAAGAGTATAATGTGAAATTTAATCTTAATTTTATTGTAAGGCTACGTATAAAACTTTCTTCTTGTTAAGATAAATCAGAAATTGTTGAACAATTTTACAGTTATATTTTGAATAATAAAACCGTACCGCCACTGTAAGTTTAGCAAATTGTCTTCTATAGTTTTCTAACTTTTTATTTCAAATAATATATTTAATTATGTGTGCTTTTCAAGTTTGTAATCAAGAAAAACTTACAAATTATCTTGATGGTAGATATCTTAGACCAATGTAAGCAGCTTGGTGATTCAAAAAATTTCCGATTTGTATAAGAAATCATAAAGTTGAAAATATGCCTGTACATGAAAAATACAAAAATTATAAGATATTTGAAATGAGTGAAATTAAAAGTGCAATCAACAGGTGGTAAACGCCATTAACAGCTTGGTTTGAATTAAATAAAATTGATAATTTTGCAAAATCTTTAATGTACGTAAATATTCCAGAACATTATATATTTAAAAAGACAAAAAAAAATATGGCAAAAAAGAAAAAATGTAAAGAAAAATATTACAGTTGGTAGATTAAATGTAGTTTCACCTAAAGATCACAAACGATTTTGTTTAAAAGAATTATTAAATAAAATAAAAGGTGTAACCTTATTTGAAGATTTAAAAATACACGAAAACATAAATTACAGTACATATAAAGACACTGCTATAACATGATTCTCAAATTATGGATATTTTCGAAGAAGCAAGCACTGTTATGTTACCAATTCAGTTAAGACAGTTTTATGCATGGATTTTACTTTCAGAAAATATTTAAGGTGATGATATATGGAATAAAGACAAAAATAGTTTTACAGAGTATTTTACTAAAAACAAAGAAAATCTTGCATTTACATATTAATAAAATATTTGAAACAGAGGATAAATCGTGTGAATCATTTGGTTTGCCTATGCCAAACAAAATTGATTTCCATAACATTGATAAGAGTGAAAAAATCGTATATTGCAAATTTATTTTTGAAAAAACGTTCAATTAAATGATGATCGAAGAAATATTTTCAAAATTTTATGCAAACAAACTCATAAGATCTCCCACCGGGGGTTGCCACTTTGTTAAGTGCCCGCTTTCTAGGGCCTGGTGTAGGGGCTCTTCCAGCGAATCTTCGCGGTCGCTTCGGCTCCGGTAACAAGAGCGTGACGTCCCGAACTCGGGTCGTCCTGGCGTGGCGGCGAAATTGGGCTGATGCGGGATACCGCCCCTCGGGCTCAAGAGAATACCAGTTGGAACCACTAAACCATGGGTGGAATTCATGATTGACAACGGAGCCCAGTGAATTTAATTAAAGCAAATGTATTGGACGATGTCATGCCCATCTGCACTGCTGACGCTAGAGAACTAGGCGGAGTCACGAACCAGACTGTGAAGACGTACGCATCAATATATTTAGATATAAAAGGTACCCCAGTAAAATTCCAAATAGTGTCGGATGACTTTCCAATTCCATTTGATGGGATGTTAGGGCGCAATTATCTAAAGAAAGAAGAGGCTGTGATATCTTATTACAAAAATGCACTAATGATAAGCGGAGATGTGATGCACCCAATACCGTTCATAGGACACGAAGAAGAACATAATCCAAAGAATGTAAGAAAAGGATATAAATGCAAACAAGCCAACGATATACTAAAGGTAGAACCTGCAAGTGAAAAGGAAAATGAGGTAACAGAACCAACAATCATCGGAGAGACAGAACAAGCCCCAGGGAAGGTGACACATACAATAAAAGCGAGGAGCAGACAATCAATACAAATCAACTTAATCAAAAGCAACCTGGAAGAGGGATATATACCAAGAATTAATGTGGGGAACGAAAATCTCTTCGTGGGCGAAGGAGTAGTGATAAACGTGAACAACACTTGCAAGATAATGGCTATCAACACCAGTGAGCAAGACGTGACGATAGAAGTGGATCCAAAAGAACTAATACCTTTCGACACAGGACCCGATTTCCTGCACGAAACAGACAGTGAGTTTGATGAAGATGCAATAATAGATAGAATCAAACGATTGGAAAAGGTGAAAGAAGCCATAAGGAGAAGTCATCTCAATCGAGAAGAACTAGATATAGTGGACCGAATAATCGAAGACTATTTAGATAGATTCTTACTACCAGGTGACAGACTACGATGTACTAATATGATTCAGCACCGCATTCATTTAGAGAACGATGTGCCTATAAACACGAAGCAATATAGACACCCGCCACAGCATAAGCAAGTTGTGAGAGACAGTGTAGGCAAAAAACAAAGAGACAAAATCATAAGAGAATCCAATTCAACTTGCAATTCACCGATATCGAGAGCATTAAACAAAACGGAAAGAAACTACTCCACTACAGAAAAGGAGTGTATAGCTGTATTATATGCGCAACATCAATTCAGACCATATTTATTATGTCGCAAATTTACCTTGGTCAGTGATCACGAACCATTAAATTGGATGCACACTAGAAAGGACCCTGGATAAAGATTAATGAGGTGGATGTTTAGATTCATCGGGTACGAGTACACTTTTAAATATAAACCAGGCAAACTGAACAAGAATGCTGATGCCTTATCGAGAAATCCTCCAGAAATGACCGAAAAGGAAATAAATGAAAATCTGCCAAAAATAAAGGTCATGATTATAGATGAAAAGACAAAGCAGAACGAGAATAAAACCAAAAGTAATGCTTCAACAGATAGAACAACCTTCCGAAACAGAGCTCACTCAGCATCTGAAAGAACTACGGCACCAAGAGAAAGAGGGAGACCAGTAGGAGCGAAAACAAACAAGAATGCACCAAAATTGGATCACAACGTGATTGCGCAAAGGACGCGAGGAGAACAGCAAAGGTAGAAAGTCCAATAGCTACCTACATCAAACAAGGAGCAATACCAAACGTGCCCAAGACAGTGAAGTCTGCCAAAATAAATAAACCCATGGACAAACCTTTGTTGAAAGTGACCGAACCTACATCAGAGACCATTGCAACTAGCGAATAAGAAAGCAGCAAGGATATCCAAAGTGATACCGATTCTGAGGCATCCACCAATAGAAAACTCTCTCCATCACGCAGGTCATGGCTATCATCCACAGCATTAGCAGGGAGTGAAACCGAAAGACTATCACTGCCCGACCCAAGGTACAGTGGATTAAGAATTGATAATTACCAATCAGAAGACTCCGACTCAGATGGAGACACCTCATCGACTGACAGTCAAAATAGGACAATCAGTAATATCGAAGTGCTAGTGAGTGCAGAAGAACCTTCAAACACAGAAGCAAAGACCGATGATGACTCCGTAAGAGAAAGTTCCATAAGGACCACTTTAAGCAAGGAAGAAGTGGAAGAAGCAAGCAAGAAGTTTGAGGAAAGTCTAAAGAGATATCAAGAAAAGAGCATAATGCCAGAGAAGGACGAAGTGGATTCAGAACACGACTCGGTTACCGATTTACCATTGTGTCTCTCAGAAGGAGAAGAAATCACTGAACAATGCGTTTTAGAATGCACGAACTCAACCCGCATTATGGTACTGAACATATGGACCAAGTCCTAGGAGAAAAGGTAAAAGAGATAATAGATCGTACACAGGCAAAATTGCAAAAGAGAATGGACAATGATCGTGACTCTCTCTCAGATCATGAATCAGACTTGAGCAGCGATGTTATAATTATACCGGAAGAAGGCAGAATATCTGATACCTCCAAAATAAATAGGTTCTCAACCTATAGCAAACAGTACTAAACGCACTAAGAGGAGAATAAAGGTATCCTAACAGAAATCAAAGACAATGAATAATCAGAAGTGAATATTAGGTATTCGAATCGCCCGAAACAATAATGCCTTTCCCTTGGCCCATCACGGCAGAATTGTTACCCGTCAACAAAAGATATGGCACAACAACAACAAGTCTCAGGACAAATTATGGATTGACAGTTGGAAAGAGCATGCATTGTATACCAATAAAAGATAATGTTAAAACTGTAAGAGAGTGCCTGAACTATAAAAGGGATAACATAGTTCATTTCATATCAAAGGACTGTGAATGCAACAGCTCAATATCAAAATTATTCAAGGAAATCGGAGCGATAGAACCATTCAATCTGAAAAACAAGAAACCGAAAATTGGTCAAATACTGGTCACGCCCTACAAGAAATACAATGTGTTTTCTGTGGAGTTAAAAGAAAAATACTTTAACACCATAAGAATTGAAGATTTAAACAACGCACTCATGAACCTCAAACAGATAATGGTCAACAGAGATATAAGAAGTTTCAGAATTTCAAGAAGAGGAGACCTCGCCGATGATTTGGAGCCTGGTCTAATTAGTGAAATGCTCATGAGAATTTTCTCCAATTCGACAATGAAAATAACGATCTGCTACGGGAAAGTCCAGTTACCCAGGGAAAACGAGAGAAAGCAGATCATAGCAAATCTACACGACAGTCTAACAGGTGGACAAAAAGGTATAAATCAAACGTACCAGAAAATAAGAGAAAAATATTATTGGCCCGGAATGAGGAATGACATTTTAAACTACATCAGAAGATGCAAAAGCTGCCAGGAGAAGAAGATAGAACGATTCAAAACAAGAGAGCCCATGCTAATCACCGATACTCCTATTGAAGCAATCGACAAAGTATCAATAGATACAGTGGGCAAACTCAGAATGACGCCCAGCGGGAATTGCCATTTGCTAACAATGCAATGTAATTTGACCAAATATCTCATTGCAACATCTATTAAAAATTTGAACGCCAACTACAATAGCAGGCGCATTAGTCAGACACCTTATTTGTCAATTCGGAGCACCCAGAGCAATTTTATCCGATCGAGGGACAAGTTTCCTATCTAACATAGTTCAATGCATGCTAAACTTATTCAAAATAAATCGCTTGACCACTTCTGGCTATAGACCCCAAACCAATGGTTCTCTCGAAAGAAGCCATGCGCCCCTCCTCGAGTTTATCAGAATTTATTCTGAAAAATACGATGGTTGGGACAAATTAGCACCCTTCGTGACATTTACGTACAATACTAGCGTCCATTCAGCAACTAACTTCACCCCTTTCAAATTAGTCTATGGTAGAATAGTCCGTTTCCCCATCAAAATACCCTCTGATGAAAAGTTAAGAACCTATAACACGTACATTGGAGATCTCATATTACGACTCGATGAAATGAAACTCTTAGCGGGGGAAAAACAAATTGAAAACAAATATAAATCGAAACAAGTTTACGACAAAAAGGTTAGGAAATTTAATGGTAAAAGAATTTGAAAGCATATAGATAAATTAAAACATGTAGAGGACGACCCTGATACAAATTCTGATTCATTAATAACATATAAACATAAATAAATTTCAAATAAAACATTCATAAAATTCGTATAAACTCCCATTAACTCAAAATTTGCAGGATGAATAAATTAAACAAACTTTTGCTCATAATTTTAAATATAATAATAACGGCCTAAAGTCAATCCCCATATCAAATGGACCCATTGGACCCGAATCCTGGCACCCACAATCAAATGCACAACGACACACTATGCCCTCATTTGTCCAATACTTGGTAGATTTGAGAGCACACCTACATCAAAGGACTGCGAAGTAGCAATGCTATTAAACCCCAACCCAGAAATACTAAAAACCTGTGACATAAGATATGGAACCAGTGCAAAAACCAAATTGAAATATTTAGAAAATGATCAATCCTGGTTATATTCAGCTGTCAAACCAGAACAAATGCGAATTTCGTGCACAAGTCAAAGAGACACAAAAATAAAATTGGAGAAGGCCGGAATAATACGACTCCCACCAACGTGCGTCGGGAGAACCACCGATAGCGTGATATTTGGACAGGAAACCAAATCCAGTCGAACTACATATTTGTATAAACCTGAAATTGATCTAAAGATACATGACATGTATCCCAATCTCAACGAAAAAGACCAGAACCCTGGTCACGATGCACCCCAAAGCATTGAGATAATAGGTCCTAAATCTGACTTTAACCAAGCCAAACCCTTAACACAAATGATAGAAAAATTAAGTGAATTAAAAGAACATAAAAGACGCGAATATAAAACAAACACCCTCCTGTATAGCGGTCTAACCTTCCAACTGGTTATGATAGCTGGCATCATAGCATTAATAATGGGAATGAAATACGGAATGATGATACCCTGCCCAAAATTAAATAAGCAAACATAAAATACCTCAAACTAACGAACCCAATCGCGATAACCCCATAATGGAAACAAACCGAACAGAGACCCCTAGTACTTCTTCAATAAATTAAGTAAATCCAAATCATCCATAATAGAAACCCAATTTCAAAATGAAGCGGAATGCGATTATTAACACACCCCTGTATATGAACCAAGCTTTAATAGTACATCCCCTAATACCAAAAAAAGCTATCTTTACAGAAAATAGCAAGATGACGACGGCAGCTACAAGCGTATCAATATTCTACGACATGCAGGTGCCAGACTGGACCGTTGTGCGAGAATTTGAACAAGTTGGGAAATCACGGTGTATTTTTACCGAAAAACACAGAGCAGACCCCGGAAGCAAAAAGATTACTATAACTTACGATACAGTAATGGAGGCTATACGTGCAAATGAGTTAAAGACCATACTAATAAGAGAAAACAAGTTCAGAAGACTGGCTAGAACAGTACCAATACCGATAAGAAGGTTGCTACCCAATGAGAACATTCCTACTCCAGCAAAAAGAAATCCTTCGGTCCAACGCGAAGTACGAGTCGTAATCAACACGCAACAAGCAAGAGAAATGAGTAAAGATAGGTTATTTTGCATTTTACCCTGGCAAAGCATCGATAAAGAAAAGGATGAGGCCTTTTTCCAGCACTTTGCGGAGTTTGGAAAGATGGTATATTATGAGACCATACGAGACAAAAAGGGACGTTTGTCATACGGTTACGTTCAATATTTTGAGAAATCCGACGCATAAGAGCAAGAAAGAATAGTGACTAGGTGTGTATGCCAAGCAAAACAATCATAGGCTAGACGCATTAAAGAACCATGAGCGAAAGCATCAACACATGATAAAACACATATAGATCATGTCCTGAACGATAACTCACAAGGTATTAACGACATTACTTAAAAGGGAAGAGAAACAGCACAATTGATTGGAGACCAGAACAAATAATAATAAAAAAAAAATTGCAATAACAATAAAAAGTAAATTAAAGCCCATTTGCCCCTCCGAATAAATCGAATCATTCTGACAAAATTTCTTTTTCTCTTTCACTTAACCACATCGAACATAAGTTTTTTTTTTCTTTTCCACTTACGGGACCACGTACCCAAAAATAACGGCGTCAGTTGTTTCTCGGGGATCAGAAACGTTCTCAAGGGGGGGGAGGATGTTACGTGACAACTTTCTGGATTCACATTTGAAATAATAATGTCAGGTTATTAGAGTAAACAAAATGGGTAAAACTCCCTCACTGATTGCAAAATGGCTCGGACTACCTTAACCAGAATGTTACACTGGCCACGCCTTAAGGCGTATTTCGGCTACTTTATTAGCAGATGATGGTGCTTCAATGACTGCTTTAAAAAGGCTGGGTGGATGGAAGTCCGATCAAGTAAAAAACTAAGAGAAAAAGATGGCGAAGAAGATGCAACTTCCAGTGAATCAGTAGCAAATTAGACATAAACAAATATTCGAAAGATGACTCACATTTTTATATCAAATTTTTACAGAATAATAAACAAATAAATCAAATAAAAATCTGATATATAAAATTTGTATAATTGCAGGTTGTACGTGTTGAAAATATGTCATCAGATCAATGAGACAAAATGTGATTGTATTGTACAGCTACGAGCGATTTTAACTTTCGCCTAAAGCTGGAAGAATTTTACGCACAGCAATTGCAAAAATAACGTAAGGCACACGGGCGTAACGTATTTGCACTCGTCTCTGCAGACTCGTGCGTGACCACAACTTACACACTCGTCGCCACTTAGTGGTGCAAAATAATTTTTGTACATACAGCTACCCGATCAGAAAAAACTCTACACACCGCTTTCATGTGCAAGAAGATTTTACGCACTGCTTGCAACTTATTTTTCGCACGGAAAGCAGTGAGTAAATTTTTTGTGCATAGTCAGCAATATGCAAAAGATTTTTCATTCAAATTATCATATGAGAGCTCATATGAATACTGATATGACAATCATATAAGTACTTAAATGTAATTGATTAATAATAAATAAAGTATACAAGGACGTGTAAGTTATAATGACAATTTGATTCTACTACAATAATCGACATCAAAGATCACAATGGCTCAGTGGTAAAACACTTGATTCATAATCTTCAGGTTCCGAGTTCAAATTTTTACAAGACCGGATTGTTATATTTATGTAAAAATAAATTCTTTAAACAACTTACAAATTACCAGTATAAGGAAAAATATGTAATAAATATCAGAGAGCGATGAAATTCGTAGTATGATTATTTTTATGAGAATTCGCGATATATCCTATGTCTATCATATGACTCTCATATGAGGATACGGTCAAAAGCATGATATGATTATTCTCATGTGAGTACTCATATGATTTTCATATCAGTACTCATCTGAGCTCGCATATGATAATTTTCAGCCGGGGTGTGTAAAGTTGCCATTCACGCACTCGTCGCAATTGACTCCTGCAAACAAGTACATTTATGTAACACATGCACGATTTCCGCGTTTTTTTTACCTGAAATTGGGGACAAAAGTAGTGGTTTTCCGACCAGCGGGTGAAAAAATGCAGCACTAGGCGCAAAAGTACTTTTGCGCCCGCTACTCAATTCATTGCCAAATCTTCTAAACTCGTGTGAAATTCAACAAGTGCAGTTTGAAACGCGAAAATCAGTACATGCGTTACAGAAAATATGGTGTGCACCAAGGGCTATGCGGGCTTTTTGGCCTCGTGTGGTTGCACTACTCGCTCTTCGGCTCGGGCTAACTCGCCTTGACTCGTACTGCAAACTCCACACTCGGCCTAAAAATGTCCACTTTACGCCCTTAGTACACAATATAATATTACGCCCTTGTGACTTAATATACTATTAATGATTATTAATAAAAAGTAACTAATAATAATAACAAGCGTAAAAATTACTATATTAAATATATATATATATATATATATATATATATATATATATATATATATATATAGTGAAGGTATACCTATGCTGACAGTCATATATAATTAGTATTGGTATCTCTAATACATGTCAATAATTTTGTTTACAGTGAAATTACAGATCGAAAAACAACTGAGATCAACTAAAAAAAGTCAAGTTTAGAACCATCTTATTTATATCCTGGTAGAAATGACCCTAAGACTCTAAGAACTGGCCATTTATTAGGTAGTAACTAGGTTAAATCCTAAGAACTGTCCAGTTACTAGCCTGTTCTTAGACTCATTTCTACCAGGGTAATATGAAAAACTAAAAAATCATTATGTTCAATTAAGGGGTGAGTCGAATGATTGATAATTTACACTTAAGTAATATATTGATCAATTACAAATAACTCTCAGGATATTTACTACGTTACTTGCTATGCCCCTTTCATTTTGTTCATGGTACATACTTGTTTATGGAGTGGTCTTATTGTAAGTGTAACTTTCTGCATATTTTATTCGTGTACATAAACTTATAAAATTCTTATTTTAATAAAAGGAAATATTTTAAGTGTGAAAGTATGTATTATTACACTTACTTCTACTATCTACTTCTACTATTATATTAAAGTGCTTAATGTACCTGTGTGCCGTGAAGCCATTCACATCTTTTCTCAATAACTTAACATTACAAGTTACCCTGACACCTGGACATAATCAATGAGGCGGATAAAATTTTGGGCCTTATAATTTTTGGGTCAAAAAATTTTTAACCATAATATTTCTGGTTATATATAATATCTCTGGTACAATTTAGAAAATAAATATAAAAAATAAACAAAACAGACATTAACTATTAATAAGTGAAGACAACAGTTTTGCTTCCTCCTAGAGGAAGCTTTGTAATAGTAAAATTTTGAGTTTCGCCAAAACTTCTAGAAAATACTTTTTGGTGTGTTAGAAGTTTGAATCAAGTGTTTTTAGAAAATGTCCGTGGGTGTGAGTGTGTGTGTGTGTATGTATACCGTAATATTTATGTAACTACTTCGTCAATATCAATTAAATTTGACATGCATATATATTTTTAGATTCTAAATTCGGGAAAAACAGTTATTTTTTATTTTCTCAACTATTTTTTTTATGACCATTTTTCGATTTTCGAAAAACACTATTTTGCATTGTTTTCAATCATTTCATTGTTATAAACAATTCAGCTATAATGCATTTGAAAGAGAATAAAATTACCTACTTTTCCTCGTTTGGTCCTCGGAATTGATTGCTTGAGTCGGCAGATAAAATAAAAAAGGTGATTTTTTTTTTAAATTCATATCTCTAAAACTAAACATCATAACCTCGTGAAAATATAAAATGTGATTTTTTTTTTTAATTCATATCTCTAAAACTAAACATCATAACCTCGAAAAAAAATTATGATGATGGGTCACGTTTCAAACTATATCCTACTAAAATTTCAATTAATTTGACCACTTACACACATTTATTTTTTCAGTAATAAATCGAAAACTAAAAAAATGAGTTTTTTTTGTGCCTCGATTACGGACGCAAAAAGGCCTTATTTTACTTAAGATTTCGGGAAATAGTAGATGTTTTATGTGTTTTGGCTAAGTTCATTGCACAGCTTTCAAACCCCTATGGTTCGTATGATATCAAGGTTGGAATATTTTTTTGAACATTTTTTAATCCTTATATCTCCAAAACAATGTAGTCAAATGCTTCAAAATTTTATTTGGTGATTCACCATAAAAAAAATATCTGCTGCCAAAATTTTAAACGATTCGTCAAGCAGTTTTCAAGTAAAGAGCTAAAATGTAAAAATCGTTTTCTCGAAAATTGCGCGAGCGACCTATCTAATGAATAGCCCGTTATTTTGATGGTTAGGTTGGTTAGGAACACATGTGAACATACGTAAATTTCTGTGAAAAAAAAAATTGATGGCAGTGTTCGTATTATATAATATAAAAACAGAGGGGTCTGCAAACTTCTGGACTATATACCACCTAAAACTTACATATTAAATTATGTACCAAACACCGCCTCATACATTAGCAGGTAGATATACTGTATATTAAAACAATATTTTATTTATTGGACCTATAAATTTAGTTAGAGGAAGCTACGTGCCAATGAATTAGCAGCGGTTTTTCAAAGTTTAAAGCAGTTTTCTCCATTTTATATTTTATTATGCTGTCTACTACGTTTACTAGTTTGTTCCCAATCAAAACAGCTATCTTTGGATTTCTACACATTTCTCTTAACTTTCTTAAAAACACGCCTTTAATAATATAGAAAGAAAATTAACTTTTAAAAAAGTAAAACGTTAGGTGAGTCTGATATATTCCGCAACGAAATAATAGATAAAATAGAACTGAGATCAATCAACCAAAGTCAAGTTAAAGTATATACTGTTTAATTAGGAAGAACTCTCAAGATACTTACTACGTAACTTACCATGACCGTTTCATTGAACTTATGTTGTTTTTATGACGTTATAATACGTAAAGAGAAAATTTTAGTTGTTCACCAATAAACAAAATAAAACAGTCATAGCAAGTTACGTTGTAAGTATCTTGAGAGTTTTAAAGTAAATATTTCTATAGGCTCGACAGGTACACATTTTACTGAAGAGTGAATCGGCGTGATAAATAACTTGATTTATCACGTGTAATATCACGTCAGAAATCACTCGTAAAATTTGAATATTTGTTTATATTCAAATAAATTGTTTATTTTCTATCTAAATAATTATAAAATAGTTGATGATATTGATAATTCAAATAAATAAATCGCAAAAAATAGAACAAAAATTTCCCTGACCAAGACTTGAACCGCTGTCCTCCACTTGACAATACAATGTCTTACCTGAGCTATTTGTGCTGTTGCAAGTTTCAAACACCTAATCAAATCGTACCTAAAATATAATTATATTTATCACTTTATATAGTTTATATGGATACGTTACGATACTGTAAGATAAATAATGGAAGTTTCAAAAGTATTATTATTATTATTATTAATATATGCTGTATGCGTATTATCTATATAAAATGATAAATATAATTATATTTTTGTGTATGATCAGATTAGGTGTTTGAAACTTGCAAAAGCACAAATAGCTCAGGTAGTAAGACATTGGATTGTCAAGTGGAGGACAGAGGTTCAAGTCTTGGTCAGGGAAATATTTTTTCTATTTTATTGCGAATTATTTATGTGAATCATCAATATCATCAACTATTTTATAATTATTTAGATGGAAAATAAACAATTTATTTCAATATAAACAAATATTTAAATTTACCGAGTGATTTCTAACGTGATATATCACGTGATAAATCACGCCAAATAATCACGTGAGAAATTGAGTGATTTATCACGCGAATAATCATGTGATAAATCACGTGATTTTTTCGCCAGGGAGTGTTGTGTGGAGTTGAATATTAGCCTCAATTTCCTACGAGGGCATTTATTAATTATTCTCAGTTGGTAATGTTAAAAGCAATTTTCTGTGCATTAATCACAGATTTTTTTGGGGATTGCCAAATACTACTTCTGCCTGTTTACACAGAGAATCGATGAAAACTAAGAATTCATTTCTTGTTTTCTCTGCTCCTACAAGTTCCCACTGCACAAGAATTGTTAATAGTGATAATTAGTATTTCTTTTTACATTGTGTGAACTTTCTGACGTCCACTGCACTCATATTATTAATAAAAATGACAAATTTAGCTTAAATTGCTATGCTAAGTAATGCTTTCACCTGGGATCGTCTAGTTCTGATGCTCACCGCGAGAGGTCGGGGAAAGTGTATCAGGTCCCAATAAGTATGTGGGAAAGCAATATCTGCGGCTAAATTCACGGTCTTAACACTAGCTTTGTGCGGCCAACTTCATAGTCTGAACATTTGGGCAGAAGAATCCTAAACGGATTTTAGCATTTTGTTGAGACTTGCTTGTTTATTGTAAAAAAGCTGCTTTTTTGGCAATATATCGATTGGAAATCATAGTTAAGCATACAAATATGATTTTACGCCAAAAAATTTAAATACAATAATGTTAATATTTGTATTTATTGAATTGAAAATTTGAAAACCCAATATAGAAGTAAATAGAGTCGCGGTCGCCGAAAGCTTTTAAAACTCGCCTTCGTGGCGCTACCGCGCCACTTGATTACAAGTGAAGTTCTTTCATTTATTAATAAATTTGCTGCTATACCAGTCCGTGCAACAGGTAAAACGCTTATTTTTTTTTTTTTAAATGAGTGATGATTGTCTTTAGTAAGTAGCTTTTTCCACAACCACCAGGTCCATCAATAAAGAAACACTTAACTTGATTAGCTTTATTAATGACACTATTTATTACTGCATCGAAAATGTTACGTTGTTTATTCGTTAAAGAGCTTATATTATATAATGATTGATTTTCAATTTTATTTGTTGCATAAAATTCTTCATAATTGGTTTCCTTAACATTCTCACTAAATTTAGGTAAATTAAAGTCAGTCAGTGTATGCCTGTGACTTGTTAGAATAGAATGGATATGTTCCAGTAAGATATTTTCACGTATTTCTTTAGTCAACAATGGACTATGCTTCATATTTTTCAAATAATTCTTTAACATTTACTGGGTTATGAAATACGCATATATAACCAAACAGGTTACACAGAGCTTTAGGAAATTCAACCTTGATTGTTTCCTCTAAGCATTTATCCCATTCTTTATCGGTGGTTATTAATTTTCTAGCTACAACTACTTCATGAAATGTTGCGTATGTAACATTTTCCAATGTTTTTAATTCTTCATAAGATTGAGTCCCTTATACATGTAATAATAATAATCTGAAAAAAAATCTTTCACGATCTTTCGGATTTAAAAAGAACATTCTACTTATTCCAAACTTTTTTCTTAGCATCTATTTCTTTGATTTTTTATTGAAAACGTAAAAATATGTTATATCAACATACAAGTACTGTCTAGCTTGCGTCTTTGCATCTTCTTATTAAACTATTTCGGAAAGTTTTTGGTACATTTTTTTTGTTTCGCTATCCATACATGGTGACTTTGAGTTATTTTTACCACAACAGCCATGTATAATTAAGTGCTTAACGATGTATATATTATGTAACCTTATATATTTCATTTCATCGGGTATTTTCGTACTTATGAGTTTATCAACATCATCTGCATTGTTCAGTTTATGATTTTTATAGATACTAGGGGGGTGGGGGTACCTTCCTGTTCGCTTCGCTCGCCAACCCCCTAATTTAAATCTTCGTTTTTAATTATATAATTTTATAATTTCTAAATCTTCTCATTACGATTTTGATTTTTCACACCAAAATGATTAATTTTTGAATTGAACTCGCTTCGCTCGCTAACCCCCAATTTTAAAATAGGTAGTAATTTATATAATTTAAGTTGAAAAAATTTCTACTGCAATTATAATTTTAATTGTATTGGATATTCAAAAATCTATTATGTTCAAACTCGCAGTGGTTACCTATAACATAATGCATAGCAACCGTATCAACAACATATAACAACAAACTCTTTGCAGCTTTGTATTCACATCGCGTCAAAAATTTGGTTAAGTTTAAGTTAAATTTGAAGTTTTAATTTCAATTTTTTAATGCTATATGCACAAATAGTTTGGTTATTCCGATAAAACTGAATTCAAAATTAAATCGCGAGTTTTTACGTATAAATTATTGTGCGTGATACTAAATCCAGGCTGCAATCATTTGAAAGAGAGGTGAGAGAGAGAAAGAGGAAAATAGAGATAAAGAGAACCATACTCAACATTAAAAGTTAAGTATTTTTAATCTATACAATTTTGACATAGTAGATGTACAGAATATCTAATAAAATGTCAGAATGTGAAATAGAAAAAAAAATCCTTGGAGATGACAATTGCTTATTTCGTTGCTTTTCGTATTTTTTGTTTAATACGAAAGAAAATCATATGAAAATTAGAGCCATAATTGTAAATCATGTTAATGAGAATTGGGAATATTTTGAGCCATTTATCGTAGGAGATGAATCCTCTCTTTAAAAAATGATGGCCTTGATTGGTTGCTGGTTGGTTGCCTAGGCAACGAGATCAGAACCGCGCTTTAAATTCATAACCCTCAAAATAGTCATAACTTATAACCCTGGTAGAAATGTTTAAGGTGTTTAAAATGAAATGTGGAAACCTTGATAACAGATAAAATATATGTAATATAACTAGCAAGAAATTTTAGTAAAAATTAATCATTACCAAAAGTGTATAGTATTACAACATGTGTATTGATAAGTGGCACCCTAACCCTATTTGAAGTAGTAATAAAGTTTGTGAATATTATTTAGATTTTTTTTTTAAATGTCAGTGAGAAGTTCAATTAAAAGAATAAAGAGTTTGAAGATATACTGTGTCTCTGTGCCCAAAGTCGCCCTCGGTGAGGTTTGAGAGGTGAATTTAAAGAAAAGTTCACTATCCGAGTCAGTTAGTTTAAGTCTATCATTATACAATGCTCTTTGAATTGTAAAATGGCTACTAGACATGTTACCTAGAAATATGTAACCTAGATGATTCTGATTTAACTGTTTTCGTTCATATTTTCACATCCAGGCTCATGCGAATTGTTTAATTGAGCAGGTCAAATTTTACTTATAGCCAGTTACGCAGAAACTACTATCTCTAGCACATTGTATTTCTGGTTTCTAGCATATTTTTACATAGAGAAAGTAATAAATGTTTTGACTTTTTGTCATGGTTTTAGGTAATTAGAATTTTGACTTTTAATAGTTGTGAGAGATTTTGAGACCGATACCTGTTTTTCCATTTATTCTCATTCAAAAACTAACAGGTCTAGAGAGCTCATATTTTGCATATAGATTTCTTTTGTGATTGTGAAAAGATATTTAAAGTTGAATCGACCTTAACTGAAAAACTTCTGATTTCGACTCCGACACTGATGTGAATGCAAATTGATGCTATACGACTAAATAATTATCATGGATGTTGTAGTCGAACACAAAAGTATTTGAGTTAACGTTGATTCAACTTTAAATATCTTTCCACAATCACAAAAGAAACTGTTAGTTTTCGAATGAGAAAAAATGCAAAAATGGAGAAACAGGTATCGGTCTCAAAATCTCTCACAACTGTTAAAAGTCAAAATTCTAATTAATGCCTTGACAAAAAAGCTAAAATATTTATCACTTTCTTCATGTAAAAATACACTGGAAACCAGAAATACAATGTGCTAGAGATGGTAGTTTCTGTGTAACTGTCTACAAGCAAAATTTGATACGTTAAATTAAAAAATTGATATGGGCCTCGATGTGAAAATATGAATGAAAACAGTTAAATCATAATCATGTAGGTTACATGTTTTCTAGGTAGCATAGTAAGTATCTGTTGTAATATAGTAAGTATTATAATCTTGATTATAAGTACCAAAACGGTACACGTCGCGCCATCTATTGGTCGACGACGTTTTCGTGCAGTCAGACGAGCTCACGAGAGAGTAAGTGTACCGCGCATGCCTCGCGACTATACTCTAAGCGCCTATTACGTACTATACTATACTCCGTGTGTAGAGCCAGACTATGCTGTTCTGTACTCTACACTCTCTTGCCTGTAAGACTCCGATGTGATCGGACGTGCCGACTACTGGGCTCTCAAGCCTAACTACTTTTTCAATATATATTATTATTATTAACCTCACTGTTTATTATTTATTCCACCACTCCAACATGGTAGCAGAGCCCTGGAATTTTCTTTTCAATTTTGCATTAACCTTCGGAGAAATGCAAAATTGAGGGGGGTAAAAAGTGAGGTAAGAAGAAAGCCACGTGGAAAAGAAGTTAACGGTTATTGTTAACAAAGTGAATCGCACAGTGAAAAATTGAGCAGTGAAATTAAAGGAGAAAGTTTCTCAGAAAGATTATATGCTTGTGGAGCATTGAAATTTAAATTTTGTGTCGAAACGGCCGTCGAAAAAAAGAAAAATTTCAAGTGAAGATTAACCAGTCAAGAAAAGGTTCAAGTCAAATATATATGCTCAGTGACAAAGATTAAGTTGTCAGGTATTAAACAATAAGAAGAATTTTGAAAATTAATAAAGATTCAAGTGCGATGTCAATAGATTAAAGTCGGCAAGTGAAAAACGTGGTAACGTGCTAGTACAGAGCACGTGGCAATTTTGAGGTTAAGCACATGTTCTCGTGGCTTAAACATAGAGTAAAACAAGAAAATGAATTAGATGCTACAGATATTGAATTAACAAAGAAAATAAGAAACAAGATTAGAAAAATATTTTTAAAAGAAATCAAGAAAATTGTTGTATTGAAAAATCAAGTGTACGAGAATATACGTGTCAAAGAAGAAGAATTAAAAATGACAGATAGTGGTTGCACAGATCATATTATAACAAATGATAAATTTTTTGAAAAATGTGTAGATTTGAAGAATCCTGTTGATGTAAAATTACCAGATGGTAAAATGTTAAAAGCAACCAAAATAGGTACTGTTAAGACTTATTTTAAAAATTATTATAATCAAAAATATGTTGATATAAAAAATGTCTATTACGTTAAAGGTATTAAACAAAATTTGATGAGTTTAGCAAAAATAACTGAAAATTATACAGTATTAGCGACTAAAGATACTGCAAAACTATTTAATAAATCTAGAGAGTTGATAGCTGTAGCAAACAAAAAGGAAAATTTGTTTTATATGAAAAGTTTTGTATCAAAAAGAGAAAGTAATGAAATGTGTGTAAATTCAGTAAAATTAACTGATAAAGAAAAATGGCATAGGGCACTTGGCCATGTAAACTTTCAATATTTAAATAAACTAGTAACTAATAAATTAGTTGAAGGATTGCCAGAAAAAATTGAAAATGTCGAAATGAAATGGGCAAATTGTATAGAAAGCAAAATGGCGAATGTACCTTTTGAAAATAGCAGATCAAAAACAACTGAAATTCTAGAATTGATTCATACTGATTTGAATGGTCCACATAACACAACTGGTTATGGTGGAGAAAAATATTTCCTAACTTTTGTTGATGACTATAGTAAATGCACAAGAATTTTTTGTATTAAAAGTAAAGCTGAAACAGCTAGTTGTTTGAAAGAATTTGTTAATTTAGTAGAAAATAAATTCAATAAAAAGGTTAAAAAATTACTATGTGATAATGGCAAAGAATATTTAAATAAGGAAATTTATGACTTTGTAAAATCAAAAGGAATAGAGTTATTGCCATGCCCACCCTACGTCCATGAATTAAATGGAGTAGCGGAGAGATATAATAGATCTGCAATGGATATGGGTAGATGTTTAATGCGAGAAGCTAAAATTCATAGGCGTTACTGGCCCGAAATCATAAAAACGGTCGCGTATTTAAAAAACCGTACAATTGCAAATACAGCGGAAAATAAAACTCCTTTCGAGATATTCTTTGGTAAAAAACCTAATGTAGATAACTTAAAAATTTATGGTAGTCGTGTCTTTGTAAGAGTACCAGAAACTTTACGAAAAAGCAAATGGGACGATAAAGCACAATTAGGCGTATTAGTAGGTTATGTAGAAAATGGTTATAGAGTCTTAGTAAATGGTAGAATAATTCATGCTAGACATGTTCAAGTAGTTGAAGAAAAAACTCAATTAATTTGTTTAGAAAAACTTGATGATGAAAAAGATAGAGATTTGGAAAATAGCGAATCTGAAAATAAAGGAAATGAAATACTAGAAAATGAATCCAAAATTGATAAATATGATGTAAATTCAAATAGAAAAAATCCTCTTATCTCTACTCAGACCTTCGGGGAAAGTAGAGATAACGAATTAAACTCTGATATTGCTGAAAATGAAAATTCAAACTTAAAAGTGCAAAGAAAATCAAATAGAAAGAAAAGTCCTGTAAATAGATATGGAAATCCTGTAACTCATTTTATCTATGTAAATTACATTGATGCAAATATACCGAATACATTTGAGGAGGCGTTAAACTCAAATGAATATAAACAATGGAAAATTGCAATGGACTCAGAGATAAATAGTCTAAACAAAAATAATACTTGGCAAATTGTTGAAAGGCCAAAAGACAAAAGGGTAATTGATGTAAAATGGGTCTATAAAAGGAAAAATAACAATGTTTATAAAGCGAGATTAGTTGTAAGAGGATTTCAACAAAGAGAACACATTGAAAATGTTTATTCACCAGTAGGCAAAAAGCAAACATTGAAAATTTTACTGTCTTACAGCTGTAAAAATAATTTATTCATAGAACAAATGGATGTAGAGACAGCTTTCTTAAATGGTAATGTAACAACCGAAGTATATATAAATGAACCGAAAGGTTATGAGACTGGTGACAATAAAGTTTGCAAGTTGCAAAAGGCATTATACGGATTGCGAGAAAGTCCTAGAGCCTGGTATAATTGTTTCAACGAATATATTGAAAAATTGAATTTCATGAGAAGTAATTACGATTACTGTCTATACGTAAATAATACAAGTAAAGATCCAATATATATACTAGTCTTTGTAGATGATCTCTTAATTTGTTGCAAAGACAAAGATAAAATAAACAAAGTTAAAGCTAGTCTAATGCAAAGGTTTGCAATGAAAGATATGGGCAAAATTAGCCAATACATTGGTATAGATATAGATTACAGTAATGATAGAAGTAAAATGACATTAAGTCAGACTAAGTATATTGAATCTTTAGCTATAAAATATAATTTAGAAAATGCCAAACTGTATAATACTCCAATGGAGTCCAACCTAAAACTAGAACAAGCTAGTGAAATTGATGAAAATATAAAATACAGAAATTTAATTGGCGAACTATTATATATAAGTACAGGCACAAGGCCAGATATATCTTATAGTGTAAATTACCTAAGTCGTTACCAAAACTGTTATAACCAAACACATTATAAATATGCGATGCGAATTCTTAAGTATTTGTACAAAACAAAAGATCTCAAACTAACTTACTGCGACAATGTTAATACCGAAATATTAGACTGTATGGTAGATTCTGATTGTGCAGGTGATAATGTAGATAGAAAATCTACAACAGGCTTTGTAATTAGATTGTTTGGAAATTTAATTTTTTGGAAAACGCATAAACAAAGTACTGTAACAAAATGTTCTACTTTTGCAGAATACACTGCTATGTCAGAAGCAGTGACTGAAGTTTTGTTTGTTAGGAATCTATTATGTGAATCTTTTGATGTAAATTTCGAAAACCCGATTAATATATACGAGGATAACTCAGGTGCAATTGCGATTCCAAAATATGGTAACTTCACAAAAAATTCAAAGCACATCGAAGTGCAGTATCATTATATAAATGAAAATTATGAAAATGGAATAATTGACATTGTAAAAATAGATTCAAATTCGAACTTAGCTGATATGTTAACAAAAAGTCTCGATAAGACAAAATTTATAAAAAATAGACAAGCATTGAACTTGGCTTGAACTTGGCTTGAACTTGGTCAAATACATTGAACTTGGCCTGAACTTGGCAACATACCATGGAAATGTATTATATATCTCATCAAGATTATAAACTTAAAAAGGCGTGTTGTAATATAGTAAGTATTATAATCTTGATTATAAGTACCAAAACGGTACACGTCGCGCCATCTATTGGTCGACGACGTTTTCGTGCAGTCAGACGAGCTCACGAGAGAGTAAGTGTACCGCGCATGCCTCGCGACTATACTCTAAGCGCCTATTACGTACTATACTATACTCCGTGTGTAGAGCCAGACTATGCTGTTCTGTACTCTACACTCTCTTGCCTGTAAGACTCCGATGTGATCGGACGTGCCGACTACTGGGCTCTCAAGCCTAACTACTTTTTCAATATATATTATTATTATTAACCTCACTGTTTATTATTTATTCCACCACTCCAACAGTATCTATGTAAAATTTCAGTTGTATAGCTTTTTTATAATGCAAATAAATGGCATTGTAATGATAGACAAACCCGCTGACTCTTGTACTGAACTTTTCTTAAAATTCACTATTCAAACCAATGATGATGACATTGAGCATTATTAATATATTTATTAAAAAATAGTTTTGAGGGATTTAGTAACATGTTACATGCCTATAAAATATTAGCAGACGTTAGTATGCCGCATAACACTTATGGTAGATTTTCTACCAGTGTTATTAGACAGAGATAGATTCAAGAGCGCGCGAAGCGCGCCTTCATTGCTATCTTTAAAAATTACTGATACAAGTACTTATAAAATGCATATGTCAATCAATGGTACGTACGGCAGTGAAGTGGAAATTATAGCATTTGTTCGTGTATATTCTGGAGAATTTCAAGGTGTTAAAATTAAAGATAAATATGAGATCGAAGAATATTAATTTTTCATCTTTTCTTTTAAATATTGGTGATGGACATATTGACAGTTTAAAGATTCCAGATAAATGGAAAACTAATATTATATGCAATAAAATTTACGGTTCAGTTATGTCTGTAAATGATGATCTTTCAAACAGAGTCATTTTATCGCCCCATAATGAAGATATTTACAAAATAAATTTAAAAATATTGAAAACAATTAATAGCAAGAAAGTTATATACTATAGTATCGATTAGGCTAGACATTAAGGTGTTAATGAAACTCATAGTAATGCAGAATTAAAGTATCCAACAGAATATTTAAATTCTCTGAAATTTCAGGTTTCCCAGTACATAAATTGACTTTAATAAATATACAATAGTCATGCTCATTCGAAATATAAGTATAAATGACGGACTCTGCAATGGTACCAGATTGAAAATAATTAAACTGTTCAAACAAAATATCAAAGCTGAGATTATTACAGGTCATAAAAAGGGAACTACTGCTTTTATTCCAAGAATTATTTTAGACACCGGTGAATATACATCTTTGCCTTTCGTAATATTCCGTCGACAATTTCCTCTAATTTTGGCTTTTGCCATGACTATAAATGAATCGCAAGGACAAAGTTTTGACACAGTTGGTATTTATATTCATAAGCCACTTTTTTCTCACGGTCAGTTGTATGTTGCTCTTTCTAGCTGTAAAAATGAAAATCAATTGTTTATTAGAAATGAAACCTAACTTATAAAAAATATTGTTTGGGCAGAAGCGTTTAAATAAGTGCAAATGTCTGTTCTTCGATAATAATATCCACATTAGTAATTGTCATTTCATAGAAATTTTTTTTTAGTATACTTAACATCTTTATAGATTTGAACACAATGTTATAAGTATGAAAAATATAAGTAAGACAAAATACATGCAAACTTGTTCAAACTTATAAGTGTAAATGTCTTTAGATTCATTATTTTTATGCATATTGTGGATATTGTCTTACTTTTTATTCGAGATTGCTAAACAAAATTTAACATACCAAGTTTTGTTTTAGATCAAATCCAAATCGGAAGTTTTTATTCATTCAACAAATAATGGAATCAGATCCTCTCCAAAATCAAGAAGACACACATAGGATTCGATACATTTGTAGAATTTGTGATTTGAGATTTAATTTCAAGAAAAATTATTTAAGGCACATAAGGGAGCATGCAGCCATTAAAATCTTTCTTTGTCAGAAATGCGGAATATTATTCAAAAGACATAACCACCTTATTTGTCACTTACTTTTATATGAAAAAAATATACAAATATGTACTTATTGTAACAAAAGATTTTATAGAACTGACAATTTAAGAAGACATATGAAATTACATAAGTAAAATTGTGCTGTAATCATGTTATTACTAAATTTATATTGATGTATCTAATTTTTTTAGAAAAATTATAAAGTAGTATGCTCATATAGGTCCATAAAAATGCAATATATATGAAACATAATCAAAAAATGTACCTACATGTTTTCATATTGGATAAATATGAAAAAGGTTATTTTTTTTCAAATATATTTTAAATGCAAGCAAGAGTTTTATAATGCAAATTATAAGAGTGGAATAGGTCTACTGAGGATACCACTTTTTTGTTAATAATCGTTAATAACAAAAATTAAGGGGGCACACCATCTTTGAAATTAAAATCAAAATTTTTCATAAAAAATGTATAAATACTTATATAAATGAACCAAATTTTTATTACTATTCTTAGATATAATTACCTTTATTTTGATGGTTTTAGACCTTCTATATACCTCTATAAAACCTACGTATAGTAGGGAGTCCATAATTCACTTACCGTAAGATTCCAAAACAACGAATGGCCCAAATGAGCTCAAACTCTAGGATATTGTTTAAAAGTACATTAGTTATGGTATGAATGAGGGGATTTGGTTTAAATTTCATAGAAAAAGGTTTATAAGCATATTACTGATTTTTTTATCAATTTTTGATTAATTTTAACATAACTATCATGTAACTTTTTTTCTATGAAATGTCGTGTGCGCACGGCTTTGTCGGTTCGAATGCGTCGTGTGTTAGAGATTTCGGTTGCCCTGTGTACATACAGCGACAATCGGATCAGTAACACGGTGTTTTAAGGCTAGCCTTGGATTGGCAGAGACGTGAGCGCAGGACTCTGCGGATCCTCGTCGCTGCTCTCGTTTCTCTCTTTACCCTGTGTGCGCACAGCGGCGAAAGGAGTTGGAAGACGTCGGCGTAAAGGTCGGTTTTGAGTAGTGAGGTTAACCTTGGATTCACAGAGACGTGAGCGCACGACTCCGTGGATCTTTGGTATCCGTCTCGCTACTCTCTCAACCCGGTGTGCGCACAGCGGCAGGAGAAGCAGAAAGACGTCGGTGTGTAAGAGGTTGTGTTCGGCGACTCCAAGTATCATCGATGTGCGCTCACGTCTTGACAAATTAACTTTTAACAAAAGTTTTATATTAAAGAGCTTAACGTACTCGTGTTCCGTAAATCTTTCAATCTTTGAAGTATAAGAAAGCCGCACGAATGATTCTTATTGACTAATGCGCTCTACCTGGCAAGGATAGTATCAGACGTAGTCAAATACTACTAGGAGCTACCGTGCTAAGACCGTAATTAACCCTGCTGGCCCATTGTGGAACGGGGAGCAATTTTGTGAATTTTTTTACTGTCCGTAGGATTCCAAGTGAACGAATGATTATTTTAGGCTCAAATTCAAGAAGGATACCGTGTACACTTGTAGATTTGGTATAAATGCAGGGATATTGATTTAAATAATTAAAATATATGTATATTAATAAATTAAAAATAAAATAATAATAATATAATCCTTTCTCTATTATATTAAAATGTGTCTGGTAGTCTCCGGCTATAAGTTTACTTCATCCCCAAAACTTCTCCTCCTTAGGGGTTGGGGTAAACCAACAGTTGACCGGAAGTAGACTGAAAGTCAACCAGAAGTGAACCGGAAGTGAACTGAAAGTGAACTAAAAATAATCGGAAAAAATACAAAATGACCCGGAAGTGACCAAAAATAACCGGTAATGAACCGGAAATATGCCAAAAATGAACAGGAAGTGACCAGAATGATATATATTCGCTATGAAGTACTCCTAATGGTTGAATCGAAAATTGAACAATAAATAATAAATACAAATTTTAGAAAGTATTATTCATAAACTGTAAATAATGTTGAAGCCTTTATATATATATATATATATATATATATATATATATATATATATATATTACTTCTTATATTATAATATAGCAATATGAAACAAGCTATATAGGTCATAATAAACTATTTTTCCATATTCTACAAGAAATATGCAGAAAAAGGTATGGATGACTTTTTACCTAAAATGCCTTACCTAAAAACACTGTGTTTGTGTGTGCGCGTGCACGTGTTTATATATATATATATATATATATATATATATATATATATATATATATGCGTGTGTGTGCGTGTGTGTACAATACAATTATTTCAACCGTTTGCTGCCGCTACTAATTTAACATATTTAGACAACTGTAATATTTAAAATATAGTATGACATAATGCTAACAAATTTATTTTATATGATGGCGTTGTAATAATAACTTATGTATCAGCAAAGGTTTATTATTAAGAATAATCCATAGCACTATATGTATTATATCAGAAATATCTTAATTTCGTTAATTCTTTTTGATGCAAATTATATTTATTCTGGTAAATGTCATTGAAAAAAAAACTGCATGCATCGTTGCTTGAATATTCGTTTTTGTTCAAGAAATTAAGTTTCAGTGAAGAAATGAAACTCTTCTACACGCATGCGTTCTCTCTCTCTCTCTCTCTCTCTCTCTCTCTCTCTCTCTCTCGTATGCATATATAAATGTGTGTGTGTGTGTGAGCGCGCGCACGCACGCGCGTTTCATCTGCAATATGTATATATTTTTTGCAATAAAGTTTTTATTAGAAACTGAGTCTCTTCGAATTATCAAAAAATGAAAAATTATGTTTTCTGTAACATATATTTAAAATTATTTAAGACAAACATTTAATATCCAACATATTCTGATGCAAACCGAAAATTTTACTCAAAATTATTATTTTTAATTTTTCAGCTACCCGTAGAGTTTATTTGATTTTGGGTATCGAAGAGTAAATTTATGACGGATCTGCTTGAAACACATTATTACACTTGTAATTCTATAATAAATGTGATGATAAACAAAAAATCAATTCCAATACTAGCCAGATGATTTGCTCGCTTTGCTTTCAGTTAACATAATGATTAACAATATTTTATTTTAGTCACAATTCAATTATGATAAGAATATACGTTAATTATAAATAAAAAAATCAATGATAAAAAATTTTGTAGATTATTTATTTTTGTCTTTTATTATTAAAATAACCTGTAATTTCCAAAGTATTGATTCTTAAACACTAAAATCCCCTATTATATTAAAGAGAAACCCATTTTGCGTTCTCCGGTTCTCCGCGGCTTTCCGAATTTATAATTTTTTATGAATTGAAGCGACCGATTTGGTAATGTATATCTTATTTAAACCCCCTATTATATTAAATCTTATTTAAATCATCAATTAAAAGGACACAATACCTTTAAACCCTGAAAAAAAGAATTTTTAGTAAAAATCACAAAATTAAAGTAAATCATTTTAAATTTTTTGAAGTAATATTTAGTATAAATACCTTTAACTTTACCGTGCTAAAACCTTCATTATCCCTGCTGGCCCATTGTGGCACTCGGTGTAAGAATTTGCGAATTTTTTCACTGTCCGTAAGATGCCAAGTAAACGAATGGTTCTTTTGGGCTCAAAATTCAAGGAGGATACTTTGCACACCTGTAGTTCTGGTATAAATGCAGGGGTTTTGATTTGAATGCTTAGAAATGATTTGGCGATGAAAAATCTGGATTTTTAAATTTTTTTTCGCTTATTATGACACCGTTTTGTGTATGAAACATTTTCCAAAGATTAAAATTAATTAATATTCCACCCAATCTTTCGGCAATATTGTCTGAATGTTGCATCTGCAGATTCGTCAGATTCGAAAATATTGTACCAGGGTTATATAACCTTCAGAAAATTGTCCTGCAATATTGCTATGAAGCATCATTTCCGTTTTTGGATTGCATTTCCAAAAGACAATAAGCATATTGTAGCAATATTGCTCAAAGATTATTTTGCAATATTGTAAAACATAGGCAAAAAACAATAAATTAAAATAATTAAATAAGCTTTTTTAAGGGCTCCCATGCCCAGTTTGGGTAGTATCATCCAGATGGTAGTCCCCGAATAGGGCATGAGAGCCCCTGAAAAAGCTTATTCAATTTTTTTAACTATTGTATTTTTCACCTATATTTTAGAATATTGATACAATATTACAAAGAATATTCGAGCAATATTGCCACAATATGCTTATTGTCTTTTGGTAATGTAATCCAACAATAGACATCCTACCTCACAGCAATATTGCTGGAAAATTTTCCGAAGGTTATATAACCCTGGTACAATATTTTCGAATCTAACGAATCTGCAGATGCAACATTCAGATAATATTGCTGGAAGATTGGGTGCTATGTGAGAAAATCTCTGAATTTACACCAAAACTACAGGTGTACAAAGTATCCTCCTTGAATTTGAGCCCAAAAGAACCATATATTCACTTGGAATCCTAAGGACAGTAAAAAAATTCACAAAACATTGCACCGAGTGCCACAATGGGCCAGCAGAGATAATTAAGGTTTTAGTACAGTAAAGTTAAAGGTATTTGTACTAAATATTAGTCAAAAAAATTTCATATGATTTACTTTAATTTTGTCATTTTTACTCATAATTCTTTTTTTTTTAGGATTTAACGGTGTTGTCTCCCCTTAATTAATAATCTTAAGGAATAAGAATTTTTTTTATTACATTACACCTAAGAAATTCGATCAATGTAATAATAAATCGAATACATGTTTCATTAAATCCTAGTTAATAATTAAAAATAGAGAAAATATTCTAATCATAAACAATTAATTAAGTAGAGATAAGTATACTTAACATCCAAGCATTACCTAAGAGTATCGAATTAATAGTAAGAAGAAAACCAGTAATAGGTAAAAATAGATCGTAAATTATAAACTAAGAAGTTTCGATTAATATGTTACAAAAGGAGGGTGGCAGCAGTTCGCGTATGCTAGCTGCTACGCGCGAAGGTGCTACATCAGCAACTTTGGGCCGCGCAACACTCCGCTGGTGCACGGTGCTGTGCCACGAGCTTACGCCTGTGATACATCTGGGACGTGTGGGCGAACGTCCACGTCACCCGAAAAAAACGGTCTTGAGTTTGTCAATTTTTCTAAATGATTGAGATTTTGATTGCATATGCTGTAGAATGAGGATGTTGATTGGCGTTCGTGTTATTTGTGTGTTATTTTTGTTGAGCATTAGCAACCGCTGTTGCTTTACAAAATTGGTGTCGTTTTCAATGTATTGTGTGTAAGCGTATGTATGACTATCCCTAAAAGTGATGGTTGCGCGATTCGCATTGGATTTTATCCATCCTTTTGATTTCTTTTTGTTAGATTTGTGTGAAAAAATCTTGCAGCCGCTGCTGCGTTACATTGATGTAGGAGCTCCTTAAGATACAAAAATATTTGAAATATTACAAGGTTTAATATGGAATTATGGTTAATGTTATTAATACACTATAGTGTATTTATAAAAATATGTAATACGAGGATAGATATAAATAAATGTAAAGTTATCTAATAATTACAATTCTGAAACTAGTATGGCTTAGCTTATAAATTATTTCTAGTCTATTCTGTTATGAGCTTGGTTTTTCGTTTTCTTTTTGAATAGTTAGTTACATAATGTTTGGTAGTAGTTTTTGATTTTTCGCGTGTTATTCGCGCCCGATAGTTTCAGCAGTATTTTCCGTACGTTGACGGCGTGCGCGGTTCGTTTCTCTTAATATTTCTATTTCTAATTGTCTTTCCTGCTGCTTAATTATCCGGTCGACTGCGTTGCAAGCGCATCGTCGCTTAACGATACACCAACCTATCGCCGCGAAAACTGCGATGGTTACGATGGTTAAAATGAGCAGTTGAATCATGAGGTCCAACTGCTTAGATTAATTTGAACTTAGTTGCTTCATGCTTTGAGATTTTCCAGGCATTGCTGGCTATTTTGCGGAGCACTGTGCCTGCTTTTAGCGTTTCTAGTTTTATTCCGTGCTGATTTCCTGCGTGATTGGCCGCTTCGGTCTCTATCGCGGCTTCTAAAGCTGCGGTACTTTCGACCTTATTCTCTAATTATTGTAATTTTTGGGGTAGGGAGCCGAAGATGTCAATTTTGGCAATTTTTGGGTTTTCAGCACAAATTAATTAATTCATAGTTCCTTAGTTTACTATCGACATGTATACTTATTTTGTACAATTTTCTCATCTTTTTAATAAAAATACCCTTGAATTTATATTTATATATATATATATATATATATATATATATATATATATATATATATATATATATATATATATATATATATATATATATATATATATATATATATATATATATATATATATATATATGTTATACCTATCTTATAAGCCATTTAAACCTTAATATTGGTGAAAGTGAGATTTTGATCCAGATTACGACCACCAAAAAATTCATGGAGATACTTTTTTATACTGCAAAAGTTCCTGTATGGGTCCCAGAATGGCAGAGACCCTGTATCTTTGGCTAAAAATGAAGATATTCATAAATTTGTGCTAAAATGATTAAAATTCATATTTAATGACTGTGACAAACATCAAAATAAAGAAAGTCAACCTAAGAGAAAATTGTTTCTTAATGTCTATTATTGACTAAAAATTTAAAGCTTAGTGTAAGTTATTTAAATACACGTTTGCTTATTGCAATAAATTGCGTTACTTAGATCAACGCCAAAAAAATCATTAAACTTGATTTTATTGTTACGAATATTCCTACCGAAGTCGAGAAATCGTAAATATATTATGTCTCTTGCAAAAAATTATAATAATTATCCACTGACTGCGATAAATCATGATCGAGTGTATGATTTATGTTATAGTTTTTTGCAAGAGATATAATATATTTACGATTTCTCGACTTCGGTGCATGTAAACTGTTTTTGGAACATATTTACCGGGGGTTGAAAAAGAAAAAAATTTTTGATCTTCGATTTGACAGAGAACCACCCATATAGAATTTCATTTTTATCATCTTTTTTTTGTACAAATAAATTTTCTTTTTGAAATAGAAATAAATGATAAAAAATAAATTTTTTGTCAATCGAATCATACTTGCTTATATTGATCAGTTTGAAAATTACGAAAAATCCAATCATGAAATTAATTAATGGAATTATAACTAATTATTTTTTCAATAACAATAAATTTATTTTTATCATTTATTTCTATTTCAAAAAGAATATTTATTTGTACGAGAAAGAATGATAATAAAAATGAAAATCTACATACATGTATTACTTTTATACATAAACCTTCGAAGAGAGCAAATAGCTTAGTTAGTAGCGCATTGGATTATGACCTCAAGATTCTGGATTCAAATCTTGGAAGTGAAAAATTTTTTTTTATGTTACCCTTTATTTATTGTGAATAGTTTATTTCGTTAATTAATAAATACCATTTTTAGTATTTTTAATAACATTTCAGTTTTGTATTATTATTCCCTCGATAATCACGCGATAAATCCGTGACAATCATGTGATTTTTTTGTAGGGGTCGTTAACTGCTCGGCGCCTTGACATTGAATAAAAAAATTTTTTCGTGGTTTATGTTGAAAATAGCCATGCGTTGGCTTTATGTAAGCGGAGCCAAAATGTATCTTTTAGTTCTCTTACTTTAATGTCGCATTCTTCGGTTTTATTAATGTTAAGATCTGCTGCGAATTTTATTTCGCATGTCGCGTTGTCTCTTATTTCTCAGATTAGTTCGGGATTGAAATGATCGATAAGTCGTTAAGTTTTCGGAGTTTCGCTATTTTTTTTTATTGTAATGGCATGTAGGTTCTGTTTGACTCACTTACGGCAAAATAATGGTATTCCGGCCATACGTAGGCTGCTATGAAAGTAATTTGAATGAGTTTCGGATAACCGGGAGCGGAGATGCTTTAAACAAATGAAATTGTTGTAAGTCCAGAAGTGATATAGATAGAATAATATAAATTAGGAATCCGTCGTCGAATATCACGGTTAATTTGGAACTTTTCATGATCGGTATTGCGGAGAACTTCTCGCGGGGAAGGGGGTATTTTGCGTTTTTTACGGCGTTACTGACAAGGAAAGGTACCCAACCCGAACTCACCGATTTTGATGATTTTCATATATGTTGTAGAACATAAAAAAATAAGAGACACGTATTTTTTTTATCGGCTAATTTTCACTTTTAAGGGGTAAAAACCTCCCCTAAAGTTAACCCCCAAAAAGCGTTTTTTTAAATATCTCGGCTTAAAATTAATATTTTTCAATGAAACAAATTGGAGGTTATTTCTTACAAAAAGAGCAAGTATTTCATGGTGATTTGAAGAGTAAGGGTAGCATCCCCTATTTCTTAGGGGTTGAAAACATATATTTTTTGGCATAATTTTATAATAAAAATGTTTAAACCGACTAAAAAAAATTGGAAAAAATGTTTAAACATCCTTAATAACAAAATTTAGTTGACGTCTTTCGGTGTTTTCATAAATATTACCCCTAAGGGGGTAAACCAGCCCTAACACAAAATAACTGTAAATATGTAATTCAATACATAATATTTCGTAGAAAGTTTGTATATAGAGGTTTTCGAGGTCGCTGATTACAAATCTGTTATCAGATTTTGAAAATTCAAAATGGCGGAACCAATAGGACGGTAGAAGGTTTGTATATAAGGGTTTTCGAGATCGCTCTTTGCAAATCTGATATCAGATTTTGAAAATTCAAAATGGCGGAACCAATGTGGTGGACGAAAATGTCGAAAAAAAATTTTAACTTTCATAAAAACTTGTTATAAATGTGTTATCTTTGTAGCCTGTACATGTGAACTAAAGAGCCTTAAACCCTAAACCCCTAAAGAACAAATAGGCTAAATGGTTGTGCTTTTTAACCAAACCACCTCAAATTCCTAAATTTGTAAACAAGAAAATTCTGTGTGTGAAGCAGTTTTATAATTTCCGTAGAAATTGTTATCAGAATGTTATTGAAATTCCTTTATTGTAAATTCAACTTATAATGTATTTTTGTTTATAATATTAGAGTATAATAATAATCTACAATCTTTTATCTTTTGCCATAGTGCATTTTTTGTATTGAGCATAAAATATATTATTTTACGATGTTTTTACAATAATGGTAGTCCTCATAAAAGTGTTTAAAGCACAATGCTTTTTTGCACCAACCACATCGTACAATTGCAATGTTTGTGCACCCTTCTATTTCACAATGTATTGCACAAGACTTTCCAAAACTGAAATCTATAGGATTATCAAATTTATCTGGTTTTTCATTGATGTAACCGCTTTTATACCAGGAATATTTAAACAAATCTATATATCTCGGTGAAGACAGTTGGTTGTGAACCAATGATTGAAGTTTAATTATATTATTTCTCACATGTAAATTCATATCATGATCCATTAACATTACATTATCAGAAAATGTTCGGACAAAGTTTTTCCAAATACGGAATCCATAGACATCAAGTGGTTGTATTTTTCCTGTGGTTCCAGTTGGAATTTTTTTATGTTAATAATTTTATTTTGTGGCATTGTTTCTTCTATAACTTTGTCACAATGACCACTCCAAGAATCAAGTAATAGTATTGAGTGATGGCCTACATAGGGATAAAATATTTTTTCCAACCAGATTTTGAAGTGATCTGCAATTAAACGACTTACTAATTAACTGATCAACGATATTACAATGTAAAAATTGTTATTAGTTCCCTTACTTGTTGTTAATTTTCCAGATTTGGATGCTTCCACGTACATGTTTTCTGGTCTAAATATGTTTTGTTCTACAATAGGGCCAAACTTGCCACTTGGTTCCTTTAAAACAAGAAATAGCGGCGACAACAGTTGTCCAGTAGCTGATATTAGTGGCTGTATAGTATAACTATGCGTTGTTGCTGAAATTGACTGTACCAGACATTGCACTTGCTTTTCTCCTTCTACTGCTAATGTTCTTCCAGAATGCATTTCTAGCTGAAATCCGCTCTGATCTGTATTATACAAATTTTCGAGTCCAATCCTTGGTATACACGATTTAACGTCATCGATAAATGCTTCAGCTTTAGCCGTAAGTTCTGCACTACTTTCTAGTGTTTTTCTTGTTATGAACTTATTTATTTTCCTAGAAACTATTCGGTGTGCTTGCTTAAATTTGAGTAACCAATGTTTAGAAGCTTTGAATCTAATATCATCAAAACCAATTTCTTTTTTAGCTTGTAAGGCCCATCGAATTATATCTTCATCATGGATAATTGAACCACTGTCGAGAGCTGCTTGAAAATTATCCAGGGTATACTGACAAATTTGTGCTACTTTTTCTCTATACGTGCCACCTTTATTAATTGAATGAGCCCAACGACGTAGCTGACTAATAGATGATACTTTTTTGAATCTGTTTTGCACTGTTTTGAGACTTAAATTTTGCTTCGTTTTGCTACTTCTCCAAAATTCTACAGCTCTTTTTTTGTATTCAAAATTTAGTTCTTCATTATCTGCTGTACATTGATTTGTTGGTGCTATATCCGGATCAGGAAAATGATGTTGCACTTCATCTTCAATTATTTCCATATTATGGTCTTTATACTCTTCTTGAAAATCCAAAGAGTCATCAGTAATGATTTCTACATCGTTGAAATCATGTGTTGCATCTATTAAAATTTCTTTTATTTTTTCGGCCAACTCTGTTTCGTGATAATTCGTGACACTATCTGGTATGTTTAACGCTTGAAAGTATGCTAATAATAAGTTTAGAACGTTTAATGGATTAATTTTCATTTTTCAATCTAAAATGAAAACAAGCGGTAAAATTTATACAAGCTGTGTTTTTGCATGTAAGGCACGACTGCTACATTTCTACCAGAATAAAACGAGTGAATGTAAATTGAATCAAATCATTAATTTATGCATTGGAGAAGAATTCTCGTTCCACTTTGTGATGTTCGGAAAACTCTATTTTTGGTTTTATTCAACTTTTATTCACTTTGAAATTGAATAATGTAAATCTATATAAAATCACTAAAGAAAATTTTCTACAACTGTATGATACCACTGACAAACAAAAAGACGTACTATTCGTACTTTCCAGCATCGAACTAGAATACCCACAAAACTCACTCACTGCCTAAAAAATAACACAGGCAGCTGAGGTAAACACTCGATGAAAACAATCTAAAAAAAGAACATACTGATTCGCACATATTGTCAACAACTTTTATGAGTGAAAGACATTTATCTGTGGAATTATCATTGAATGTACGATAACATTCATTAAACTAATGAATGCATATAAAATTTCCTTTCAATAACAACGCGTTCTTTAATTGCAAATGAAGTTCGAGTATTAATATTCTTTTATGTATTTTTACCAATAACAAAAATTATCATAGTAATATAATAATAATAATAATAAGAAGAAGAATAAGCATAATTGCAATAGCAATAATAACAGTAATACTGATAATATCAATGATAATGAAAAATAATAATAATAATTAGAATAATATTTATTATTAAATTTAGATTTTTTGATAAATTCATTAAATCGTAGCAAATAGTATTATTATGGAATTCCAGACTGTAAATATTTTACTATAGATACAATAATCATTACTTCGAGAATTCATCTAAAAAACTTTCGGCTTACGAAATAATTGTAACAATGAAAAAGTCCCAAGTTTGACAACATTAAATTTTATTACAAAACGCAAAAGAGTTTGATAAACTAATTTTATTAACCTATGTTTTTTCATTTGCAAAAAAGTGTGGACTTTTTGAATTTATAAAATTATATAATTATGCAATTTATGAAATACTTTATAATTTATGAAATTACTTTTGAAATTATGCTAATTTATAAAAGCAGAAAAATAAATAATCTTTGATTGAAACATAAAACGAGACGTTATTTGTTACATACAAAATGATAGAATAAAATATCGGTAATATGTCTATACTCGTGTCTACGGTAAAGCATAGGCCTTCGGCTTGTCTGGAGGTTAGGGGTTTGGAGTCGTTTGGTTAAAATGCACAACCATTTAGCCTATTTGTTCTTTAGGGGTTTAGGGTTTAAGGCTCTTTAGTTCACATGTACAGGCTACAAAGATCACAGATTTGTAAACAAGTTTTTTTGAAAGTTAAAATTTTTTTTCGATATTTCCGTCCACCATATTGGATCCGCCATTTTGAATTTTCAAAATCTGATAACAGATTTGTAATCAGCGACCTCGAAAACCTCTATATACAAACCTTCTACAAAATATTATGGATTGAAGTATACTTATAGTTATTTTGTGTTAGGGGTGGTTTACCCCCCTACGGAGAAGTATCTATGAAAAAACCGAAAAACTTAATTTGTTTATTATAGATGTTTACAAATTTTTTCCAAATTTTTTAGCCGTTTAAAACTTTTTTATTATATAAAATTTTTTTTCGATATTTCCGTCCGCCATATTGGATCCGCCATTTTGAATTTTCAAAATCTGATAACAGATTTGTAATCAGCGACCTCGAAAACCTCTATATACAAACTTTCTACGAAATATTATGTATTGAATTACATATTTACAGTTATTTTGTGTTAGGGGTGGTTTACCCCTTAGGGGTAATATTTATGAAAACACCGAAAGACGTCAACTAAATTTTGTTATTAAGGATGTTTAAACATTTTTTCAAATTTTTTTTAGTCGGTTTAAACATTTTTATTATAAAATTATGCCAAAAAATATATGTTTTCAACCCCTAAAAAATAGGGGATGCTACCCTTACTCTTCAAATCACCATGAAATACTTGCTCTTTTTGTAAGAAATAACCTCCAATTTGTTTCATTGAAAAATATTAATTTTAAGCCGAGATATTTAAAAAAAACGCTTTTTGGGGGTTAACTTTAGGGGAGGTTTTTACCCCTTAAAAGTGAAAATTAGCCGATAAAAAAAAATACGTGTCTCTTATTTTTTTATGTTCTACAACATATATGAAAATCATCAAAATCGGTGAGTTCGGGTTGGGTACCTTTCCTTGTGAGGGCGCGTATAGAGGTTTGAACATCTACTAAATCGGCTTCTGTTAGTCTACCGTACAGAAATGTATGAAGTGATCCAATGAATGGAAGGAGCGCGCGGCGCGTACGTTTACCTTAAGTCGAGCACCTGATCCGCTTGACGAGTGACGTCGTTTACTTCGTTCTGCAAGTCGCCTATTTCGCAGCGTGGCTCGCAAGAGTATATTATCTTGGCCGCGCATTCGGAAAGTTTTTCGCTATTCTTGAAATATGGTTTTAAATTTATTTTGTGGATCATTTTCTAATTGGAGCTTGATGTTGCGAGCAGGTTGTTGCTTCCCAGAATTCCTCCCGACATTATCCTGTAAGTTTTTTTTTTTTATAAGCAGTGGGCTAGAGCTTGGACATTGTGGTTTCTGTATCAAATTCGGGAGTATCCGTAAGGGTATCAGTCCAAGACGAGTTCACGAGATTCGGTAAACTATTAAGGGCTAGGCAATGCAAGATTGAGATGGATTAGACGATATTTTGTTACGCGGCACGTCCGGTGACATTGATTTCACCTTGCTCAAATTCTCTCTCGCTTAACTCCTTCTTGTTAAGGTACCCACGCTCAATTAGAGACTCTTCAACTTCTGTTGAGAGAAAATTGTCTGCGAAGGCTAAATAAACAAGGTTATAAAGGGTGTTTCTTGGCCTTCCGGTGTCACCCACGGTGGTTTTTCCCGCGGCGGTCTAGCCGATTATTTTCGTTTTTCACGTGCCGTTTTTGATTTCGCAGGTCGCTATGATTGGCTGTAAATCATTGCAGTCTGGTTGAGAATCTGCTTGATTTTTAAGTTTTGCTTTTGGTTTGGACTGATTGCTCTAAGCGTACGATCGGACTCTCTTGCGTGCGAGTCGGTCTATTGAATGTTAGAGACCTCGGATCATTTGTGTCTTCATCACTGGTTGACGAATTATCGCAAGATTGGTTTGTCGCATTTCTGACAGTTACTGGTGTGTTTAGGCGTAGGTAAGGGGTGAAGTGTCGACCGGTTGGATTAAGATAGATGTGAATGAAATTTCCGGCTTTATCCGAAAGTAAGTGGAAGAATCCCGTTGTTTCAATTTTTAGTTGCACGTAAATGCAAATGTTAATTTTAAAGCGAAAATATACGCGCAATCTACTAAAACGTATTGTGTTTCCGATTCTAAGATTTTTTTTTATTACGACGGGTTCTCCACATGAGCTTAATTCCGGAGATGAAAGCAAGCCTTTTCTCAGTTGTGTGGTCGACATATTTAAGTCTAATAATTTAATTAGTGAAAAAAATAAGCAATTGCCCGGGGGGAGTTGGGAATGTCGTCGGATGGTACTAGTAGTGCGTATAGCTCGGCGAATCTTTTTTTCGGATATAGCTTTGTACCAGTTTATTCCCCGAACTTTCGTCGGGGGGCTGGTGCGCGCGTTTGTAATTTCTTGGTATGCTATTAAAATCTTTGAAAGGCCCTTCGCAAGCGCTTGCATCGCCGGCCGTGTTTTTATCGTTTGAATCGATGTCTATGGCTTCGCGGCTTAGAGACAACGGAGTTCTGACTTGTTTTAGGTGCAGCAACGGAAGGTGTTGTTTTACGCTCACGCAGTCGGGAATTTTCGTTGGTGTTCATCGTCTCGGCGTTATTTTTATTAAAACTGTAGTTCTTGCCAGTTGCATGCGACACGTGCGCGATTATACCCGACTCCTCGCCATAGTAGGACTCTTGGGTTTTTGCTTCGTGGATATTTACTTGAATTCCGTCCCTACTCCCGTATTGTCTTTCTCTGACGTCAACTATGAAATTTCTGTTTAATTTCTCACCCAGAAATGGCCATGCGTCATTCAGCTTGGGCTCGAATAATGCTGATACTGGTTTGGGAGCTGTTTCTTTCTCAAAAGAAAGATTTGCGACGTTGGTATCGCGCGACTCGTTGAAACTTGTCTGCGTTTGATGCGGCTGAGGCTTTGCTGACGCTGTCGCTATTTTATTTTTCGCGGTGAACTTGAATTTTTCTAAACTTCCCGAAGCGATTGCGGTTTTTCCGGCGAAAGCGTATTTTCCTCGCTGTCGTCCGAACTGCTTGGGTTATAAAGTTTTCGCGTATTTGCGCTTTGTTTTCTTTTCGAGCGTATCTCTTTGCTTTTGATGAATGCCAAGTATCGATAGTGTAGGCGCAATTTTTTTGGGATGTCGTGGTCGCTCGAAAATTCAGAGATGTCTGAAATTACTGATTCTGGCCCAGATTCAGACTGAACGCTTGATTCGTCTATGCGCTTGGTTTTTTTGGGTAATTTTCAACTGTCCTCTAAATTCTATCGATTCGAGTATAAGTAAAATCTGTCAAACTCATTTCAAACAGCTAGTATATCTTTTTTACTGTAGATAAGCGTGCTGTCGTCCCGCCATTTTTTCCGTGCTTCTAATGAGCTGAAGCTGGATTCCACTGCTTTCCCCTTTCGACCGTCCTTCCCTACTGCTCGGGTACGGAAAATTATTCCCAGCGCCGCGTTTACTTTTTCGTCTGGCTCTAACTAGTTTTATTTTTCGGCTAGCGTGTACTATTCTGTGCGCGGTAACTCCGGGTTTTCGTCGTTCGGACCGAGCACTGGGTTGCGAGATAACGCGTCCGCGTTCGCGTGTTCTATTCGAGTCGGTTTATTATATTGAATTCATGGCCTATGAGAGCGGCTTTTAGCCGATTGAAGCGTAGGTTGGGTTTCTTTGCATCGTGAAAATGTTTTAAGGCCTTGAGGTCCGTTAAGATTTTAAATTTTCTGCCATATAAATAATATCTACATTGTTCTTTCGCGAAAACTATTGCTAACAATTCTTTGGCGTTTGTAGGGCAACGAATCTCGCTACCTTTCAGGCAACGAGAAGCATATGCACACAGTAGGTCTTTTCCTAATTCACCTTGGCTTAATACCGCGCCAAGGGCCCAGTCGCTTGCGTCAGTTTTCACGATAAATTCTTGGGATAAATCTGGCGCTTTTAATATCGGTTCTTTATACATCGCATTTTTTAATTTGTCAAAAGCCACCTCCTCCGCGTCTCCCCACTTGAATTTTGTATTATTTTTGAGTAATCTAAATAGTGGATATGCTATGTCTGAAAAATGTTGTATGAACCGGTGGTAATAGCTGAAGATGCCGAGCGCTTGTTTAACTTTTTTCGCATCTGTTGGCGCAAGGTATTCTGTCATCGCTTTGATTTTGTTGGGGTCCGTTATGTATCCCCCGCCTACTATGTATTCTAAAACTTGCACTTGTATCTTGAGGAATTGGCATTTTTTTGGTTCTACGGTCATATTGGCCGAAAAATCATTAAGTCGTCTGGATAAACATACTTGGTTGCCCTGCAGCCCTGCCATTGCAAGTGGCATGGCTTTCGTAAAAGTTATGAGCGCATCTTTTAGACCCATAGCCATACGATTATATTGGAGCAGCTGATTACTATGCTTTCCGTCCGGCACGTGAAATGCAGTTAAATAAGCTGAATCTAGGTGCATCTGGACCTGAGCCTTGTTTCAAGTCCGTGACCGTAATGTAATTCGCCGCGGCGAGATGTTCAATTATGTCACTCGTGAAGGGGAGTATATGGCAGCTATCTTTCGTTTCCTCATTTAGCGCGTGATAGTCCGTTACTAGTCGGAATTTTTAATTGCCCTGCGCGTCAGGCTTTTTTGGAACTATCCATAATAAAGAAAAGTAATTTGAATTTGACTGTGTTACTATGTTTTGTTCGCGTAGCTTCTGTAACTCACAAACCATGTGCTCTCTAAGCATCGGGGGAAATATGAATCTGTGATTGCGGATTACTTTATTTGATATAATGTTATTTTATGTTAAATCAAGTGTGTAGCCGGCCGGTTCTCCTTTGAGTCCGAGTACGCCCGTGTACTCGTCGATTATTTCTCTTATGCGAAGAACTTCTTCCTTGTTACACCCCCTAAGTCTATGAGTTTCATGGTTTTTTCGTCGCGTTCGCGCCTTTTTGCTTCGTTTGCACGCAGCCTATTATTGAGGTTTTTTACCTTTTTGTATTTTTCTACTTCGTATATGCGTCTGATAGTTGCGGTGAATTCTGAGATTTTTTTCTAGCAAGCCGTCCCCGTCGGCTTGGTAAAGATAATTGTCTGTAATTGTTTGGCATTCCTTTAATTCAACCATTGGACTGTCTATTGATACCTCCGTGTCCCCTATGTTAATGCATTCAGCGTAAACGCGCCCGTTTCTATTTACGCCTATGAAATTGCTAAACAGCAAATTTAAGTGAAGGTTTGTCAGTTCTGCCTAACTTACTTGTACGTTGTTGCTTACGCGTGCGCCAATGACCATTTTAACTTTTGGTGGAATCAAGATTCTCTTGTCCGCCTCAAAAGAAATAATTCTATTTCCTAGCTTGAGTGTTTTACTATCTGCATCGACGCATCCGCTGTGCTTTTCGATTGTATCCCATCCTATTGTGCCTGTTTCACTTATGGGAAATTCGTTTGGGACGATTTGTACTTTACAGGGCAAGTCTTGTATAAGAATTGTTGCTTATTCCAAGGTATGCGCTGTACCTGGGGTCACGCCCTTTAATTCAATGATTTTTCTTCTGTCGATTGGGTAAGTCAGGGCCAGCTTACCTCTTTTTAATAAAGATATTTCTGCGCCCAAGTCGGCATAAAATCTGCTGCAGCTGTCTCTGAGTTGCATGGAAGATAAGTTTACTATTGGCGGCTGCCTACTTGTCAATAAGAATTTTATTGACGGCATTTTGTTAAGATTTTTTACTTAAGGCGCGCTTCTATCTGAGTCGTCGCTCCGGGATTGCGGCGAACGCAGTTTAGTTTTTTGCGTTGATTTTTGTTCTTCGGCGGGCTTATTTTCATTTTTATTGCCACCATTGTCTTTAACGGGTTGATTCCCGCCTGAGTTGTGGCGATAATTACTCTTAAAATTGTTTCGCTTTAGTTCCCGCGGTTCTGGCCGTTGTAATTGTTTATCTTCTGCGGATCGTTATTTTGGCCGGGATTTTGAGCATTATTGTCCCCTGAGCCGCTATATTGGTTATTATTGTTCAAATTGCGCGAGCGTTGGTTGTATGGATTTGATATAACATTTTTGGACGCGTGTACTAGCAGTGTTATACAACTAGTGATATTGTGGCCCATTCTTTCGCAATATGAGCAAAATTCCGGTCTATGGCTGTCTGATTATAGCACTTGCGTGAGTTGTACTTGTCCTGGCTGCGATTCATGTTCTTTCTTTCTGTCCTCCGCCTTTGCCCTTTGAACCTAAGCTGGTTCGGGTAGTGTAAATACCGTATGGTTTAATGCCACGTTACCGTATTTCGCGCACCGTGCACTTTGTTTTCCCTCGTATTTGAGTGCGATTCTGAAGGCTTCGTTAAGCGTGTGCGTTCGTTCGCTTCGCACTTGGTGATCAATAGGCAACAGCAACCCAAGAATGAAATAGCTTAATGCGTCGTCGTGCGCACGAGCTTTTTTGTTTTTCTATCCCTTTTTAATAAATTTGGCGCGGCCTCGATTATAGTCAGTAAACGATTGTGTAGCTTTTGCATTCGGCTACTATAATGTCCCACAGACTCGTTCGATTCTTGCTGAAGGACTTTAATTTTGTCTAAGATCTCATCTGCGATTCCTACATTTCCGTAATGTAGAGCTAGGTCTTTTAATAATCTTTTTACTGACGGATAAGCTGTTACGAGCGCCATAGCCTTCGGCCGCTCTGCCTTTTAGTTTGCTTTGCAAGTGCATAAGAATGTAATCCTCGTAACCGTGAGAATTGAGCGGACTGTGTCGCAGAATGCTTAAGGGGACCTAACCACCTTAAAATAATTATTACAATAATGTCTTGATTTTTGTAAAACTGAATGATTTTTTATGCCAAATTGTAAAGTAATTATTTAATTTAATATTATAATGTAAAAAACTGTAGAAATAATTTTTTATATATGTCTCAATAGATATATTCTCTTAAAAACTGCTGCAGTGTAAAACATGCTATATTTTTGAGTACCACAGGATTCAGACTAAACGGATCAATGAATTGTACCAAACCATGGCTTGTTCTGTTCATTAGACATCTCTCTATGGAGTGAGTGTGGGATTTTGTAAAATACTGAAAGCGTATAAAGTTATAGCTTTTTAAAGCCCAAATTTTTGTATTTTTTTATATTTTATTGAAATTTTTAACTTTAAAAAGCTATAACTTTATACGCTGTCAGTATTTTACAAAATCCCACACTCACTCCGTAGAGAGATGTCTAATGAACAGAACAAGCCATGGTTTGGTACAATTCATTGATCCGTTTAGTCTGAATCCTGCGATACTCAAAGAAAAATACAGGGTATTGAAACAAGCATTATTAGAATAATATTTAAAATAATACAAAAACGTGTTTTTATTATTTTTCTGAAATTTGCATCATAATACTGTATTAAATATATTACAATATGTTGTTCTACTACTTTTTTACATTTATATGGAGTTCTAGCACTATACTTTAAGTTTAGTAGATCATAACCTGTAAAACAAAAGTACGTGTATTTACAATTTGCAATATGTTTTACATATCATTATAAATACTTATACAAAAATGTCTTATAATATACCTGTATTTAATAATGTAACTGCAGTTCTGTAAAACTTTTTATAGGTTATACTATATACTGTATACTGTTTATATTGTAACAAAAAAAAAAAAAAAAAAACATTTTAGTGTCCGCCACTGACATATGCACCATCATCAACAGTTGAAATGCATAACAGTCTTCTCAATTTTCTTGCCTCTTTTGTATTACAGTCTGCTTGTTTTTCAGCATCTTTGATACGTGCTTGATCTTTTGTTACTTCAGTGAATAATGCATTTTTGCCAGGCTTGATATTCAACTCTGACATAAGATACAGTAATCCTTTCCAGCCACTTGAAAACATTATACAAGCTAAGAAGGCAGATATTTGTAGAGTCTCAAGTCCAACAAAGTCCGTTTTAGGAGCAATATTCCACAAAACATTATTAAATGACTCATTAGCATTCTGAGTTTTACCACCCAAACATTTTCTTAGAAGCTCTGGCTCCGACAATTTTTCAAATACAACCTTGATCTCGTTACCACAACAACTCTTTCTTACTTATTGTCACATGAGTTCCATAAGGTTTAGAATTTATAATGTTTGAAAATGTTGACGAATCTCCATCTCCTGAGTATGACACATATTTTACATTATATTTTTCTATTGATCGACTAAAAATATCCACAATCACTGAAGGCTCCATTGACCCAGAAGAACCCCAATGGTTTTTTGTACATGATGGTAAGTGTGCGCTGTACCAAATTTCCCATTCTTTAGTACCTTCTGATCCATGAACTTTTTCATACTGGTTGCATTGTAAACAGTAAGAAGAAAGAACTTCTAAATCAATAATCTTTCCACTTTCTTGACCCAAGATTGACCCAAGTAAAAACTCCATTGTAGGATCTATGACCTCGACGCTGCCACGTACCATCACCTTGAACACCTATTTCCTGTTTACAAGCTACGACTTCATCTGGCGTATTCGTAACATCTGATTCATCATTTAACATATTTTCATCTAAATCTTCTATACTCAGTTGACTAATAGCTTCTGGATTAACACTTTCAGGTTCACATATCTCATTTTGTGAATTAGTACGTGTAAGTCGAAGTTCTTCGTCTATAGCTTCAGACATAAACTTATCCGCAACTCTTGATGTAACTTCGAAAAGCACATTACGTATTTTAGTAAAAGTTGCATTTTGAATTGGAAGAGGAAAGTGCATTACTCACAAAAAGTTCTCAGACTTTCCAGGCCACCACCAACCAGTCTCATAGCTAGGACACTGCGTCTATTGATTTCAAAAATATTTGATTTTTTTCCAATTTTTTTACAGTTGTGAAAATTCTTCTCATGTAAACACTTATCACACGTAACAGAATAATTGCCACCTAATCCATGACATTTTATTTCATAAAATTTTATATTTCCACCACACTTACACATCAAATTGTTCTCTAAGAATGTAAAGAAAAGACTCATATCAAAGATTCTATAACCTTCGAAATCAACCTCAGGATAATCTAGAGACGACAGTTTACGGGCAGAAGAACTTTTAATTTGTTTATTAGCATCTTTCTTTTATCTTCAATTTAGGTCTTTTTTTCTGCCGATATAATTTCTTGAATCAACTTTTCTGTGACGCTGTCTTGAAAAATCCATTATGCACACACTATATAAAAATATAAATTTATTATGAAAACACTGTTTTTATAGTATATATTTCACTATAACTTTATAGGATATATTTATAGTATATATTTATAGTATTTTTATATTATAAATATCACTATATCTTTTAGATATTAGATTTTATCAGATTCAATAAATGACATGTAAACATTCACATTAGAGGTTATGTTATCCTTGTTGGCCTTATGAAAATTGTACAGATAGATATAGATCTATGTATAAAAGTTACTGTGGCTGAGAGTGCCCCCTGCTGTTCATGATGGTCTCTAGTCTTCATGAACAGTAGCGCATGTTTTTCGACCTAACGCTCAGAAGTTAGCTTGTAAGCTTGAATTCGGAATAAGGCCGTTACCGGTCATAGTCGAAAAGAAACAGGTAACAGATATACAGCTTAGATAACAGCTCGCTGTTCCTCACTTATATAGATATACTAACCAATGTTATCTTCTTGTATATGTCCCTGTATCTGTATATGTTCCCTGTTCTTTTTTGCCTGTAATGGCCCCAACGGGCCTTATACATAGGTAAGTATAACTATAGATATGAGGAACAGCGAGCTGTTCCTTGTATCTATATCTGTTCCCTGTTGTGGATATAGGTTGATTTATTTTACTTTTATATTACACACACACACGCACACATAAAAGAAGCTAACAAATAATAAATATAGTAGATATATGTATGTATGTGTGCGTTAGCGTGCAAAAAGTATTTGACTTGAAAAATTATTAATTTTGCTATACATTATTTATATAGGTTGTTTAAACTATTTTTTTTGCAAATCTGATGACAGATTCGTAATCAGCGCACTCAAAAACCTTATATTACATACATTTTACGGCCCATTCATATGTTTTCAAAAAAGTGGTTTAAGGTGGTTAGGTCCCCATAATTGGTCTGGTTCACCGCTGAATTGAGGGATCATTTTGATTGCCTTATGAAAGTGCAAGGTGTGTCTCAATCTGAGTCTATTCCTACCAAAATCATTATCACTTTTTCATTCAGATTCGCTGCTGCTCTGTTCGCTTGGGTCGCTAGGCTCGCTGTAATTGCTAGACTAGTCGAAAGACTCACTTTTCGCCGGCCAGGGGTTGCCATGACATTTGTGTTTTCTGTCACCGTAGCTATCTCATGATGCGTCTCGTCCGCGATTTTGGGGGCATTTATTTTTCCGGCATTTTTTTTTTTTTTTTTTTTTGAGTCTCTGCCCGATTTATTATCCACCGCTCGGTGATTTGTTTGATTCTCCCGAATTTTGTACTACAACTTGCTGTCTGAAGATTGGTAGCTGAAGCGGGTTTTTCCGGAGTTTAATTTATATTTTTATCTAATTTATATTTTTGCGAAGTATTGCCGTCCCATCGCGAGTTGCAGCTTCTGGATCCATGATCCACATCGTAGGCATGTGTGTGTTTTTTCGTCGCTCGAGATATCGAGTAACCGCGCTACTCTCATTTCATGGCCTACGCTGCCATTAGCGTGATTTAATAGCTACCTATCTGGTGAGATAAACTTTTACTCATTTATTATCTCGTGTGTATTTCTCTGCGGAGAGTGAGTTTTTTCCTGGCTGGGTGCCTTAAAGACTTCGTCTGTTGGCCTCAGTATGCGATTTGTGCAGTTTTCACGGAGGTACTTGCTCATTCTACTAATTGCATTAGTGCTTTTACTTGTTGCGTTTGAATTCAAGTTACTTATTCTTTCGTTTAATTTCTTAAGTTCACATTGGGTCGCGGAGATGTCTGGTAGCGCGCATGCACCTTCTACGTTATCGTCGAATTTGCTCGTGATTTGCTGTTTGCTTTTGCTGCTACTTGTTTCGCTTGACGGTTTGGGAAACTCGCATTGTTTTGGTGTTTGATCCAGCGGATATAGTCGATTTCTCCTAGCTTCAAGCCATGTTTCGTCGAGCGTGAATTTGTTCGATTCTGCTTCTTTGTCGAATGATACCGGGATACCCTTATATTCGCGACGGGACCTTAATGCTCTACGCGTGCAGAATGATAGTGTTTGTTCGATTCTCAATATTTCGCGTGCATATTTTCATTGCTTTAGGTCCTATTCCGGCTCGCTTAGCGATTCGCTCTCTTTCGTTTTGCTATTCGATTTCTTTGTTGTCCCTGTCATATTATTAAATAAACCTGGAGCAGCCATTGGCGATGCGACGGATATAAGATACGTTTGTTTGTTTTTAAAGGGACTTGTTTTGTTATTTCCGAGTAACTTTGTGTAAAATTTGTGTCACGGTAAAGACGCGAGCCAACCTGATGTAACAGAATGTACTTACAGTAGGTTGATCGAAATGCTGACTGCGGCGGTGATGAACATCGTGACGACTCTCGGAATTGCTGCAACTGCAAAGGGTAGTTGCGACTGATCTGGATTCTATCTGGTCAAGGCAGGCTTAAGTAGTCGATATCGGCTTTAAGGGATCCGTTGGCCGTAGTGTTTTTTTGTGGTACGTCGACGGTTACTGCTTGAAGTTTAGGACGTTGCTGCTGCGGCTCGTGTATAGTGATATCACAATTCCTTTGTTTGGTGAGGCACGGTGCAGCTTGCAACTAATTTCCTTTTCTGCTGTTGTGGCCTTGCTTTTCTCTATTGCTTTGATAGCGTAAAAAAATTTGGCTTCGTTCACTCAAATTCTTGGGAACTTGTAATCGTTAAGACCTAATCCTCTTCAAAGATAAACTTTTTCCAAATAAAAAATTGTTTTTCTAAAGTACGTCCTTCTGCTAGTCCTACTTCTTGTCCTTTCTGAGCGCCCGAGCCCACGAGGGATGCCACGTGTTACAAAAGGAGGGTGGTATTCGTAAAATAAATTGGTGATGGGTAAAAATAATCGAAATCATGAATTGGAAAATTTTATATGCATAGAGATTAGTGACGAATAAGGATAGAATAACAAATTTTAGAAAAATATACATTCTTACAAAAATTAACTAGTGATGGATAACTAGTGATCAAAATAAGAATTACAAAATGAAAATCAACATATATTTTAGAAAAACAAATAAAAAATTATAATATAGAGTACATCTATAATTAGGACTTACTATAACCACGAATTTTATAAACTGTAAAAGTACAAATTTTTTGGATTACAGTAAATCATCGTGAATTCTATAACCTATAAAAGTACAAATTTTCCGAATTACAGAAAATCATCATAAATTCATAACCTGTAAAAGTACAAAATTTCTATATCACAAAAATCACCACGAATTCTACAAACTGTAAAAGTACAAATTTTTTCGATTACAGAAAATCGTCATGAATTATATAAATTGTAAAAATACAAATTTTTTAGATTACACAAAATCATCGTGAATTCTATATTGAATTATATATTCTATACAAAAAATTTGAAAATTTATAAAAAATTGAAAATTTAGAAAATTAAAAAATTTTAAATATTTGAAAAATTTGAAAAATTTTAAAAACGGGTATTAACAGAGATAACTTGGGTTAATTTTCCCCGCTCAAGCAGGGAGAAAATAATTTTCTCCCCGCTTGAGCTCAAACTTTTTCTAACACGCTTGGAATGGACGATTTTCTACGCTACTTTTAGGCATAAAAAAGGCCCATTTCATGCGCGTGTTGGGAAAATTAACTTAATTATCCACTGACTTTGAAAAATTATGATCACGTGTATGATCTATGTTATGATTTTTTACAAGAGACAATATATTTACGATTCCTCGACTTCGGTAGGAATATTTGTAACAACAAAATCAAGTTCTATGATTTTTTTGGCGATGATCCAAGTAAAGCAATTTATTTCTATAAGTATTTAAATAATGTATCACTAAGCTTTGAATTTTTAGCACAAATGTATGGATATCTTCATTTTTAGCCAAAGATACAGGGTCTTTGCCATTCTGGGACCCATACAGGAACTTTTGCAGTATAAAAAAGTATCTCCATGAATTTTTTGGTGGTCGTTGTGTGTGTGTGTGTGTGTGTGTGTGTGTGTGTGTGTGTGTGTGTGTGTGTGTGTGTGTGTGTGTGTGTGTGTGTGTGTGTGTGTGTGTGTGTGTGTGTGTGTGTATATATATATATATATATATATATATATATATATATATATATATATATATATATATATATATATATATATATATATATATATATATATATATATATATATATAATATATATATATATATATATATATATATATATATGACTATAGGGGTTTATGGTACCCAATATATATTCAAAAATAGGAAAATAATAAAGTTAGGACATATACCTTATTTTACGAAATATCGATGATTTAAGAAAATTCATCGTATATTATGGAGCCGTCGTTGAACTACAATCAATTGAAAGGACGACATGTATTATAACATGATAATTAATAACTGATAGTCCAGCATATAATAGTAGTAAGAAGGGCCATATAGCGAGACAGGCGTTATTGATTTTCCCCCTCCCCTCGGCTACGGCGCCTAGGCCGTTATAGCGTACACCCCCCTCTATCTCGTTATCTCTCTCTCGGCCTGGGGGGCTGTTATGGCGTAGGTCATTTTTGAGGGGCAGATAAGGTGTACCTGTTTCTAAGTAGACATTAAATAATGCAACAGATATGTCCTTATTTGAGGCTGACATGGTGTAGAAGCGCTCTCCACTTTCATGTGTGTGCGTTTGTTCTATACGTATGGATGTTTTTGTGGCCCTGAAAAGGGCCGATGGTTTCTATGAAATATAAATTATAATTTTTTATAACCCTTTTTTCGGGTATAGATCCGGTATTTGTAGAGTATTTTTCTGTAATTGATTTGAATTGAATTTAATTTTTCTTATCATCGTTGAGTGGTTTATAGCCGGTCTTTTTTGCGCTGTGCTCCTGACCTATCGTGGTTGCCTAGTCGTCTCCAAGTGAGACGCGACGCTTATCGGGCGCTATTTATAGCGGTAAAATAATAGTTGGAAAGAGAGGGAAAAACGTTACGATCTCCAGATAGGTAAACATTTATTGTCAAAGCCGATTCTCTCGTTTAAATTATCTGTTCTGTTGGTTCTACGAAATGTTTCTAGTTTAGTGTGTCGTTTTTTATAACACTCTCTATAACAGTCTTTTTTTACCCCACTGTCATTCGAGCGCGCTAACGCTAATTTTCCTGCACATACACCCATCTAGCGCATTGGGTGATAGTACCCATCACTGTACTCCAGGTCGATGCAGACTCTCTTTAAGTTGGATTTGTTGAGCGCGTAGGTCGTCGACAGCAGTAGATTTGGAAATTCAGCAGTCGGACTACGTTTGCCGGATGTTTGACAGTTTGCCATGGTGAAGCACAAAAAAATTCATGGTACTATCTCACTTGTAAAAAAAAAAGTTGTTATAGCGTACAAGTGCACAGTCAGAGAGTCTCGATGCTACTATGAAATCTCGCGACCGCCGTCGTCTCTTTAATACAATTTTTCCCACTACCCTTTCGTAGTCCAACAGTTATACGGTTGTTGAAAATACGGCGTAAGGACGTTACAAACTGGCCGTTAAAAATAAAAAATAAATCTTTTCATCAGAGAAAAATACGACAGACGACATCCGTCTGTTTAGAAAAGCAAAATTCGTTACTGCTTAATAAAGAAATACATGTGCGTAGGGTAGAATGAGAACACATTTATATTACGTTCAATATTTTTCTTTATTCAAGATTACAAATACATCAAACACATCTTAATCTAGAGGTACACGCTTGCTTACATGGTCCTGAGCCTAGAGAACGCTCATCGGCAAATGTAGACGCTCGCTTACATTTTTTATATTTAAGTTTATTGCGAATCTTTTTATAAAATTTGACGACAAGGGTATCGTTTTGCCCAGTGTCTTGTGAGAATAAGCGGCAAAATGTCCCGATTCTCGTACCGCAACACATGTGATATAAAAACATAACAGTGTATTGTCCGCAGCAAATCGAGTCGATGCTTTGAAGAGTTTTTGTATTCCAGCGAAAATATTTACAGTTCTTACGTAGGCGTTCTATATGATGTCTTGATACCGGTGGCAGGCCAAAACTGTCGAAATACGTGCCCAATCTATTTTTGTCAATGTAAATAGCTACCCAGTGTGTTCCTGGTTTAGTGTGATCATCGGTGTTACACACTATTGCTGCTGGCGTCATCAGCACCCGCGGTATCCGATCTGCAGCGTAAACCCCGATTGTCCGGGCTTTTAAGCCTTCTAGGACTGTCATAATCTCGGCCGTATTCATTTTTATTGTAGATGAATCGGTGTCGTTACTCGCGTATTCGTCGTCGTCGCTGCCGCAGGTGTCTTCGTCGCTGTCGATTTTGTCCACCACGTCCCTTCCTCGAAATTGCACAGTGTTACCTCTTCGAGACCACATAGGCTTTTGAATAGCTTGATAAAACACATCGGTGTCAGTCTCTTGTATTTTTTCCAATATTTCACTGTGCACCTGTGAATGGATCCACTTTTGTAGTATGTGTGCTCTCAAGAGTGCACAGTACGATCTTTTATAGGTGTCTGCCTGACAGCCATGGTAGCTGCAGACCTGCGGGTATTTAAAGCGTCTCTGCAGTTCACCGAATCCAGCTGTCGTGTAATCATCGAGATTCTCGACGTTGCGCGATTATAGATTGGACATATCGTGCTTTCTCAAGGCCCTTGACGTATATTCTTTTAGCCGTTCTAGCAAGGTTATACAGGTGATAGTGTAATTTTCGTAGTGTTATATCGCCCTCGAACCAGTGTATGCCAAAATGTCGCGCCGCTGCATAGTCGTTGGCGATCCTCAAGGAGCAGGGTAACTCGGTAAATTCGTGCGGTAGCAAAATCACCCAATGAGAAATGACGTGTCCTTGCAGAGAAACTACAGCCACTTCTTTGAGCAAAAACTTGTCTTCTTTGTCCCTGAAGCCCTGAAGTTCTATCACGTAATCGTAATCCATGGTGAATGTATCGGGTGCTGCTGCTGCTGACGTCGATCAACTGAGTCGACGATATACAGCGTCAGAACTCTTATACCTTTTTTATTCTCTCTCCCATCACCCAGCCACTTTAGGAATTAAAGTCCGTTATAATTTGTCTATTCGAGTCGATTTCAAGCACGTTGTCAAACTCTGCATAAACAATGCAGTTTAGCGTTTCCGTTAGAGCTTCGGCGAAACGCACCTCAACGCTTAGAGACCCCGAGCGAACGAGATTCCAATGGCTGGTAAAATGCGCTGACAAATCCGGTGTCAGATCGAAAGCAAATAGGCAAAATCCGTTGGGATAACCGTAACGATCGATATCGAGACCCTCGTTTAGGTAATGTATACCTGTGCCGGAAAAAAGCGTATGATAAGCGTCTACGTATAGCTTATGGTCACCGGTAAAGCGTGGCTGCAACGGCCTACTGGGGACTTGAACGCCGTCCACGTAGAGCGAAATAAAGTTTATGTTAAAGTGTTGAAAATTGAAAGGGTTGAGCTTTCTATTGCCGTTGAAGGCTTTATTTTTAACAAAGCCCAGGATGATCCTTTTGGGTAGCTGTCCCAGTATAACGTTGTCCAGGGTGTCGCCGAGTATTCCGCTGTGCAGCGTAAACGACTTGACTTCGGCCCTTGTTAAGGGGTATTTGGCTGTTGTTTTAGCAAGAGCGTTCGCGTGCGCTAGTAAAATACCCGGGCTTATCTTGGCACGACGCACGATCAGTGTGGCCTCCTTGATGTGCACCGAAAATTTTCCGTTGTCGGACCAGTCCATGAGACAAAAGGCGTCTTTGCTACGGACCAATCTTACTCTCACGTCTACACCGTTGATCAGGAATTTCGGTTGATTAAAAACGTCACAATGCAAATGTCCGATCATGTCGACGGCCTTGCCACCAGCTATAAAGAACAGTCTGTTAATGAGACCTTGATTCGCACCATCAGCCTTACGATCTAAATTTGGCGCGGCATCCATGGCATCGGTGGTGTCGATGCTCCACAAATCAGACGTGAGAAAAGAGCGCATAGCAGGCGCCGCATAATTTAGCAGCGTTTCTATGTAGGCTCTATACGGATACGCATTGTTTGGCGGTGAAACTAACTATTGATTGAAAAATATGTCAATCTGATCAAACATTGAGTGTATAAAGTTATTCACAGGGCCAATTTTGAGATTTTCGCTGGATGTATCACTAGCTGGTAGTATTTGAACGGTCAGGTGCAACATGGTGTGCGCGAATTGGATGTAGTGATCGGTTGAACTTTGAATTAAAAATTCCAAGGGTGAGTCACCATCGTCGCTGAACGACGAAATGGGTTTGTAGTAGAGATAAGCGCTACTTTCGATGGATGTTTGAGTGTGAGAAAGAGTAAAGAGATCTAGCTCGCTCTTCATCCCGTCGCCGCTGCACGCGTGTAGATACGCCATTGTTATTAATTTTTAGGACCGAAAATATCTGTCACACTTCTGATCCGCCTCTTTCTCTTCTTTTTGCGCTCTAATTTCTTGCTTGGTTTTTTGCTTACTCGCTTTTTTGATTTTGCCTTGCGACGCACGTTGCGTACCGGCGCACGGCTCTTCTTCGACTGCCGTTTGCGCTTGGCAACAGGACCTATATAGCCGTTGCCGCTCATCATTATGTGATCAAGCTTGTTTTCTGCTTTACTTTTCAAATTTTTACCCGACTCTTTCAGGAGACCGCTAAGGGCTTCTTTGAAATTAGCACCGTTATGGGCGACGTCGTCAATTACATTCAGGCCCGCGCGAATAGCTTCTTTGCCGACCGCTTTGGCACCGCGCGCGAGATAAGGTGCTATTTGACGAAAAATCGAGCCCAGAAAGCTTCCAATACCTGAACGTCGTTGGTAAGTCGCTCCTGTGTATACAGATTTTACACCGGCGCCGCCACCGACTTGGTCGTTGTAGTAATGAATATAATGACTCATTTTATGCCTACAGATTATGCTTAAAGTGAAGCGTAACCGTCAGTGTCCCGTACTCGAATGGTATTTTGTCACCGTGCTGATCTCTTATATCGATAACGATATTTTGGAAAGAGTGCTGCAGCAGTGGAATGTAATGGATCGGTGCAAACTGTTTAACCATGTACGTGCCGAATTTGTACTTTGAGTTTTCAAAAGCGACTATGCGCAAAAGTGCTGCTTGCGTATCGCCGACCGTGTACGGTGTGCATATGTCTGTATAGACGTAAAGCTGATCGGGCACAGCGCGTGCCAAAGAGGCAAGTCTGATACCCACGTTATTGCTTACACCCAAATTCGATGTTACAAAAGTGCCCGTTTGTCTGTGCACGGTATCTTCAAATCCAAATACGCGTCGAATTTTTTCATTAAAGGTTGTATAATGAGGATATTTACATTTACAAGTACGTCTCAAGGTGTACTAGCCTTTCTGAAATTCAGTCGATGCGAGTATCTGATACTCGCGAATATCTCGTACTTTGTTCAATTCTTCGGCCAGCTGGTCCACAGTTTCGTATATTCCATGAGGAAAATTGTAGTACTGATCACCGTCTTTGCTGGTCTCACTGCCAAGTTTAAAAGTGTAGTACGCCTCGGGTTCTTGAATGTGCACAACGGTGCGCGGCACGTGGATTTCGGATAGGCCCACGTGCCAATCTCCTGTCAGTCTTATTTCGCGGCACTTATTACTCGGTAGCACGAGATAAAAGTCGTCCGCGTTATCCATAGTTTAAACACCTTTGATATCGCTCGCTTTTATCCAAGAGTTAAATTTATCGGGATATCCCAGCCACTTGACAAACAGTTGTTTTTTATTTCCGCGACCCTTGGTTTTAATTACACGCTCTATCTTGAATTCTTGATCAGTTAGCATACGAGCAGCGCCTACGCGCACCAATTCCTCGTTGTAAAAAAATCCGTCAATGATTTCAGTCATCTCATCATTGAGATCCTCCAATTCGTATGTGCAAATACCTTGCCGCTGAGTTACGCGTTTGATTTTGAAAATTTCTTCGCTAAAGTTTTTTTCGAACCCTTTCGAAAAGGTGCCCTTGGATCGACTGATGCGCACGTAGTAGTTGACACGGTATTTAGGCTGTATCAGGTGCTTCTTTTCACGGGCGTGACGCTGCTGTTCTACGTTGCTACACGCTTTGTAGACGTGTGAATCGTGTTGTTGTATGCGTCGACAATTTTCTGTAACACGTCAATGTAACGTTTGGTGTTGCGGTGGGTAAAGTACCTCCACATACGCTCTTTCAGCGTACGATTCACGCGTTCAACTACGGCCGCTTTGATATCCGGATTTCGGACGGTGCGAAAAGAAATGTCGTATTTTTTGAGAATTTTTTGAACATCGCTACCTGTAAACTCTTTTCCCTTGTACGATTGTAAACACTGAGGCACCCGATTACCGGCTCGTTTGAGAATTTTTTCAATGGCTGTAGCGACTGTCTGAACTGATTTATCGCGCAAGGGTTAGGCCCATACAAATTTACTGAGAACATCTATGACGACGAGTATGTAACAGAATCCGTCATTCGCTTCTTTGAGCGTGGTTAATTGACACAAATCTGCCTCCCAAACGTCGTCAATGTTGGTGACGTTATAGTGCAATCTTGAAAATTTTTTGCGTATCGGATGATGAAGTGTGTACGTGTCCTGGTTGCTCAGCCACTCGTAGATGCGATTCTTTTCTTTGTCGGTTAAAGATTTGCCTCGAGTATTGACACGGAGGAGATTTCGAGCACCTGCGTAACCGGTCTCGTGTCCGGGATCATAATACTGTTTCTCAAACTTCATACCGGCAGATTTAACCATCTTTTTTCACGAGCCGATCGTCTTGGCGGCCGCGGCTCGTGTCTGACTTTACTCGGCGGCTGTGACGTGGCTACTGTATCTGTACTTTTGCGCTTCGCCACCTTTATTCTAGCCAATATTTGTCTAATCATTTTTGAAACGTGCGTATTCCCGACGAATTCATTCGGCGTTTCGGAGCTGGCGATAAACTTTGCAAATTGAAATTGTCCAACGGGCGGATCGTACTGGGTATCTTTTTTTGGCTTTATCAATATATCGCTCAGTAAGTCTACTATATTCGATTGAAGCACGAGACTACCGTCTATGATAACGCCACCCGTGTTGTTCCATTTGAGCCTATCGGACTCGTTAGCCTGCCAGTGTTTAAGCAGCAAGCGTGCTTTTTTCTGATGAACTTTTGGCACACTTTCGATAATAGTTTCTTCCGACAGCTGTGTCGCGAGATTCTCATCGCGAGGCTCTTCGAGTTGTTCGCTTTCCTTGAAGAACAGAAATTGTCGCAGTGCTTGCAAGTAGTTTTTACACTTTTCTTCTTCACTGATAAATTTTTTTGAATTAAGAATCTCATGCATTTCCGCGTCTAGTCGTGATAAGTTATCCTCAGGCGTTTGTACACTGCCCTCGGTTGTTAGTGGTGCTGGTATCGCGTGCTGCTGCTGCTGCTGCTGAACAGTCGTAAGCTGGGCGGTGTTTTGTAAACGCTCGGCCATCGTCTCCGGTACAACAATCATTTTTCTGGCGTGCTCCATGTTAGTGTAAAATTTTTGAAAAAATCGTGCTGATGAGCGGTTCGAGAAGCAGTGGTAAGAAAAAACCACCGCTCTGAATTATAGTGCGTTTTCGACGTTTCCAAGTACCAGCGGTGGCGGCGGCGGCTACCTTACCCCGAGCGGCGGTTGGTGGTTCGATCAATTTTCTCAAGACGCATTTGTGCTTTTTTAGACGATGTTTTTCGCACTCCTTGATCTCGACTATTCGGTGTAAGACGTTGAGCGCACACTCGCAGATACACTTGATGAGCTGTTTATCAGCGGTCCGTATCAAGGCATCGCGCTGTTTTTCGTTGGCGTGACAGAGGGCGTTCAAAAGTGCAACGTGTTTTTTTGAAAAATGTTTACCACAAACAATACCTGGATCGGTGCTGCTGTTGCAGGATGTTCGTACGGCCATCGTCTCAGAGAGACTGCTTTAGTCTCGTTACAATCGGCACATTAAATAATGTTGTGTATCGCAGCCTGCATCTATCGTCGAGTCGATTTGCCACGACGAGGCACGTACGCGTATTGCATCTGATCGTCAGGAAAAACACATGTTCGAAATCGAAAGTCGTCCGGCGTATCCTGTTTTAGATCCAAGAGTAGATAGCTATGGGGGCGACTATATGCATCCATGTAGGCCTCTTGCAGAAATTTCGAGTCTTCGGGATAAACTTGTCGCGCTAGGTACCGGATTTGCGCACGGTCGCGAGGATTCTTGAACAGAACGATGTAATTCGAATTGAGAGACAAATCACGCTGATTTGCACCTTTGTAAAAAAGATTCTGACATAGATATATAGTGAATATGTTTTTGTGATGACAGCCACGTACAAATAAATCGAGTAATACACTGTTAGAAGATTCACGCATCAAGTCGTCTAAAATTAGCAATTTTTTCTTATCGTTATCGTTGGAATAGTCGCTTGACTGTGGCAATCCTTCCCGAAACTCTATATTCAAATTACCGGGTATTTTGAATTCGTTCCTATACGTATCTTGCCATTCGCCATAGTAAAATAATACGCGATCAAAGCGCACGTTGCACATTTCAGGCAGATTAGCGAGAAACCGTTTTACGAATACGGTTTTTCCACACATCGTTGGGCCTGATATGATGCATGTGAACGGATGCTTCCAACGAATATCCATCTTTGTTACTGACAAAAACAAATAACTGTCCACCTGTTTTATTGTCGACGATCCCCGTGGCGGCGCGGTGGCGGCGCTGTCGAGGCACGTCACAGTCAGCTCATCGCGTGCCTCGTTATCAGCTGTTTTCCCGGGCGGGTGGGCGCAAGATAAGCTGAAACGACGCGACCGCTGCTCTCTAGCCTACTACACGCGGTGTGATCAGTTGATGATCGGCCGCCGCGGTAATAAGCTGATTTTTGGAGTGATGGGTAATGGTAAATATAATTATTTTTTTACTTTTACAGTATAGATAAGAATACATCAAGGTAAGGTTTTTCTTTTATTTTCAGTCATATTTATTGAGATGTAAACATATTTTACAATGGATTAGTTATTTTTTATAACCAAAAGGAAGAGAACAGTTTTTCGACACATATCGTCTTTTTTTAAGAACAACGCTACAAGTTTTGAACTAGTCGCGAGTCACAACCTCGTAAGTAAGTGTGCGCCTGATTGTTGAAAAGTGTACCTTAATTGTACGCTTGTCCTTGACGGTGTCGTTGTCGCTTTTGTGGGCATTTTCACCAAATTCATCGTCAATTAGAGATTTTATGCTGTCAAAATTTATCTTTAAAGAATTATTGTAATTTAGACGTATACCTTTGACTTTACAACATTCTATAGTGGCATCGGCGCCCGGTGTGATTGCCCGAAAAGCGTAAAATTTCGGAGCTGCAGACATCATGGTTTCTATGTACGTACCCTCGCCATAACTTCTTAACTCATCCGTCATAGCACCTAAGAGATTACCTATTGGCGGCTTATATTCGGCCGGGTCGTTTTCATTTTTCACAAAAATGCACGAGTCTGTATCGCAGTATAGTAGGCGCGATCCGAGTTTTTCCAAGTAACCATACAGTTCAAGGCGTGCCTGCGCCGTTGTGTACGCTGCTATGACGACATTCGTATAGGGTGTCGATGTTACAGCTTCTTCTCTGAATTGCCAATTTACATACAGAATATCATCATTGATAGGTAAGATGTCGAAAACCTCCTTATCGGTAGTAAATAAAAGCTTCAACAAATTTTCGCGTGATTTGACAACAGTGGTTTGTTTCATATTTGTGCGCTGACCGAATTTACCCCATTAGCTATTTAAAGAAAGTTTGGCAACAGCCCGTAATCCAGGATTTTTCTTAATTTGTTCACGATCTAGAACGATACCCTCATCGCGCTCGTACTCGGCTAAATACCGCGCTTTCGCATTTTCGTTGATACACCAGCTGGGACAGTCGGAGGTTTCTTGTTTTATCTTCAAAAATAGATTTACATACTGCGCAAAGAGCCCACCTTTCGTACCATCGAAGCACGTCGTGTCGTACTGCCAAATGATGTATATCTCGCTTATGCGATAACTGAGCTCAACGGCTTTGCGCAGCTCGTCCGCCACCCAAGTATCGGTAAACTCACGATCCGCTATTTGCTCGTGATGACAATCTTCGGTGCGCGCCTCGGCGCAACAAGAGCGACATAGCGCAAAGAGGAGGCGACCGTGCATTTTAACAGGCAGCAGCGGCATATACAAATTTCGCGGCGGTAAAACTGCACTTGACCAAGCCCTCGACATCGTCAAGATTGTTGTAATCATCGCTAATCAATTCGCGACACTCTTCACCTACGAAAATACGCGGATGACCGATTGGGAATTTTCCACGCTTACAGATGTACGGGTACAGCGAACAAATGTCTGTATATTTGATTTTCTCGCCGTCTTTGACTTTGTAAAAAGGTATGATGTTTTCTGTTCGCCTTCCAAAAAATGCATCTCGCGGATTTAAAGTTATTCGACTCATTAGAGGACGATTTTTCACGTAGGAGGCGATCTCTTGGTTTCTCAATTTCACCTCGTCAAACTCGCATTCCCATACACTACGAACATAGTAGCCGCAATCGCGTATTTTTTGCAATTTAGACATTGTGTTTTCGTATGCGGCGTTAAAGGTGCGACCATAAGCCAGCGATTTCTCACGCGCTTTATCAAAACATTTCGGGCAGCCGTGCGTGTAACAACCCTCGTACTCGTATACTGTGCCTTTATGCTCTCTATTTAAAGGTGGTAAAAATCCATCCACTAGAAAACCCTCGGGTAATCGAAACTCTCGAGCGCGCCCCGCGTGAATGATTTCTCGACCACACTCGCGTTCGCACTGAACCAACCACTCTACAGATTTTTGAGAATGTTTGTCACCTCGGCGATAACCGCTAGCAGGTATAAAAAGCGAGCAAGCACTTGCTATAGTAGTTGCTTCAACGAATGGACAGATTTTACCCACATTCAGAAATATCTCTCGAAAAGCAACACAGGCGCGTCGCAAAATCTCCACATCCATAAGGGCAGTATTATACTATTTCTTTTTGAAAATCGAAAACATAATCACGCCGAGTTTCGTTGTTATACCACGCGTAGAACGCTTGTCGCTCTTTGACAGACATAGAATCTGGCGCGTAAAATCTTTCATCGGGTAGAGGGCCGACGTAATTTTTGTTCTCGGGGATATTAAACCAATGCGGGAAATAGCCCTTTTTCGCGCACAGTGGCAGACGAAAAGTTACGGACAATAAACTTAAGCGCATGTGAAAATAATTTAGACTGTCAATAAATTTGGTACAGCCACATTGTAGCAAAACGATATTTTTTCCATTGAGCACGACACGAGCATTGTGCGCGATGTATATAATACGCTCAAACACCGATTTTTCACGAACGTATAATTCAATGAAATGCTTTATGGCGTTTTCTCGAAAGATGTGTTCGCGTATACCGCAGGTGTCGCAGCGTATTTTCATATCATCGGCGCGTGTCAGACAGTCCGTACACAAATGTTGAACAACGCATAGATTTGGAGTATGCAAACGCGTATCCACTCGCATTTTATACAGCGTATCTTGTTGTGTTTTAAGATTGTAAAACACGTAAAGGTACTTTTTAGATTCTTTTAGCTGTTTTGGAGCGCGCACACTCTGCATGTAACACGCGGCGTTTGTAGAGTGCCGTGACCGACAAATTTTACAAAATAAAATACCACATTCATGCTTTCCACGATGTATGTGTACGCGTTTCTGACATGTTTGACATATTTTCAACAAATCGCAAATTTTCTTATTTCGCTTTTTATACGACCCCACCGTTTTATGATTCTGAAAACAAGTGTTTCCGAAAAAACTTCTAAAGCAGTCGTTGCACTTAATCAGCTGAATGTCGTCTTTGCTACAACTAGGTGTAACAAAACAACGCGGGCATATCGAGTTACACGCGTGTCGATCAACGTACTGATACTTTTTATTACAACGGTCGCAAACAAATTTACTTTTAGCAGCACCCGTTAAATTCAAAATTGTATCAAAATGATGCACGGCTGCATCGTGACAAATATTAACGACTTTCGGTGATATAAGATTGTATACCATAAGGCGACCGTCGAAAAAAGGAGCCTCCCCAGAACCAAAAGTTTGACTATCGTACACGACTATCGCTATATTCTTTCGCGCATAATAGTATTGAAATTTTTGAATTTCGCAAAACCCACACCCAGCCGTCGGTATTGTAATGCCAGCTGCAGCAGTTAACTCTAACGCGCGCTCCTTTTGTAATGCTTTTTTGTATGCTTTTTTCGTCGTGTCAGTCGCGTCTTCTTTTAAGTTAACAAAAGCCTCACCAACAACTAATGCTCACGGCGAGCACAAATTATCAGAGTTTTGAATGATGGAAATTAAAGACCGTTGACCCAGCATATTTATACCAAAACTTTTCTTTCGTCCAGCCCCAAGCGGCACCTCCACGTACGTAGCTTCAATAGAAAAATTATCGTCTATTTCGAAATTTTCATTGCTCTGCATTACTCCGCTGACAAGCATCCATAAATCATCCAAGAAAAAATTTGCGACTGGCCGTAGGGAAATACAAGCTGAACCGCGCGCGAAATTTTCACTATTTATCGTAACGCCTATCAAATCACTACTGCCCGCCATTGATACTAAATACGTGTGAATATCGCGCAATACTAACTCAAGCCACAAAATAGGATCAAAATTTTCAGGCATAGTCTCTAACACACGCATGACTATTCGCCCACCATTTACACGAAATCTACGTACATAGCGATTACGCTCTTCTATGATGGCAAATCGAACACCTGACCTTGAATTCCCATATTATTATCGTTTTCTCTAACGCTACCCTCGACGCTATCATTATCGCTGTGTACACGTTGCTCGTCACCGCTATGCGCACTTTCCTCACGATGCACACTACTGTCGCTATGTATACTACGCTCACCACTACTACTCCGGCTGCTGCTGCTGCTGCAGCTGCGATATCTGCTGCCGCTGCTGCAGCTGCGATATCTGCTGCCACTGCTGCTTCGGGTGGTAGAGCTGTCATTATCGGTACTTTGACGACGAGGCCGACGACGTACCTCTGATCCCCCGCCTATCTGTGTTGGCGTGTTTACAGCAGTATTTATGACACTTTCGGATGAGTCGAAATCGTCGACACGGTTCTGCATTTGAAACTCCGGCGATATCGAGGCACTACAGGCTGCTGCAATAAAAGTTTTACAAAAAAAAAAACAAGTCTATTATTTTATATAGCCATTATTTTTATTTATTTGTAAAAACACACATGCGCGAAGTAATAAATGTTTTCTTTTGAATTAATTCTTCTGGCGGTCCATTAAAACTTTCATTAACACGGCCCAGTAAATCTACGATGTCCTGCGCCGTATACAGAGGAGAATTTTCGTCTACGGCCTGTGTATACAACCATCGCAACTCTTGGGCTCTACGCACTTTGTATATACGATCAATATAAATATCTAAATTTGACGCGTTGAACCGCTCTATGGAATCGGTGCCATTTTCGACTCTTCTTATAACTTTTCTTTAAAAAAAAAAAATTTTTTTAAATGTTGTAAATTAAAAATTTACTCAAACTATAAAATATCAGAAATAAAGATTAAACTTACGCTCATTTATCCTATTGTCAAAAGCATCTCTTTCGTCGTACCGATGATACGTCATTCGGGCGCGATCGACGATCTGATGATAAGAACGCTCGGCCTCTGGGACGGGCCGCGAGTAAAAGTTTTGTATTGCTGCGTGCTGAGCATTGTTTGTAGAGACTGCCGATACTGATCGTGCATCGATAGCACACTGCACAGCGTCGTTCGGCACAGCATAATTACGATGAATCACACGTACCAAATCACTTCTCGGATATGATCGTCCGATAAAAGCCCGATTAGAAGCTTCGACATCTGGAGACGAAAAAAAATCTTCTTCCGAACACGACTCGTCATTCTCGTTATCAGCACGTGGGGTCGAACACGCCTGCGGAGGTCCTATAGGCGACGACGGCGTGAAATCAGCGTCACCCTCTCCACTACTTTCAAGCATCGTAAATCCGCTCAAAATTTCGACTTGATGACCGTCGTTTAAACGCTCTGTCGCGGGAACAGAAGTGCACGTTGGCGTGATCGCGGTACACTCGTACCAGCGCCGTTATCGTCACCGTCGTCATCGTTCATATCGTAAGACAATCTACGTTTTGCAGATCGCAATGGTACCCATCGACGTATAGTGTCGCCGTCGCTGTCATCACTCGAGGACAAAATGGTATAAATTTGCCTATCTTCTTCATCGCCATGATCGTTGTCATCGCGCGTTTCCCTTAGAAGATTTTCGCGCGCTGTAAAACATATTTTATAAGAAATGTGTTGATTTAAAAAAATAATATTACAAAGTTAAGTACTTACCAACATATTCGTCGTATTCAGTCATTAAACACTGCAAAGGAACCATCTGATGTAGATCACGTAGTAAAATTAATTCGGCCCTGTGCTTACAGCCAAATGATTTCCACGGAATATCAAGCGATACAGGCGAGCAATTTCACGAATAGTACAGCAGCTAAGAATCCAACGAAACATTCTTTTCAGATGTACGCAACTCATGCGTCTCAAGCGACGACGCCACTCAAAGTCGCACACTCTCCAGATAGCAGTATGATTTGAGCTTAATCGCAACAAATCCACTACACGTATAATACCGCGAAACTTATTTTCAGTAGAGTTTTCCATTATGAACGGTAAATGGAAGAGGTCTTTTTCGTGCACAACACTCATGAAAAGTGAGACACACTTCTCGTTGTGCTTCGCCTTTTATGTCTAATAGGGAAAATGATTAAAATAAAAACGGATTTCTGTAACACCCCCGCCGAATCGCCACGCATATACAGAACTCATTCAGCTGCAATGCTAGCGCCATTGCGCCACTACACCCTTGTATACTCATACACGACGGACGTCGTCCGCCATCGATAACGTACATATGCCGGTCCCTATAGATAATCATTCGTTGAGGCATTTGTATACATTCCGTGAAAGATGTTTCGGAAAACACGAACATCCTAGCGTGGGCTTAAACAGCATATTACCACCTCAACAGCCGCACACCTTGAGTATACAAAAATATACAGATGTCCCTTCGCCAGGTTAACGCCGATATTATTTAGACCCACCGTTTTTTTCCAAAGCACACAGCTTCTCGGAGCTAAAAAGTTATTCTGCTACGGTGTCTTAAAGGACGAAATTCAGTCAAAAACTTTTCTCCGAACCGTATAGTTCGACACATAGTTCCACGTTCAAAGCTTAGAAAAAAAAAAGTAGAAATGGCCTCTTTCGACAACAGTTTAATCGATCAGGTGTGCGCTATGACGGACGCTCAGTTCGACCCTGAAGAGTTGGACACCATTCTGCACGAATTGCAGTCCAGGACTGCAACAGAGCCTGCTGCGACTATTACGACTAGTGATGTGCCAGAGCGTGAAATATGTGCTGCGTATTTCGACCCGAATATGATACGGGTGTTGACCGTAGCGATAGGCGATCAGTGCGAAGAAGTGAAAAATTCTCCGAGTAACGACGCGAGTGAAGTGACCGACAGCGGCAGTTCAGCGTTCGGCGATGAGCCCACTAGAGCAGTGTCTGAGCAAATTAGCGATAATTTGTTCCAAGAATTATTCGAAGTGCCAGCCGAGGGTGAGTCCATGGATATATCGTGACCTGTTAAGGAGTGTCGTGAATCCGTGCCCGCGATACCTGCCAGTACCGTCATCAACGAAGTAAACTGTGATAGTATCGACGTCGATCTCGCAGCGTATGACGACGAAATATTTGGCCTCATGACTGCCGAAATACTCGCCCTGAATCCACCGACTGATTGTGAAGCAGAGCAGCAGCAGGCGCAACAACAGGAGAAACAGCAGCAGCAGCCGAAGCAACAACAGCAGGAGCAGCCCCAAGAATTGCAGATATTTCAAGATATTCTGCGGATAGATGAAGGTTTGATGCATAATCAGCACACTGATAGTCTGCGTGTATACAAGAAAATGCACCGCCATAACGAGCGACTATCTTCAAGAAACTATAACTTGTGCAAACGCTCCAGTGAACAATCAACAGGAATGCAGCGTGTATTAACACCGCAGTAACGGACTCGTGCTTAAGAAAAGGTCACATGTTTATGTTCGCCTTAGCGCGAAAAATATTAGATGAAAATGCTGCTATCTGCACTCCACCCTTGATGACGCTTTCGTCATCAAGATTTATCAATAGCATCCGCATCGTAACAGACGGATGTATTGATAAAAAAACCTACCACGTGTGACGAGAATAGAGGCGTACAGATTGTTGCACGACCTCTGTATGCTACAAGTATGCTGTACCGCATAGTAAGCATAACTATTTTAAATATTTTTTTCTTTATACATAATTTAATAAAAAAATATTTGTTTTATGTTACAGTTGTGCAAGATATTCTGGCTCGTGGTTTCGGAAAGCGGCGCAGGAAAACGTTATGCATGTGGCATGGCGACGCAAATCAGGGCGCTACGAGAGCGATGGCTGGGAGACAACCGTCACCAGTAGGCTGTGGACGGTGCCGTTCAGCGACCACGTTTTCGACGGCCTGATATGGAGAGAATCTTCACACCCGTTGAGGTGAAAAATTTGGCGGATAGACGTTTTGTCTATCCACCGAAAGAAGACAAAGAATAATTATCAATATTATGATCTACAATGTATCACATACAGCCATTATATGTCAGTTGTTTGTTTTTAAATAAATAAAAACGGTTTACCGTTTATCGCAAAAAATGTGCGAAATTATTTTAAAGTTGCCTAAAAATTTAACCTCTCGCGTATACTATGTTTTTTTCCTGAATAAACTTTTAATAAATTTATAAAAAAATACATTTTATTATTATTATTTACCATAACACCTTTCCTTCGTTTATACCGCAACATTTATAAAACCTCCTTCTACGGACATCAGCCAATAAGCAAGATGGATGTATTCTCTGGAAAATTAGCGTTAATAGAAACCATCGAAACAAAAACATCCATACGTATAGAACAACTAACATTTGAATAAAAGAAACGAGACGCTGAGTATGTACAACAGATTCATATACAAACATGAAAGTGGAAAGCAAATATAGCGCTTCTACACCATGTCAGTCTCAAATAAGGACATATCTGTTGCATTATCCAAAGTCCACTCCGCAACAGGTACTCCTTATCAGTCCCCGAAAAATCAATAACGACCTACGCCATAACAGCCCCTCAGGCCGAGAGAGATAACGAGATAGAGGGGGATGTACGCTATAACGGCCTGGGCCCCGAAGCCGAGGGGAGGGGGAAAATCAATAACGCCTGTCTCGCTATATGGCCCTTCTTACTACTTAGAATATCTTTCACCTCTAAAATTTGCTACCTCGAGACCGGATAATGACGAGATTTTACACGTTAACAAAATTAGTACTAACTGACCGGTATTCACTAAGAAATAATGTTCTAAATTCTATTTAAATGAGACTAAAATCAAATGACCGAATAACGACAGCATTTGACGTTTTAATGAATTTTGCTATGACTCACCTGATAACAACGACAACATGAGACTTACTTACCGCAACACCCGTAAACCATAAGTTCTCTTAATAAACCGCTTAATAACGACACGTAAAGTTTAAGAAACATAACGAGTATCAATAAGTAACCGGAACAGAACGACATAAATATTGTAATATTATTTTAAATTCATTAAATAATACGCTTTAATAGAACTAAGCATAACGACATCAATTACTTTAAAGAATACAATACCTAGACCGGACAATGACGACATTTAACTCATCAACAAAATTAGAACTAACTGACCGATATTCTATGAGTAATAATATTCTATATTCTATTTGCATAAGATAAAAATCAAATGACCGGGTAATGACGACATTTGTCGTTTTAACGTTTTTCGCTACCACTAACCTAATAAGAATAACAGTAATATTGTTTTTTATTAAAACCAGGATAATAACTACACATAAGGCTTTGAGAATAACGAGCATCGTTAAGTACCTAGATCACAACGACACTATGAGAATTAATATTCTATGACAATAAATAGTCTAAATTCAATATATGACTCTAAACCAAATGACCGGGTAATGACGACATTAGGCGTTTTAACGTTTTACGGTACCACTAACCTGATAAGAACGTCAGTATGAGACTTACTAACTTCCATATTCCTAGTTTTTATCAAAACACGCCAGCGTAATATTATTGTTCAATAAAGACCGAAAAATAACGACAAATACGACTTTAAGAATAACGAGTCTTATTAAGTATCTAGATCACAACGACACTATGAGAAATTATATTCTATGAGAATTAGTATTCTAATTTTTATTTATATGAGACTTATAACGGGGTTCTTTATCCCGTGTATAAAGAGTCAGTGACGAATTCACTGATCTATCGAATAGCGAGAGGAGTAAAAGTAGCAGCTCGTTGCAGGCTTCTTGTAAGCTGTGTGGAGCCTGGCCCGTAGCGCAGTATGCTGTACGTGCTCGTCCTCGAGCACGTGAGCCCGCGGAGGCGTAGTGAGAGATAATGCTACGTAGCTTAATCGCAGATGAAATGTATAATCGAGAGGGACGAACGCGGGGAATAGGTAGAGAGCAAGGTGCGAAATAACCAAGCGCAGGTTGAAATTCTAGTTAAATTTAGATAAAACTAAGTCAAGAAAGATACAATCGCAACGCTAGGCAAGAGAGAGGCGAAGCAGAGCCTAATGCGAAGAGAGAGAGTAGCGATCAAGCGGGTACTTACATTCGCCTTCGTGCTGGCTCGCAAGGATGCCTCGTGGCTCGACCGGAAGGGCGCAATCAGACGACCGTGGCTCACGCTGGGCAGCCAGGAAGATGCCTCGTGGCCTTGTGTGTGTGGCTGGGTGTAGCGGGAGGATGAGCGGCGATAGCTGCTCAGCTCGTGACCGACGCGTGAAGATGACCTTCACTGGAAAATGCTCGTACCCGGCGACAAACCAAGAGCGCGGTTCCGTTGCAGCTACAATCTTCCAGGGCTAGCGCGCGCAAAAGCACCGAGACCTTTTGAGTATACAAAGAGTTCGACTGTACGGTTCGGCGCTCAGAATCGAAGTCCCTTAGCGCGGATGCATGGGTAGCGCGGACTTTCTCCCGCTCTCCTTCGCGACACACTCATACACGCGCGCGGCCTTCTCTCTCTCTGTGTTCGCTAGCTGGGCTTTCTGCTCTCTCACTTACATTGTTGCTGAAATAACATTTACGACATTACATACAGGGTGACCCAATTTAAACGGGCACCGCTCATAACTCGTCAGGGACAGCCACAATCGAAAAAATGGTAGAGACCAAAGTTGTAGGATATCGAAGGGGCAACCCGATGGTAACCTTGGATTTGACTTTGAACGCGTTTTTCAAGGTCATTTGAAGGTCAACGTTGGATTTTTAAATAGGAACCCCATTCTTTTATTGCGGGAATGGAAAGAGCGGTAAATTTTACGTTCAGAATGGTATGTTCGGTTGCGGCACTGAAGGTCATCGCAAGGTCATGCAGCCAGAATGAAACCCCGCCTACGTAATTCCTCTAGCAACGCCAAATTAAAAAAAAGTGGTAGAGACCAAAGTTGTTGTATAGGGGGGGGGGGGAGAATTGTGACCTCGAATTTGAGCCAGTCCTACAAGGTCATTTCAAGGTCAAATTATTTTTTTTCAAACTTTACTTTTACTTTGTATCCGAGATGAAATCCCTTCTTAGATGTTCTCTGTCCAGCGGCCAAGACGCAAATGAGCCCTCGCTAGCGTCCAAACATAAGTCTCGCTATTCCCCGAATGATCCCTTCCGACGGTTAACTTGCGAATGACTCCTCTAGGTGGCCGCCACCTACCTACCCGAACTCCTGATGTGCGAAAAATAAAAATGGCTCCCGAAATAAGCCTTTTAAAATAAGTCCCGCGCTCAGTCTTACCACCGCGACTCCGTCGAACCTTCCCCTACGACGCTTAACTCACGAATGATTTTCAAGCAGGCGCCCCGGCCCCGCGCCGTACCTGCCGCCCGAACTTTCGATTTGCAAAAATAAAAATAGCCTCCGAAAATTGTCGAAAGAGTCTCACACTCGGCCTTCCGCCAAAAATATTAACGAAAATTTTTATTAAAAAGCCAATCATCGATACAGAAAAAGATTAAGTAAAACATCGAACTATTGTAGAAAAACGTCAAAGTTTGATAAAAACGTAAAAAAATTATTAAATGTTTTCTTTTTAAAAAATCATAAATTGATAAACCGTAATGCCAAAATATGAATAGAATTTTACAATAAAAAGCCATCGATACAGAAAAAGAAAAAGTAAAACATCGAAGTATAAAGTAAAAAAGTTTTTATATTTATTTTACACACATTTATTATTTGAATCAGAAATAAATTGCATTATGTTTTTTTAAATAACGTTGTTGTTTTTCCATTTAATTTATTCATAAATTATTATTGTTTTAAGTATACATAGATATACATACATACGTATGTTTGTATACATATGCTATACACACATACATGTAAACACGCATGTTGAAAATACATATGTATAAGCAGAATTATAAAGTTTGTAATACATACCATGTCGTCACACAGATTATACATACAATTACTGGCAACAGTTAATATAATTATTTAGTGATAATTCCACTGTATAAATATTTTAATTCTATTAGAAATATTTTTGCAGCAGAAATTGGTAGGTACTTAAATTTTTTGCACTTTTCTATTAGATAAGTAATAATAAACAACCAACAACACTAAAAAATGTATGTTCATTATTTAAACTTGTACAATATGTAAGCTGTAAAATATTGTATTTAACACGATAATAATTAATTAATAACATACATATTAATATAAAATATTGCATCTAAAGTTATGTTAATGTAAAAAAATTTTTATCTAACGTAACAGAATATTTATTATTGTTAACAAATGAAGATTGTACTTTTTACATCATTTCATTTAATATTAAAAATAATACGAATATACATTTTCTATTAAAATTTTTGTATTAATGTCTTGTATAAAAAAAGTTCTGCAATACGTAATGAAGGTATTTCTTGAAGAATCAATTTACTTAAAATTAAAAAATGTTTGATATAATTTCAAGTCATAGCGATTATTCTAGAAAATATTGTTTAAGAGCTAAATATTCCGATTAATTACCCATATTTTAAATGTATGTATAAGTTTGATTTCACTTCATAAAATTTAATAAGTTAAAATAAATCTTTTACTAAAATACAATTTTAACTATTTTATAAGTTATCTATTAAAATTTACTTTTAACACTTTTGGAATTACAAAATATTTATTTATTATCTATTTCATAAAAGCTTCCTAATCAATAAATTATTTTATAATAAAAAATTAATAATTACTATTTGCAATTAAATAATTGTTTAAGTAGTTTTTTATTTATTATTTTTTGCAGAAAACAGTCTAAGTTCTAGTAATGCAGTAGAATTTTTAAATTTATTTAGATATTTATCGACTTCAAATACTAATTTAATAATTGAAAATATGTGATTTGAGTCATTTTTTTTATTTTTGTAATATTTATAATCTAAGTAAATATGCCGGACTATAGTCGAAGCGAAATTGTTGATATTTTATTGATTTTGGGAGAGTGTCGAAGAAATTATAATGCAGCAGCACAATTATATCGGAGGCGTTTCCCAAACAGAAATCATCATCCATCTCGAAGTACGATCCAGAGAATTGAACAGCGAGAGAGGCGAGGACCTCAAAGATCACGACAACGTCATAGAGTAATGACTATCGAGCGAAATGATCCACGAGTATTGGTGGTGCTTGCTATGATTTATTTAGATCCTCATATTTCAATTCGACAAATAGAAGTACGATCTGGCATCCCGAGAGAAACAGTGAGAAGAATAACAAGACTCCATCGTTACCATCCATATCATATTACTTTGACCCAAGAGCTAACAGAACGTGATTTTGAAAGAAGGTTACGATTTTGCCAATGGGCACAGGAAAGATTGCAAAACGATCCACATTTTTTCAGGTACGTCATGTTTTCCGATGAAGCCACTTTCCATAATACAGGTCAACTAAACCGACACAATTCCCACTATTGGTCCATTGAAAATCCTCATTGGACCCGTGCAGTCAATCACCAACATCAATGGAGTCTTGTAGTATGGTGTGGTATTGTTAATGGCTATCTAATTGGGCCTTACTTTTTTGACGGTAATGTTAACAGAGATAGATACCTCCATTTTCTGACAAATGAATTACCAAATCTGTTAGAAGATGTTAATATACAAACCAGAATGCGTATGTGGCTTCAACATGATGGTGCACCTGCGCATAGAAGTTTAGATGTTCAAGATTTTTTAAATCAAACATACCGTAATAGATGGATAGGTATTGGACGTGGTGAAGATCATGTTGAGTGGCCTCCACGATCCCCAGATCTCACGAGCCCAGATTTTTATTTATGGGGCTTTTTGAAAAACAGCGTGTATGCGGACGCCCCTACTACTAGAGAAAATATGATGCAAAGAATCATTAATACTTGCAGAGGCATACCAAGGCATGTGCTTCTGTCGACTGTTGGAAGCTTTGAGCGAAGAATTCAACTATGTATTAGACATCATGGAGGGATTTTTGAACACTTAATTAGGTAAAGCTTAAACTCTATTTATAAAGTGATTTTTTCATGGTCTTGCCTTCATCTGCCGGTGTCTTCACGTCTTGCCTTCATCGGCCGGGCTATGATTCTTGCCTTAATCGGCCGGTGTCTTCACGTCTTGCCTTCATCGGCCGGGCTATGATTCTTGCCTTAATCGGCCGGTGTCTTCACGTCTTGCCTTCATCGGCCGGATCAAAATGGGACCTGAAAATCCACCCTGCTACGTCCTCGTCGTGGGTCCTGGACATCAAGTTTTATAATGATGACAAAACGCAGGAAATGGTACGCTAAATGATTAAAATCTTTTCTTCTATTTTAAATTTACTACTTCGTTTAAAGTGCAACATTTTACACGCTTTCAGGATCCGGAGTCGAAAAAGTGGGTGCTGTTTGAAAAAAAATAATTTGACCTTGAAATGACCTTGTAGGACTGGCTCAAATTCGAGGTCACAATTCCCCCCCCCCCCTATACAACAACTTTGGTCTCTACCACTTTTTTTTAATTTGGCGTTGCTAGAGGAATTACGTAGGCGGGGTTTCATTCTGGCTGCATGACCTTGCGATGACCTTCAGTGCCGCAACCGAACATACCATTCTGAACGTAAAATTTACCGCTCTTTCCATTCCCGCAATAATAGAATGGGGTTCCTATTTAAAAATCCAAAGTTGACCTTCAAATGACCTTGAAAAACGCGTTCAAGGTCAAATCCAAGGTCACCATCGGGTTGCCCCTTCGATATCCTACAACTTTGGTCTCTACCATTTTTTCGATTGTGGCTGTCCCTGACGAGTTATGAGCGGTGCCCGTTTAAATTGGGTCACCCTGTATATATTTTTAGATATGTTTATATACAGTAATGAGGAAGAGAGACATAACGAGAGCACGCTAGTCAACTCGTTATATGCCCCACCTCCAGACGTTGGTAGCACGGGGTGCCAACTCGATCAACTAGTCTCTCTGTTAAATCGAATTAAAATATCATATTTAGAGAAAAGAAAAGTATTGATTTATTAAACATCTAAGATAATGGATAATAAGGTACACTAGACCTGTTTAAGAGCTATTAGTCTCTTCGTCTCTCTTGTCTAAATAAGGAAAACATAACAATATAAACTAAAGTTAAAGGCCTTGGTGCCGTACAACAATTATTATGCTTCCTAACAGCGAGCGAATTACAAAAAAAAAGAACGTATAATGAGATCAGTCTTCTGATTCTAAATGCTGCGAAGCTTGACAAGAGGCGTGATACTCTTCCGTGTAGATGCTCTTAGTAGCGGTAGCGCTGATATTCTCCCCTCTGGAACTTGTGATGTAGAAAGTAATTACGACAGTTCTTTGTCCTTGACATTCCTGTCAAATTGCACACTTGGCAGTACCTGACGAATCGCAGGTCTGTGCGAGAACCATCCCTAGGATCACAAGGCTCCGTAGCATGTCTGTAGATCATGGCCGTTGGCCCCGGATCTCTCGGAGGCAGCTCGCTGGTGTGTTGGGCCCTCGGCTTGCAGGCTTCGCTTGCTTCTGCTCCTCCCTCTTTTTATCTTCCTGCCACTGGGCCTCTGCTTTGGTCAGATACTCCTGTAGCTCAACCGCCTTCTGTACCTTGGTCAGGAAGTCCTGCGGGACCATCGCCTTTATCCTGGCGTCGGGGTGGCGCGCGAAGAGGAGCACCTCCTCGTAGGTCACTTTCTCCTGTTGCTGGGCCTGTAGGCGAGCTCGTCGACAGGCGCGGGCTTTGGCTTCGAGCGCTGTCCACTGCTCGAGTGCCGATGCCAGGTTGTCGATGGTAGACGGGGGCGGCGTGTCCGGAGAAGAGCTTCGCGGAGCGACTTCCTCCTTCTCGGACTCTGCACGCTGGGAGTCAGCCTCGTGTACTTGCTGTACCTCCGGTGCGTCGCCCTGAGGAAGCTTTTCCTGGCCAGGTGACGGAGCTGGTAGAGCGGAGGCTGGCCTGTCTGGCAGGGGTCCAGCGGACTCTCTAGTGGTATCTCCTAGGAACCGGAGGAGTTCTGGCCACGGACGCAGTTTCCTCAGAGTTGGCGGGATTTCGCTGGTCTGGGCGAGGATCATTTGAGCCACCAGCTTTTTGATCTGCTGCAGCAGCTCAGCTGGCACCTCTATGATGGTAGCCGGCTTCTTGACGGGTAGCATGATCCTGCGAGAGAGATTATAAGGTCGGTTATGGCTGGTCTCCTGGACGTAGATTTAAAGTGGCAAAATTAAGATAAGCGGAAGCAAAAAGTATAAATTATAAGAGCAGTAAAAGCAAGCAATTGGTGGCATAAATAAGGAAGGAATTTTTAGTTCTGCCTGACTCGAGGGCGTAGGCGCCGAGGCGACGTTGCAGTCGGCAGAGGCGTTTTCTTTCTAGAACCTCGAGGTCTGCCCCTGCGCTTCGGTACTGCCGAAGTCGGAATTTGTGGCGCTGAGCCCACAGTCGCTTCTGTCGACGGCGCAGGTTGAGGAATAGCTGCATGCTCGTCTTTCTTAGGCGACGTTGGCGGTTCTGGCACCGGGCTGTCTGAATCTTGCGGATCAGGCGAGTCCTCTGGGAACTGCTCTTCGTCGTGGCATGGCTTTAAGTCACACACGGCTACCTTGCCTATATCAACTCCCTGCTCTGTCTGAAGCCTGTAGGAGTTCATCCCGATACGATCCGTAACGATAAAGGGACCCGCGTACTTAGGGCTGAGCTTAGCAGCGATGGCTTGAGCAGCGGAGGAAAGAATGCGATTTCTCGCCCATACTTTTTCGCCGACTTTATATTCTATGTCGCAGTGTTTCGCGTTATAATACTTTTCCTGCCGTTCTTGGGCGGCTCTCGAATTTTCAAGGGCATTAGCCCGAAAATCATTTAGTCTTTCCATGCGAGCCTGCCAATTATCACGTGCTGCTTCTTCTAAGCTTTGCCTGGTGGCTTGCTCTATTTCCCTTCGCGTCGTGCGCGGAGGTTCGGGATTTCTTCCGTAATTGAGGAAAGCTGGACTAGAGCGAGTCGTTTCGTGAATAGAGGTATTGTACGCGGACGCGAACTCCGGTATGTGCTCGTCCCAGGTAGTGTACTTAGTTTCAATGAATGCGGCGATCATGGTTTTTATTGTACGATTTACTCGCTCGGTCGGGTTTGATTTCGGTGAGTAAGGGGCGCACGTGCTGTGATAAACTCCATGTGCTTCTAAGAAGCTGTCGACTAGCTTGTTCTTGAAAGGAGTGCCATTATCAGATAAGAATTGGTCGGGAATTCCAAATCTTAAGAAAAATCGCAGATTCAGTTCTCGCTTGATGGTTTTTGCATTCGCCTTTCTAATCGGGATGCATTCTATCCATCTCGTAAATAAATCGATAAAGATTAACAAATGTTCGTGTCCTTGGGTTGATCGGGGGAAAGGTCCCATAGTGTCACCCGCGACTATCTCCCAGGGGCGCGTAACTACGTGTTTGCCCATGAGTCCTGCAGGAGCAAGTTGCTCAACTTTGACTTGCTGGCAGACTTGGCAATTTCGTACGAAATGAGCTGTGTCTTTGTATAAATTCGGCCAGTAGTACCGGAGTGCTACTCTTTGATGAGTCTTAAATCTCCCTAGATGTCCGGAGATAGGCACGTCGTGGCACTCTGCGAGGATCTGCTCGCACTGTTCACGAGGTACTACGAGCTTCCAAGCATCTTCATCTTGTCCCAATAAGTCGTCTACTGTCGGGTCCGGGCGATAATGGTAAAGCCGTCCGCCGGTGATCTTCCAAAAGGGATGTGCCATAGGGTCTTCGACGACTTGCTTCGCCTTTTTCAAGTACCAAGGGTCCTTGATAGACTCATCCACGGAGAGAGATGCTATTGCAGCTGTTTCGTCCTCGTCGGTCTCATACATGCGAGAAAGTGCGTCGGGGACAACATTGTCCTTGCCTTTACGATGCACAATATCGAAGTCATACGACTGAAGACGCAGAGATCAACGACCTAATTTTCCATTCGGATGTTTTAAATTTTGAAGCCACACTAAGCTATGGTGATCTGTTACTACAGTGAAATGGTAGCCCTCAATGTAAGGTCGAAATTTCTCGATGGACCAACTTACACTGAGACATTCCCTCTCAGTCACCGATAACCTTCGCTCTGTAGCAGACAAGACGCGGCTCGCAAAGCAGAGCACGCGGTCCTCGCCGTCAATGCGCTGCAAGTGAACGCTACCAAGCCCTGTATCGCTGGCATCACATTCAACGATAAACGGAGCGCTGAAGTCAGGTCTTGCTAGAACTGGAGCGGTTGCAACTAGTGCTTTGACTTGCTCGAAAGCTGCCCATTGCTCGTCTTTCCACTCGTATTTAATATTCTTACGGGTGAGCGCAGTGAGCGGTTCACAAAAAGTGGCAAAATCTTCTAAAAATTTTCGGTACCACGAGGCCATCCCGAGAAATCTGCGCAGCTGCTTTAAATTCTTGGGAGCCGGGTACTCAACAATAGGTTGAACTCGTTCTGGATCGGGGCGACAGCCTTCGCGATTCACAAGCACGCCGAGATAACGCACTTCGGACATGCATATTTTAGACTTTTTGCGATTTATTGTCAGACCAGCTTCATTTATCCGCTTCAGGATCAAAGTCAGCCACTTTATGTGATCTGAGAAAGTATCTGTCGCAATAATAATGTCGTCTAGATATGTGAAAGCATGTGGCTCCATTTCTGGGGTGATCAATCTGTCAGCCAACATCTGAAATGTAGCCGGCCCTCCTGCGAGGCCGTATGGCATCCTGACGAATTCAAACAAACCAAGTCCAGGTACGGTGAAAGCTGTGATCGGGATGGATCGCTCGGTAAGAGGTATTTGTAAAAATGGTCCTGAGCAGTCTAACGCCGTTATATATCTAGCATGCTGTATTTTCCGCAGTATCATGTCCATATAAGGAAGCGGGTACGCAGCTATTTTTGACACAGCATTAACCTTACGCTAGTCGACGCAGAAGCGAAAGCTGCTGTACGGACTGCTGCTCGGACTTCCGTACCATAACCACTGGACTGGACCAATTACTTTGGAACCTTCTAATTATTCCGACGCAGAGCATCTTGTGCACTTGCTCATGCAGCTCGTCCTCTAAAATTTTCGAAACAGGGTAATACCGCTGTTTAATTGGGCGAGCACTGCCAACGTCAATATCATGATGAATCCATTATGTGCAGCCTAGTTGTTCACAGGAAGGATCGGGTAGCAATTCTTTCATTAGACCGTCGATTTCTAAGCGCTGCTCATCGGTAATTGCTTCAATTCCGAGACAGGCGAGCGATAAAAGCTCCTCAGCACGCATAGACGAGAGAACGGCTGGTATCTCAACACCTGTGCCTTGGAGCAGTAGCTTATTTGCTACTGGGTCAAGCATCGCCGAAAATGCGCGAACGAAGCCTGCACCCAAGGTGCATTCAGTATCGACTTCGCTTAAAATAAGAACATCGATTGAATGAGTTATTCCCCCTATAGTGAAGGGCAATCTGACGTTCCCTACTATGGGAACGTAGTGACCGTCGACTGCTCTAGCCCCGGGGCCCACATGAGGTCGTACGCGCATATTTAATGAAGCAGCGAGCGATATGCCTATGGGGCCGAGGACTGTGCGCGAGGCTCCAGTGTCGTAGAGTCCTCTTAATTTGTATTGGCCAACCTCTACGGCTAGCCACCACCGTGGGTACTTCTCTACCAAAGCGCTGGCTACAGTACCTCCATCGCAAGACGCCTCCACATCGGTCGAGCTACTCGTGGCTAACGGTGAGTCACTCGTGCAGTGTTTGCGCTACTCCTGTTACGCTTTTAGTGTTGAAGGTCCGCGGATCCTCTAGAGCGGTAGGGACCTTGTCTACTCACTCTCTTTCTCGTTTTTTGGCAATTCTTTTGCACATTCTGGGCAGGAGAACTTAGTGTACCCTGGTCAGCTGCAATTCCAGCAGAGAATTTTATCGCCATCAGGTACTGCCGGTTTGTCTCTATTTTTGTCAGACTTGGGAGTAATCGCATCTGTTCGATTACCTCCCCGCTGCCAGCCACCTCTACCACATTTTTCTCCACGACCTCGGCCGCCACCGAGAGTTGACGCTCGATGGCTGTCACCCCTTCCTTGTTTCAGTGGCGTTTCCTCTTCAGTCGAAGAAGATTTATTTTGTGGAGAATTTTTTCCTGCGCTTGACGTGTTGCGGCTGGGAGAGCTTAGCTCTTGAGTCTTCTTCTGGAAGAAGTTCTCAAAATGCTTCTCCAGATCTTCTTCTATCAGAGACGATAACTTCGCGTCCATCGAGGCAACGCTGGCCGGCCTGGCTTTGGTGACTTTATTAGCAGGCCTATAAGCTGTTTCCGGCAGCATGCTCTGTTCAGCTGGAGGCGGCGGCCTCCACTGGCCGTCTTCGTTGTCTTCTGCTTCTTGAGCTTTGTCGAGGAGTTCTTGAATATTGGTAAGTCTTCCCCGATAAATCTTCATCTTCTTTTTAAGCTTCGGGAGCATATTGTCGATGACTAGATTTACTTGGTCCTGCGGATCCCATGGCTGGTCAAATTGGCTTAAAACCGTGAGAAGGGAGACTATATAGTCTCTCACTGGCTCGTCTGCACCTTGTGTGCGTAGATGAGCTTCGACCACCAGACTCCGCTTATTCCTTTTCGTCCTGCTATAATTATTGAGAGCAGCTCTCTTGAAATCTTGGTACGTTTACCACGAAGGCCTCAAAGTACGATACCAGAATAGTGCAGGTTTCTCGAACATGGGGACCATGGAGTCTAAAAGCTCCTCGTCGGGAATATTATCTAAGGGACTATTCTCCTCGACTTGCTCCAAAAATTTCTCGATACTCACTCCTTTGTCGCCTGAGAATTTTAACCTCCATTCTCGAACAGTTTTACCGAGGTTCTTGGTTCTCGGACGAACGGTGTCCGAATTATACCAGGTGTCGCATGGCGCAACTCCCGTAGTCGGATAAGTCGCACGAGGATTCAGCTGCGAGAGCGAATTCTTACTCGGCTGAGGCCAAACCCCCCCCCCCCCCCCCCCGTACCCAGCTCGAGCGTACGGGCTGACTAGAGACGGATGCGGCCGGCAAGCAGAAGTTAGGATGCTGCGGAGCGCCTGTGGGAGAAAACCTAGGCAGGAATGCACGTGTTGCTATAGGAGCATTCAAGCAATAAGCCTTAGCTGTGGAGTGAAATATCGGGGCGTGTGCGTTTAGAAGTTTTATTTCGTTTAAATTTTGCTTACTGTTTTGACCCGAGATATCATAATAATTTAAGTCAAACGTATCTTGAAATTGGACGCTTTTCGCGCTACGGTTTGCTCTATTGCGTAGCGCATCTTCAGCTACTTGTTGTTGCGCATTAGAGACTACATTCTTTAGCTGTTGTTGAAGATCTTGTATTATATTTTCTAAGTCAACAATTTTTGATGATAGAGTCTGGACTTCTTCTGCTTGCTCGGAGATGTAATTATTCATCTCCAATTGATTTTTCTGCAGTTCAGCCTCCGATTTCCAAGCTCTTCACAGTTCTCTAGCTACCGCCACCTGGATGAATTGAACATCACCGCTTGGCAAAACTGTGCGGACGAGAGGCGGATCCATATTTTGACTTGTCCTCGATATGCCCTGCGGCGTTGTGGAGGTTAGCGTAACTTGTGCGCCAGCTGATCTGCTATAATGTGCGCCTGTAGGCACTGATGTAATTGTAGTAGTAACTGCTGTGGTAGTAACGTGCGCTGGTGCAAAGCTATGGAGCGTCAGCCCTCGTGGCGTTTCCAAGTTTATTAAGTCAACTTCCTTGCGTGTTTGTTGGCTTGAGTCGACGGTCATTGTGAGTGACCTGTCCCTAGCCTTTTGGCTATCATGTGGCGAGCTTGACGGTAGCTGCGCGTTTTCTTGCAGGCTATTTATAAGTTCTTCCTCTGCCTCAACTACTGTAAGGACCCCATTTCTCAATTCTTCAGGAAAACTTGGTGACTGTACGAAGGTTAAGCATAAATCAACTCTTCTAGCTATATCTTCTTCTGAATTGCTATCTATTTTAAAATCTTCGGCGCTGTAGTTGCCATGGAGTCTTCTTAACAATCTATTCGCTCGCTCAAATAGCGTACCGTTTGTATGTAATTCTAAGTGTTCTAATGCATCGTCCACTTCAATACTCGACAAATTCTGAATCCAGTCACGTATTCTAACGTTTACGTTTTCTTTAAAAATCGTCAAATCAGCGATAGTCCAACTTGACGCCATTTTTCGAATTTATTCTAATGCTTCTTAACGTTCAAAAAAAAAAAAATTTTCAAAATTCAAAATTCAAAAATTTTCAAGTCAATTTAAAAAAATCCAATGCAATTAAAAAAAAAAATTTCACATAATTCATAATTTTCTAAAAAAAAATTGGATCGATTTGTCGTGGGTACACTTGAACGAGACGAGGGAACGCACGCACAAAATGCAACAAATATAACGAGGGTCAGTTAATTTTAAACAGTTAAATAAATAAACGAAATTAATATAAACGATTAAACGTAATAGTGACAGAGTATATATAAGCTCTGTAGCACACGCCGCTTGAACTAGCTGTACTGAGCAGGACAATAATACTCTATTTAGCCTCTCGGCAAAATATTCCGTTACGTACAAATAGTCGAAAATTCGAGTCCGTAATATTATAAAATTCGACGGCTTAAATTGTCGCAATGCTAAAATTTTAACTCGCTGGGAAGTGTGCTCTTTGTTTACATTCGCCGCTGCCTGACTCTCGCGAGTATAAACACGTTCGGTCGCGCGCTCTGGCTTAATGTATTGCGGACGCTTCGAGTCCGAGACTCGTTAACACGCGCGCTCGCTCTCGAAAATTCCTCTCGCGTTCGAGAAAACTACGCAGTTACTGTAACGATTGAATAGTTCGACTATTCTGCGATTTTACAATTTAATAATCCCGAAAAGTTAGGGCGCCATATATAACGGGGTTCTTTATCCCGTGTATAAAAAGTGAATGACGAATTCACTGATCTATCGAATAGCGAGAGGAGTAAAATCAGCAGCTCGTTGCAGGCTTCTTGTAGGCTGTGTGGAGCCTGGCCCGTAGCGCAGTATGCTGTACGTGCTCTTCCTCGAAATTAGAATATTAATTCTCATAGAATATAAATTCTTATCGTGTTGTTGTTATCTAGATACTTAATGATACGTGTTATTCTAAGTTTTATGTGTCGTTATTATGCGGTTAATAATAATCAACAATATTACTATCGTTCTAATAAGGTTAGTGGTAGTGAAACACATTAAAAACATAAATGTCGTCATTACCCGGTCATTTGGTATAGTCTATAACGAGTCGACTAGCGTACTCTCGTTATGTCTCTCTCCCTCATTACTGTATATAAACATATCTAAAAATATATATGTAATGTCGTAAACGTTATTTCAGCAACAAGTAACGTGAGAGAGCAGAACGCCCAGCTAGCGAACACATAGAGAGAGAGAGAGAGAGAGAGAGAGAGAGAGAGAGAGAGAGAGAGAGAGAGAGAGAGAGAGAGAGAGACAGACAGAGAGAGAGAGAGAGAGAGAGAGAGAGAGAGCCGCGCGCGTGTATGAGTGTGTCGCGAGGGAGAGTGGGAGAAAGTCCGCGCTGCCCATGCTCCCGCGCTAAGGGACTTCGATTCTAAGCGCCGAACCGTACAGTCGAACTCTTGGTATACTCAAAAGGTCTCGGTGCTTTTGTGCACGCTAGCCCTGGAAGATTGTAGCTGCAACGGAACCGCGCTCTTGGTTTGTCGCCGGGTACGAGCATTTTCCAGTGAAGGTCATCTTCACGCGTCGGTCACGAGCTGATCAGCTATCGCCGCTCATCCTCCCGCTGCACCCAGCCACACACACATTTGTCCTTATACCGTATTTCGCCATCACTAACCTAATAAGAACGTCAGTATGAGACTTACTAACCTCCATATTCATAGTTTTTATCAAAACACGCCATCGTAATATTACTGTTCAATAAAGACCGAAAAATAACGACACATACGGCTTTGAGAATAACGAGTCTTATTAAGTATACAGATCACAACGATACTATGAGAAATTATATTCTATAAGAATAAATATTCTAAATTCTATTTATATGAGACTATACCAAATGACCGGGTAATTACGACATTTATCTTTTCAATGTGTTTCGCTACCACTAACCTTGTAAGAACGACAGTAATATTGTTGATTATTATGAACCGGATAATAACGACACATAAAACTTAGAATAACAATTATCATTAAGTATCTAGATAACAACAACAATATAAGAATTTATATTCTACGAGAATTAATATTCTAATTTCTATTCATATTACTCTAAAGCAAATGACCGTATAATGACGATATTTGCGTATTAACGTATTTCGCCATCACTAACCTGATAAGAACGTCAGTATGAAAGTTACTAACCTCCATATTCATGGTTATCAAAACACGCCAGCGTAATATTATTGTTCAATAAAAACCAAAAATAACGACACATACGACTTTGAGAATAACGAGTCTTATTCAGTTTCTAGATCACAACAACACTATTAGAATTATTATTCTAAATTCTATTTATATGAGACTATACAAAATGACCGGGTAATGATGACATTTATCCTTTTAATGTGTTTCGCTACCACTAACCTTATAAGAAAGACAGTAATATTGTTGATTATTATTAACCGGATAATAACGACACATAAAAATTAGAATAACAATTATCATTAAGTATCTAGATAACAACAACAATATAAGAATTTATATTCTACGAGAATTAATATTCTAATTTCTATTCATATTACTCTAAAGCAAATGACCGTATAATGACGATATTTGCGTATTAACGTATTTCGCCATCACTAACCTGATAAGAACGTCAGTATGAAAGTTACTAACCTCCATATTCAAGGTTATCAAAACACGCCAGCGTAATATTATTGTTCAATAAATACCGAAAAATAATGACACATACGGCTTTGAGAATATCGAGTCTTATTAAGTTTCTAGATCACGGCGATACTATGAGAATTAATATTCTAAATTATATTTATATGAGATTATACAAAATGACCGGGTAATAACGACATTTATCTTTTTAAAGTGTTTAGCTACCACTAACCTTATAAGAACGACAGTAATATTGTTGATTATTATGAACCGGATTATAACGACACATAAAACTTAGAATAACAAGTATAATTATGTATCTAGATAGCAACAACACGATAAGAATTTATATACTATGAGAATTAATATTCTAATTTCTATTCATATTACTATAAAGCAATTGACCGTATAATGACGATATTTGCGTACTAACGTATTTCGCCATCACTAACCTGATAAGAACGTCAGGATGAAAGTTACTAACCTCCATATTCATGGTTATCAAAACACGCCAGCATTATATTATTGTTCAATAAATACCGAAGAATAATGACACATACGGCTTTGAGAATAACGAGTCTCATTAAGTATCTTGATCACAACGATACTATGAGAAATTATATTCTATGAGAATAAATATTCTAAATTCTATTTATATGAGACTATACCAAATGACCGGGTAATGACGACATTTATCTTTTCAATGTGTTTCGCTACCACTAACCTTGTAAGAACGACAGTAATATTGTTGATTATTATGAACCGGATAATAACGACACATAAAACTTAGAATAACAATTATCATTAAGTATCTAGATAACAACAACAATATAAGAATTTATATTCTACGAGAATTAATATTCTAATTTCTATTCATATTACTCTAAAGCAAATGACCGTATAATGACGATATTTGCGTATTAACGTATTTCGCCATCACTAACCTGATAAGAACGTCAGTATGAAAGTTACTGACCTCCATATTCATGGTTATCAAAACACGCCAGCGTAATATTATTGTTCAATAAAAACCAAAAATAACGACACATACGACTTTGAGAATAACGAGTCTTATTCAGTTTCTAGATCACAACAACACTATTAGAATTAATATTCTAAATTCTATTTATATGAGACTATACAAAATGACCGGGTAATGACGACATTTATCCTTTTAATGTGTTTCGCTACCACTAACCTTATAAGAACAACAGTAATATTGTTGATTATTATGAACCGGATAATAACGACAAATAAAACTTAGAATAACAATTATCATTAAGTATCTAGATAACAACAACAATATAAGAATTTATATTCTACGAGAATTAATATTCTTATTTCTATTCATATTACTGTAAAGCAAATGACAGTATAATGACGATATTTGCGTATTAACGTATTTCGCCATCACTAACCTGATAAGAACGTCAGTATGAAAGTTACTAACCTCCATATTCAAGGTTATCAAAACACGCCAGCGTAATATTATAGTTCAATAAATACCGAAAAACAATGACACATACGGCTTTGAGAATAACGAGTCTCATTAAGTATCTTGATCACAACGATACTATGAGAAATTATATTCTATGAGAATAAATATTCTAAATTCTATTTATATGAGACTATACCAAATGACCGGGTAATGACGACATTTATCTTTTTAATGTGTTTCGCTACCACTAACCTTATAAGAAGAACAGTAATATTGTTGATTATTATGAACCGGATAATAACGACACATAAAACTTAGAATAACAAGTATCATTAAGTATCTAGATAACAACAACAATATAAGAATTTATATATTATGAGAATTAATATTCTAATTTCTATTCATATTACTCTAAAGCAATTGACCGTATAATGACGATATTTGCGGATTAACGTATTTCGCCATCACTAACCTGATAAGAACGTCAGTATGAAAGTTACTAACCTCCATATTCATGGTTATCAAAACACGCCAGCGTTATATTATTGTTCAATAAATACCGAAAAATAATGACACATACGGCTTTGAGAATAACGAGTCTTATTAAGTTTCTTGATCACGACGATACTATGAGAATTAATATTCTAAATTCTATTTATATGAGACTATACCAAATGACCGGGTAATAACGACATTTATCTTTTTAATGTGTTTAGCTACCACCAACCTTATAAGTGCGACAGTATGAAAGTTACGAACCTCCATATTCATGGTAATTAAAACACGCCAGCGTAATATTATTGTTCAATAAAGATCGAAAAATGACGACATATACGACTTTGAGAATAACGAGTCTTATTAAGTTTCTAGATCACGACGATACTATGAGAATTAATATTCTAAATTCTATTTATATGAGATTATACAAAATGACCGGGTAATAACGACATTTATCTTTTTAAAGTGTTTTGCTACCACTAACCTTATAAGAACGACAGTATGAAAGTTACGAACCTCCATATTCATGGTTATCAAAACACGCCAGCGTAATATTATTGTTCAATAAATACCGAAAAATAATGAGACATACGGCTTTGATAATAACGAGTCTCATTAAGTATCTAGATCACAACGATACTATGCGAAATTATATTCTATGGGAATAAATATTCTAAATTCTATTTATATGAGACTATACCAAATGACCGGGTAATTACGACATTTATCTGTTTAATGTGTTTCGCTACCACTAACCTTATAAGAACAACAGTAATATTGTTGATTATTATTAACCGGATAATAACGACACATAAAACTTAGAATAACAAGTATCATTAAGTATCTAGATAAGAACAACACTATAAGAATTTATATTCTATGTGAATTAATATTCTAATTTCTATTCATATGAATCTAAAGTACATGATCGGATAATGACGATATTTGCGTATTAACGTATTTCGCCATCACTAACCTGATAAGAACGTCAGTATGAAAGTTACTAACCTCCATATTCATGGTTATCAAAACACGCCAGCGTTATATTATTGTTCAATAAATACCGATAAATAATGATACATACGGCTTTGAGAATAACGAGTCTTATTAAGTTTCTAGATCACGACGATACTATGAGAATTAATATTCTAAATTCTATTTATATGAGATTATACAAAATGACCGGGTAATGACGACATTTATCCTTTTAATCTGTTTCGCTACCACTAACCTTATAAGAAAGACAGTAATATTGTTGATTATTATTAACCGGATAATAACGACACATAAAAATTAGAATAACAAGTATCATTAAGTATCTAGATAACAACAAGAATATAAGTATTTATATTCTATGAGAATTAATATTCTAATTTCTATTCATATGAATCTAAAGTACATGATCGGATAATGACGATATTTGTCGTTTTAACATATTTCGCCATCACTAACCTAATAAGAACGTCAGTATGAGACTTACTAACCTCCATATTCATGGTTATCAAAACACGCCAGCGTTATATTATTGTTCAATAAATACCGAAAAATAATGACACATACGGCTTTGAGAATAACGAGTCTCATTAAGTATCTTGATCACAACGATACTATGAGAAATTATATTCTATGAGAATAAATATTCTAAATTCTATTTATATGAGACTATACCAAATGACCGGGTAATGACGACATTTGCGTATTAACGTATTTCGCCATCACTAACCTGATAAGAACGTCAGTATGAAAGTTACTAACCTCCATATTCATGGTTATCAAAACGCGCCAGCGTTATATTATTGTTCAATAAATACCGAAAAATAATGACACATACGGCTTTGAGAATAACGAGTCTCATTAAGTATCTAGATAGAACAACAATATAAGTATTTATATTCTATGAGAATTAATATTCTAATTTCTATTCATATTACTCTAAAGCAAATGACCGGGTAATGACGACATTTGCGTATTAACGTATTTCGCCATCACTAACCTGATAAGAACGTCAGTATGAAAGTTACGAACCTCCATATTCATGGTTATCCAAACACGCCAGCGTAATATTATTGTTCAATAAATACCGAAAAATAATGACACATACGGCTTTGAGAATAACGAGTCTCATTAAGTATCTTGATCACAACGATACTATGAGAAATTATATTCTATGAGAATAAATATTCTAAATTCTATTTATATGAGACTATACCAAATGACCGGGTAATGACGACATTTATCTTTTTAATGTGTTTAGCTACCACCAACCTTATAAGAGCGACAGTATGAAAGTTACGAACCTCCATATTCATGGTTATCAAAACACGCCAGCGTAATATTATTGTTCAATAAATACCGAAACATAATGACACATACGGCTTTGATAATAACGAGTCTCATTAAGTATGTAGATCACAACGATACTATGCGAAATTATATTCTATGGGAATAAATATTCTAAATTCTATTTATATGAGACTATACCAAATGACCGGGTAATTACGACATTTATCTGTTTAATGTGTTTCGCTACCACTAACATTATAAGAACAACAGTAATATTGTTGATTATTATTAACCGGATAATAACGACACATAAAACTTAGAATAACTAGTAACATTAAGTATCTAGATAAAACAACACTATAAGAATTTATATTCTATGTGAATTAATATTCTAATTTCTATTCATATGAATCTAAAGTACATGACCGGATAATGACGATATTTGTCGTTTTAACGTATTTCGCCATCACTAACATGATAAGAACGTCAGTATGAAAGTTACTAACCTCCATATTCATGGTTATCACAACACGCCAGCGTTATATTATTGTTCAATAAATACCGAAAAATAATGACACATACGGCTTTGAGAATAACGAGTCTTATTAAGTTTCTAGATCACGACGATACTATGAGAATTAATATTCTAAATTCTATTTATATGAGATTATACAAAATGACCGGATAATAACGACATTTATCTTTTTAATGTGTTTAGCTACCACCAACCTTATAAGAGCGACAGTATGAAAGTTACGAACCTCCATATTCATGGTTATCAAAACACGCCAGCGTAATATTATTGTTCAATAAATACCGAAAAATAATGACACATACGGCTTTGATAATAACGAGTCTCATTAAGTATCTAGATCACAACGATACTATGCGAAATTATATTCTATGAGAATAAATATTCTAAATTCTATTTATATGAGACTATACCAAATGACCGGGTAATGACGACATTTATCTTTTTAATGTGTTTCGCTACCACTAACCTTATAAGAAGAACAGTAATATTGTTGATTATTATGAACCGGATAATAACGACACATAAAACTTAGAATAACAAGTATCATTAAGTATCTAGATAACAACAACAATATAAGAATTTATATATTATGAGAATTAATATTCTAATTTCTATTCATATTACTCTTAAGCGATTGACCGTATAATGACGATATTTGCGGATTAACGTATTTCGCCATCACTAACCTGATAAGAACGTCAGTATGAAAGTTACGAACCTCCATATTCATGGTTATCCAAACACGCCAGCGTAATATTATTGTTCAATAAATACCGAAAAATAATGACACATACGGCTTTGAGAATAACGAGTCTCATTAATTATCTTGAACACAACGATACTATGAGAAATTATATTCTATGAGAATAAATTTTCTAAATTCTATTTATATGAGACTATACCAAATGACCGGGTAATGACGACATTTGTCGTTTTAACATATTTCGCCATCACTAACCTAATAAGAACGTCAGTATGAGACTTACTAACCTCCATATTCATGGTTATCAAAACACGCCAGCGTTATATTATTGTTCAATAAATACCGAAAAATAATGACACATACGGCTTTGAGAATAACGAGTCTCATTAAGTATCTTGATCACAACGATACTATGAGAAATTATATTCTATGAGAATAAATATTCCAAATTCTATTTATATGAGACTATACCAAATGACCGGGTAATGACGACATTTGCGTATTAACGTATTTCGCCATCACTAACCTGATAAGAACGTCAGTATGAAAGTTACTAACCTCCATATTCATGGTTATCAAAACACGCCAGCGTTATATTATTGTTCAATAAATACCGAAAAATAATGACACATACGGCTTTGAGAATAACGAGTCTCATTAAGTATCTAGATAGAACAACAATATAAGTATTTATATTCTATGAGAATTAATATTCTAATTTCTATTCATATTACTCTAAAGCAAATGACCGGGTAATGACGACATTTGCGTATTAACGTATTTCGCCATCACTAACCTGATAAGAACGTCAGTATGAAAGTTACGAACCTCCATATTCATGGTTATCCAAACACGCCAGCGTAATATTATTGTTCAATAAATACCGAAAAATAATGACACATACGGCTTTGAGAATAACGAGTCTCATTAATTATCTTGATCACAACGATACTATGAGAAATTATATTCTATGAGAATAAATTTTCTAAATTCTATTTATATGAGACTATACCAAATGACCGGGTAATGACGACATTTGTCGTTTTAACATATTTCGCCATCACTAACCTAATAAGAACGTCAGTATGAGACTTACTAACCTCCATATTCATGGTTATCAAAACACGCCAGCGTTATATTATTGTTCAATAAATACCGAAAAATAATGACACATACGGCTTTGAGAATAACGAGTCTCATTAAGTATCTTGATCACAACGATACTATGAGAAATTATATTCTATGAGAATAAATATTCCAAATTCTATTTATATGAGACTATACCAAATGACCGGGTAATGACGACATTTGCGTATTAACGTATTTCGCCATCACTAACCTGATAAGAACGTCAGTATGAAAGTTACTAACCTCCATATTCATGGTTATCAAAACACGCCAGCGTTATATTATTGTTCAATAAATACCGAAAAATAATGACACATACGGCTTTGAGAATAACGAGTCTCATTAAGTATCTAGATAGAACAACAATATAAGTATTTATATTCTATGAGAATTAATATTCTAATTTCTATTCATATTACTCTAAAGCAAATGACCGGGTAATGACGACATTTGCGTATTAACGTATTTCGCCATCACTAACCTGATAAGAACGTCAGTATGAAAGTTACGAACCTCCATATTCATGGTTATCCAAAGACGCCAGCGTAATATTATTGTTCAATAAATACCGAAAAATAATGACACATACGGCTTTGAGAATAACGAGTCTCATTAAGTATCTTGATCACAACGATACTATGAGAAATTATATTCTATGAGAATAAATATTCTAAATTCTATTTATATGAGACTATACCAAATGACCGGGTAATGACGACATTTATCTTTTTAATGTGTTTCGCTACCACTAACCTTATAAGAAGAACAGTAATATTGTTGATTATTATGAACCGGATAATAACGACACATAAAACTTAGAATAACAAGTATCATTAAGTATCTAGATAACAACAACAATATAAGAATTTATATATTATGAGAATTAATATTCTAATTTCTATTCATATTACTCTAAAGCAATTGACCGTATAATGACGATATTTGCGGATTAACGTATTTCGCCATCACTAACCTGATAAGAACGTCAGTATGAAAGTTACGAACCTCCATATTCATGGTTATCCAAACACGCCAGCGTAATATTATTGTTCAATAAATACCGAAAAATAATGACACATACGGCTTTGAGAATAACGAGTCTCATTAATTATCTTGATGACAACGATACTATGAGAAATTATATTCTATGAGAATAAATATTCTAAATTCTATTTATATGAGACTATACCAAATGACCGGGTAATGACGACATTTATCTTTTTAATGTGTTTCGCTACCACTAACCTTATAAGAACAACCGTAATATTGTAGATTATTATTAACCGGATAATACGACACATAAAACTTAGAATAACAAGTATCATTAAGTATCTAGATAAGAACAACAATATAAGTATTTATATTCTATGAGAATTAATATTCTAATTTTTATTCATATTACTCTAAAGCAAATGACCGTATAATGACGATATTTGCGTATTAACGTATTTCGCCATCACTAACCTGATAAGAACGTTAGTATGAAAGTTACTAACCTCCATATTCATGGTTATCAAAACACACCAGCGTTATATTATTGTTCAATAAATACCGAAAAATAATGACACATACGGCTTTGAGAATAACGAGTCTCATTAAGTATCTTGATCACAACGATACTATGAGAAATTATATTCTATGAGAATAAATATTCCAAATTCTATTTATATGAGACTATACCAAATGACCGGGTAATGACGACATTTGCGTATTAACGTATTTCGCCATCACTAACCTGATAAGAACGTCAGTATGAAAGTTACTAACCTCCATATTCATGGTTATCAAAACACGCCAGCGTTATATTATTGTTCAATAAATACCGAAAAATAATGACACATACGGCTTTGAGAATAACGAGTCTCATTAAGTATCTAGATAGAACAACAATATAAGTATTTATATTCTATGAGAATTAATATTCTAATTTCTATTCATTTTACTCTAAAGCAAATGACCGGGTAATGACGACATTTGCGTATTAACGTATTTCGCCATCACTAACCTGATAAGAACGTCAGTATGAAAGTTACGAACCTCCATATTCATGGTTATCCAAACACGCCAGCGTAATATTATTGTTCAATAAATACCGAAAAATAATGACACATACGGCTTTGAGAATAACGAGTCTCATTAAGTATCTTGATGACAACGATACTATGAGAAATTATATTCTATGAGAATAAATATTCTAAATTCTATTTATATGAGACTATACCAAATGACCGGGTAATGACGACATTTATCTTTTTAATGTGTTTCGCTACCACTAACCTTATAAGAACAACCGTAATATTGTAGATTATTATTAACCGGATAATACGACACATAAAACTTAGAATAACAAGTATCATTAAGTATCTAGATAAGAACAACAATATAAGTATTTATATTCTATGAGAATTAATATTCTAATTTTTATTCATATTACTCTAAAGCAAATGACCGTATAATGACGATATTTGCGTATTAACGTATTTCGCCATCACTAACCTGATAAGAACGTTAGTATGAAAGTTACTAACCTCCATATTCATGGTTATCAAAACACACCAGCGTTATATTATTGTTCAATAAATACCGAAAAATAATGACACATACGGCTTTGAGAATAACGAGTCTCATTAAGTATCTTGATCACAACGATACTATGAGAAATTATATTCTATGAGAATAAATATTCCAAATTCTATTTATATGAGACTATACCAAATGACCGGGTAATGACGACATTTGCGTATTAACGTATTTCGCCATCACTAACCTGATAAGAACGTCAGTATGAAAGTTACTAACCTCCATATTCATGGTTATCAAAACACGCCAGCGTTATATTATTGTTCAATAAATACCGAAAAATAATGACACATACGGCTTTGAGAATAACGAGTCTCATTAAGTATCTAGATAGAACAACAATATAAGTATTTATATTCTATGAGAATTAATATTCTAATTTCTATTCATATTACTCTAAAGCAAATGACCGGGTAATGACGACATTTGCGTATTAACGTATTTCGCCATCACTAACCTTATAAGAACGTCAGTATGAAAGTTACGAACCTCCATATTCATGGTTATCCAAACACGCCAGCGTAATATTATTGTTCAATAAATACCGAAAAATAATGACACATACGGCTTTGAGAATAACGAGTCTCATTAAGTATCTTGATGACAACGATACTATGAGAAATTATATTCTATGGGAATAAATATTCTAAATTCTATTTATATGAGACTATACCAAATGACCGGGTAATTACGACATTTATCTGTTTAATGTGTTTCGCTACCACTAACATTATAAGAACAACAGTAATATTGTTGATTATTATTAACCGGATAATAACGACACATAAAACTTAGAATAACTAGTATAGTTAAGTATCTAGATAATAACAACACTATAAGAATTTATATTCTATGTGAATTAATATTCTAATTTCTATTCATATGAATCTAAAGTACATGACCGGATAATGACGATATTTGCGTATTAACGTATTTCGCCATCACTAACATGATAAGAACGTCAGTATGAAAGTTACTAACCTCCATATTCATGGTTATCAAAACACGCCAGCGTTATATTATTGTTCAATAAATACCGATAAATAATGATACATACGGCTTTGAGAATAACGAGTCTTATTAAGTTTCTAGATCACGACGATACTATGAGAATTAATATTCTAAATTCTATTTATATGAGATTATACAAAATGACCGGGTAATGACGACATTTATCCTTTTAATCTGTTTCGCTACCACTAACCTTATAAGAAAGACAGTAATATTGTTGATTATTATTAACCGGATAATAACGACACATAAAAATTAGAATAACAAGTATCATTAAGTATCTAGATAACAACAAGAATATAAGTATTTATATTCTATGAGAATTAATATTCTAATTTCTATTCATATGAATCTAAAGTACATGATCGGATAATGACGATATTTGTCGTTTTAACATATTTCGCCATCACTAACCTAATAAGAACGTCAGTATGAGACTTACTAACCTCCATATTCATGGTTATCAAAACACGCCAGCGTTATATTATTGTTCAATAAATACCGAAAAATAATGACACATACGGCTTTGAGAATAACGAGTCTCATTAAGTATCTTGATCACAACGATACTATGAGAAATTATATTCTATGAGAATAAATATTCCAAATTCTATTTATATGAGACTATACCAAATGACCGGGTAATGACGACATTTGCGTATTAACGTATTTCGCCATCACTAACCTGATAAGAACGTCAGTATGAAAGTTACTAACCTCCATATTCATGGTTATCAAAACACGCCAGCGTTATATTATTGTTCAATAAATACCGAAAAATAATGACACATACGGCTTTGAGAATAACGAGTCTCATTAAGTATCTAGATAGAACAACAATATAAGTATTTATATTCTATGAGAATTAATATTCTAATTTCTATTCATATTACTCTAAAGCAAATGACCGGGTAATGACGACATTTGCGTATTAACGTATTTCGCCATCACTAACCTTATAAGAACGTCAGTATGAAAGTTACGAACCTCCATATTCATGGTTATCCAAACACGCCAGCGTAATATTATTGTTCAATAAATACCGAAAAATAATGACACATACGGCTTTGAGAATAACGAGTCTCATTAAGTATCTTGATGACAACGATACTATGAGAAATTATATTCTATGGGAATAAATATTCTAAATTCTATTTATATGAGACTATACCAAATGACCGGGTAATTACGACATTTATCTGTTTAATGTGTTTCGCTACCACTAACATTATAAGAACAACAGTAATATTGTTGATTATTATTAACCGGATAATAACGACACATAAAACTTAGAATAACTAGTATAGTTAAGTATCTAGATAATAACAACACTATAAGAATTTATATTCTATGTGAATTAATATTCTAATTTCTATTCATATGAATCTAAAGTACATGACCGGATAATGACGATATTTGCGTATTAACGTATTTCGCCATCACTAACATGATAAGAACGTCAGTATGAAAGTTACTAACCTCCATATTCATGGTTATCAAAACACGCCAGCGTTATATTATTGTTCAATAAATACCGAAAAATAATGACACATACGGCTTTGAGAATAACGAGTCTTATTAAGTTTCTTGATCACGACGATACTATGAGAATTAATATTCTAAATTCTATTTATATGAGACTATACCAAATGACCGGGTAATAACGACATTTATCTTTTTAATGTGTTTAGCTACCACCAACCTTATAAGTGCGACAGTATGAAAGTTACGAACCTCCATATTCATGGTAATTAAAACACGCCAGCGTAATATTATTGTTCAATAAAGATCGAAAAATGACGACATATACGACTTTGAGAATAACGAGTCTTATTAAGTTTCTAGATCACGACGATACTATGAGAATTAATATTCTAAATTCTATTTATATGAGATTATACAAAATGACCGGGTAATAACGACATTTATCTTTTTAAAGTGTTTTGCTACCACTAACCTTATAAGAACGACAGTAATATTGTTGATTATTATGAACCGGATTATAACGACACATAAAACTTAGAATAACAAGTATAATTATGTATCTAGATAGCAACAACACGATAAGAATTTATATTCTATGAGAATTAATATTCTAATTTTTATTCATATTACTCTAAAGCAAATGACCGTATAATGACGATATTTGCGTATTAACGTATTTATGAGAATAAATATTCTAAATTCTATTTATATGAGACTATACCAAATGACCGGTTAATGACCACATTTGTCGTTTTAACGTGTTTCGCTACCTCTAACCTTATAAGAATGACAGTAATATTGTTGATTATTATGAGGTTCAGGTTGTTTTTGTTGTCTTAGTATAAAAATCATTCAAGTACGGTGTCTAGATGTACAGGGAAGCCGATGACGACGTCTAGGTGGTGGGTTCCATAAATTTTGGTATCTAGGTATAAAAATCATTCAAGGGCGGTGTCTAGGTTACAGGGTGGCCGATAATGAGGTTTAGGTAGAGCGTTCCATGGTTTTTAGTATGTAGGTGTAAAAATCATTCAAGGGCATTGTCTAGGTATACAAAGTGGCCAGTGACGATGTCTAGGTAGCACGATCCGTGGTTTTTTTGTGTCTAGGTTTGACAATCAATCGTGGAAGGTGTCCAGGTGTACAATGTGGCCGGTGACAAGTTCTAGGTAGCGTGCTCCGTGGTTTTTTGTGTCTAGCTGTGAGAATCATTTGAGGAAGGTGTCCAAGTGTACAGGGTGGCTGATGACGAAGTCTAGGTGGTGCGCTTCGTGGTTTTTGGTGTCTAGGTAAATAAATCATACAAGGACGGTGTCTAGGTTACAAAAAAGCTGTGGTCGAAAGGTGCTAAAGATGCTTATATTTTATTTTTCGAAGTCGAATATGAAATACTCAAACAAATTTACTAAAAAGGATTGAAATTTCTAAAAAAAATTACATTTAAAAAAAGTAAAAGGTTAAGCGAGTTTGATATATTCCGCAACAAAATTACAGATATAAAAGAATTGAGATCAATCAATCAAAGTCAAGTTTATTATATTTAGCGTAATGAAGCGAGGAACAACTCTCAAGATAATTACTACGTAACTTGCCATGCCCGTTTCATTTTGTTTTTTGGTGAACAACTAAAATTTTCTTTTTATGTATTAGAACGTCATTCAAACACCATAAGTACAATGAAAGGAGCATGGCAAGTTACGTAGTAATTATCTTGAGAGTTGTTCCTCGCTTCATTACGATTAAATATAATAAACTTGACTTTGTTTGCTTGAATTCACTTCTTTTATATCTGTAATTGCTTTGTTTGTAGTTTGTAGATTGGGATCTGTCATGGGCTTATAATGTGTACTGCTTTGAGAATGACAATGATTAATTAGTCAGGAAGGTGCACGCCGCTATAGGTGTAATATATAAATTCTGTCACTTAATTAATATGCCCTATTGTGAGTTGATTTTACAAGCTTATATTGCTTTGCAGCCAATTTCAAATATTACTGCATTTGTATTATCTTCATAACAAAAATGCTAAACGATTATTAAAATTATCAAACGCAAGGTATTTGAGATGGCATAGAAAAATAAAATTAACGTAAATTCGGCAATTAGAATCGATTGTTAAAACTATATCATTTTTCAAATAGTTAAAGAACGATGCTTTTACACAGCCAACAGAAAGCCTAGACTTTAGATCCGATTGTAATATGTATTGACAGATTCATTACTATTTTTTTATTTTCTGTTATGGTTTGAAACGTATTTAAAATAGCACAACGCTTGAATCCATTACAATGCATTTCAATATGTTCCAATCCTTTTTTTTTAACGAAGGTGATGGATACAGTGGAGATAGGGAGCAACTTTAGAGAGTTCAACAACAAAATTAACGCGCGCGACACGCGCGCTAAGCAAATTTCTAGTAAAATAAAAAAAAAACATGTGTTTTTGTAAATATCATTAACGATACGTATTCCTCTGTAGTGTCGAATTTATACTATTACCAAATAAATATATGTATGTACATATAAATAATTTAGTAAATGCATTTATAAGATGAAACATTTTATCAATTGTTGCTTTTTTACTCTGTAATGCCTCGAATTTGATCTGTCGCGAATTTAAAAATGAATAAAAAACTAAAGTCATTAGACTATATTACAGAAACCTCTCTTTCCATAAACACTCCAGCTTACAGCCAGCAGCGGCACAACAGTCGTATACCAGCAGCAGCGGTAGAGTGGGAGCGGAACGCGCCCATAGTTATGGTTGCATAATGAGAGCGAGCACGCAGCGGCTTAGCGAAGCTTGCACGGATAGTATGGATGTATGTGTGAAATAGAAGCGAGCGTTGGCGCAGCGGCGGCAAAGCGCGCATCCTCGCATGCTTATATGTATGTAGGTGTGAGATAATTCATGTAATAATGAATGTGCGAATAATTTCGGCGGCCCAGTCCGCGCTCTATTAGCTGCCTATAAAAGGCCATGCGCGGCCTATGGCTAGACACTTAGCTCCAGCGCAATTTAAGCGACTAGTCTCTACTCAAGAGTAATTTACGCCTCATTTATTATTAAACGAAACGGCTTTTTAACAAATATTTTTGTTGGAAATCATAGTTTAGCTCAGAAAAGATACTAATAAGCCAAAAAATCTTACGAACAGTAACAATAAGCATTTTTTCTGTATCATGAAAACTCCGAACACCAATATAGAAGTAAATAGTGTCACGGGCGCCGCGGCTTCGTCTGCTTCTCAAACTCGCATTTGTGGCGCTACCGCGCCACTTGATATTGTTTTCTAAATGATTTATACAGAATATAATGTTTTTGGAACACATGATTTTAGTACATAATTTTAGTATATGATTTTAGCATATACTAAAATCATATGGGTGTCTGTGACAGATGATTTAAGACTATAAAATCATATCATGTAATCATATAATAAAATCATGTGTTGAATTTGTATGAAAATTTCTAACCCAGGAAGCCAATTTGACACTTTTAACCTTATTCTTAGGTTAGAATTGGTTGCGATTTATACCAGGGAATACTATCGAATAGACTTTTTTCCTCTCGCTTAAGCCACACAGCTTCGGAGTATGACTTTCAAAACATCAAAAACTGTTAACCTACCGTGCGTAAGAGCCCAAATCTCACGTTAGAAGCTAGAAACTGATAGTATCCCATGCTAGGCATCGCCTATTTTTTTATTTTATTTTATCGGCTAGTCATGCTGATTTAGCTTACCTGCTTAATTCAAACGCTTAATACCTTTAAAACTGATTTCACTACATTCATTAACCTATATTGATAGGAATAGAGATAAACTTTTATAAGCTGCGAACACTTAAAAATTATTTAAATAATTTCATAACTTTTCAAAATTAAATAAAATAATACTAAGAAAAAATATTGACAGACTTATTAAAGGGAAAAATATACCGAAATAATAAAAAATAATTGTTTTCATACATTTTTCCCTACAAGTTTAGCTATAACCGAAATATATGTAGGATTATATTTAAGGACATAATTTACAAAAATTATTATTATTAATTTCAACCTAAGCAGCTAGCAGACAATTATATTATACACAAATATTCAAGTAAACTTCAAAGGCTTTAAAGACGAAAATAAAAATTGTAATTGAAATTAATTTTAAAGAGATGACTCTATTGTCATACTATTTTACCTTCAAAAGTAATTGCATAGTTATTGCAAATACATATTTTATAAAGCGGATATTAGTGGAGATCTCAAGCAGTCCATTTTGTGTCACAAGACAATAACTATAACCGATGTAACATAAACTTACACCTTAAGGTGGACTTCCAGTGAATTTTTGCCTAAAACTCTAAATTTTTTTATTATGTATTTTAATTTCTTATAGTTTTATAAACATTTTTAGACCAACCTAATGTAAAAACTCAAAGTTATACAAATGTTATAGGTAGTTAAGAAATATTTTACATTAGATTACATACAACAATAAAACTTCAAAGGCGTTTTTCTCGTAACTTATTTGTTTGACTTCAAAAAGTTCCTTGCGCAAGGATTTTTATTAATCCTTTCAAAAATTTAACACATATTCTTTGAAACATTTCGAGAAAGGAGTTGGAATTTTTAGCTATTATGATTATTATTAAAATACGGGGTATCTTAAAAATTTGTTGTATTTAATAATTTCTTGATTTGTTGCAGATAAACAATAAGAGTCCTCGTAATAAAAAATACTAACTTCTTTTAAGTACAGGGCAAGGTATATGTCCAAATTTTTCGGATTAGTGTAGTCTAGCGCATAGAATATTTGAAAAAACCTTCATTTTTGACAATAATTAATGTTTTTTATGTAATAACTCGAGTTCTAATGAACAAAAAAGGCTTAAAATAGGTATGAAACCTTCCCATCACCACAATTAAGACCTTAAAAATAGAATATGTATAAAGCAATAAGAAAAAAATTGTAAAACACTGGAGATCCATCTTAATCAAAAAGTATAAAAAAATAATCAGTTATATTTTTTCTACCTTCCCGAGGAAGCCTTAAAATACTAGTTTTTGGAGTTCGTGTAGAAAAATGTTAAATGTGATTTAATGTAATTTTAGATAAAAAATAGTGTTTTTGTCAAATGTTCGTATGGATGTTTGTGAGCAGGTGGACTGTCGTATACGCCTATATCTTTTGCCAAATCAACGAATTTTTATTCCCTGCGGCTTATTCTCTTTGTTTGTACTAAGATAGAACAGGAAAACTGCCTGTTTTTAATTTTGTAAATACGTTTCCGTTTTATAGCGATTTATAAGTTTAGGAAGTGCAGTTTTTTTCCAATAATGTTGTTAAAAAGGTTATAACCAAATATGTACCTAAAAGAGAATAAAATTACGTATCTTTTTACCATGGATAATTTCGATTACCATTCGTCGTTCGTTATACACAAAAAGTGCAATTTTTTGAAAACGTAATAACTTAAGAACTTTTAAAAAAATCATGGTTATTAAGCAGGATATTAACTACTTTTTGTGTGAATTTCGAGTTATTTCACTGCTTATTTCTTGAGAATACTGAAAGAAAAAGCTTTAAGCCAGACTGAAGAAATAAGGCATAAATTATATTAAAAATTGAGTTTCAGACATATAATTGGTGCCTTGATTTCTTTTTTGACTGCTTCTGAACTTGCATAGATGTTGAGATATTTGAGATTTAATTTGTCTCAAATATTTCTTCAAGCCGTTATAATTTGAGAATTAAATCATGGAACTTGTCAAACAAAATCAAGGTGTTTAAGAAATATAAAAATTACTTTCTTCATAAATATCGAGTAATTTTACTAATGATTGCCTGAGAAATTTGATTACTGAAAAAATAAGCTTATAGTGATCATGCAGATTATGAAGTGTTATTATACAAATAAAAACTATGAATAATCGATTAAAAATAATTTGATCTATTTAACGAAAAAGTGCAAAAAACTTTACAGAATCATCAATCATATGTGGAGCGAAAACAATTTTTAAATTGAAGCCATACACGAGGATGACAGAAGTTAGGTGCTAAAGAATTGACAGTAGTTTTTAAATGTTTTATTAAGTTCTCGAAATAGTATAAGGTTTTGATGATATGGTTAAATTAATATGGTCTTAAGATTTTATTAAATTTCAATTTTCAGTCAATCGCTATGATTATTATCATTTTTTTTTTCAAAATACAACTTGCATGGCATGCTATTGAATGAATCTAAAAAGTATTACCTATCTGATTTCCGAGCTTAAATTTATTTGCTTGTTAGCTCAAAGCGAACTAACGCACGAATTTCTGATGAGTACTGGAGTACTGCATGTCCAAAACTTCCTTTTTCGTATTATATGTATCCAATAATTTATTCATTTAAAGTTTTTGTTTTTATTCGAAATGTCTGAAATGTAAATAAAAATAGATCAATTTTAAAATGTTGCAAACATTTTATTAATATATATATACATATATTTACATTGAACAATAATATAACAATATTTGTATGAATATTTAATAAATTTATGAATAATTAAATATTATAATTGTGACAGTTTGATATAAGTATCTTTTCTCTAGATATCTTTTGTATTTATATTTATATTATTCTATTTATCATTTACGTAACTTCTATTCTTTATATAAATGATTTTCTCCCTTTCGAACAGCTATTCAAATTTCCTATAAAAATCTACATTTATCAAGTATATCAGTATTTCCAACTAATACTAACGATTTTTAATACAATATCAACAGCGAAGGGCATGAAGGTTGTTGGATCGATCGACGCTTGTATGTTGACGTTGACGGCGTCGGGCGGGGCAAGAGGGCGCTGCTTCGTCAATTCTCATAGCATGTTGCCAGTTTTCTCTTGTCAAAAGTTCTCGAGTTTTCTCGAGTGTTATTTCTTATGGTCGTAAAAATAGTGATTTTTATCTTGGAAAGAAGCAAATCAACATTTTTATAATGATAAAAGTTAAAACTAGAATGGATTAATTATTTAATTAAGAGCTTATATTTAATCATAATTTTCAATATAGTGTATGTGAACAGTGAAAGGTGATTAAATTTTAGTAAATACTGTGGAGTGTTGAGAATGCATTTTTTGTTGTTTTAAATCAACATTGATTGTGTCAATATTATGCCTGTATATTTTAATTTTAATCTTATCATATTAGTTAATAAATTTTTGTTTAACTACCTATTTTTTTTAATTGTTCAAGATACCTTTATCCTTTACTTACATCTAATACATTTTTATTTTAAACCAATAATGACTATGCCAGAAAATTTAATAAATAAAGTAAATGCATTTCAAAATTAATTTCTATGCTAACATGTTTTTTTCAAATGTTCAAACTACCTTTCTTCAGTATATATTTTTATCTTTTGTATCGTAACATTTTGTTGTTATTATTGTATACTATTTTAAATGATAGTAAGATATAGAACAAAAATTAAAACACTAGTAAAAGCTTGCATATAATATCTACACACTAAGACGCCTATAACCCCCGCCCCCTCACAAACATATACACAAATACACAATATTCCTCTAGTTTTCAGGTGTATTCAATCATAATATAGATTTTTCGAACTCTCTCTCTCTCTCTCTCTCTCTCTCTCTCTCTCTCTCACTCTCTTCCACTCCCTTTTACTCTTTCTCATTTATTTATTTTTCCCCTAGCTTCTGATTTTTACTTTTAATTTATTTTTGCTGTTTTATTTCATTATTTTGCGATGTCATATAGTAAAAATGGAATAACAAATATTTTAGTATTATTTATATAAAAGTATTTTTAGTTAAAACCATTAAAAATAATCATGTTTTATTTACTAAGCCAGAAAAATCTAAGTATATTTCTTAGTTTTTTTGAGTTTTATTGTGTGGAAGGTTCGTACAAAGAATTTTTCTATTATTTTCTTGTCACTCTGTTAATCAGTATTCAGGATTCTAGAAGATATTTAGCTTTAATACACAATTTTGAATGACGTGCTACTGTTTTAAATTGAAATAAAAGTACTTAGCTATCAAAGGTTGTTTGTATTGTGTGGAGTGAACTTATAATGTGTGGAGAATAATTTATATGTTTACGTGTTAAAATTATCTATACACGAAGGATTAGGAAACTCAAAGAAAAAAATTTCATCAAACAAGTAGATTTATGTCTTTTTACTATTAAGCACCTGCATGGTTGAGATAAAAATGTGGATAATTGCGAATTCGGTGTTAGAAGGTAGAAACCAGGGAAGTTTCGAGTAAAATTACTGTGTACGTTAAATACACTTTGATTTACCTATCAAGTTTTTTTATTTTTCATAGCTCGTGCTCGAAAAGTCCCGCGTAACAACAGTTTTGCCTTGGCTTAATAGCGAATTTTATCATCCTATGCAGTTAAAGGAAAAAGCATGGCGTTATAAAAAACGCACCCTCTACCCATCCCATTTTAGCCTCAGTGAAACCTTGTATTATTCGGTACTTTATCCTTGTACTCGTAATAAATAACAGTGTGAGCAACTCGTATGATAAGTTACAAGTTACGCATGCAGGCTCTATCCTAAACCGTCCGCGTGCGTGATTTGCAATTCACCGTCCTCGTTGCACAATATACTATGGAGAATCGCCATCAATCATATTTATATAATAAATAAACGAATAAATTAGAAAAGTGTGTATCAGACTAAAATTTGATGAGGACTGTCACATTGTTACTTAAGTTATTTTTAATTTTATTATAATTATGTTAAGAATCATTCATAACATATAGACTATACCGATTATTTAAAAAAATTTGTTTAACTTGTATCTGCACTCTACCTATAAAATATATCAAAATCAAAGCTCACAGCTGCAACTTCACAGCGTAAGACCGAAAAAACTGTGCTATTTTCTTTTTTGAAAAAAAAAATAAATAGGGAAGATGTACCCAAGATGAATAATTCCTAGTATGGATATTTTCATATCTAGCTTCCAATAACAGATAGAGCTACTTTAGGTCAGTTTTTTCGTACATATATGTAGTCTCATGAACATACTTCGGTATTGTTATTTTAAATTATTCACAGCAAAAGTTATAAGGAAATTAAGAAAATGTGTATTTCTAAAGTGTGAAAAGTTATTTTTCGAGGATTATAAATTGCACTTTTTATATCGACGTCGCGAATTAACTATTGCACGAAATATCGAATCGGGACCATGCCTAATCATAGAAGGCTTTTTTAGGAACAAATTCACTTAAAAATTTTTATTTTTGTCGAGGGTGAGTAAATAGTTACAGCCAAAATAGTTAAAATTATCCATACTGGGCGCATCTTTTCGACATCTCATAAATTGCATCGCATCGTTTAAAAATTATGCCCAAAATAGCTAAGGGTATCCGTACTGGGCACATCCTCCTTATGTACATGCCTTTTGAGCATACCGCGAGCAAAAATAATGGTGTTGATCATATTGAACTCATTTACTACATAGAACATCAGTGTGATGGGTTTTATTTAAAAAAATTATTTTAATTATGTTCATTAGTACTTCTTAATTATTTACATGATAATTTTATATAGCATTGGCTGGCCTATGAATCCATACTTTGGTCACGCTGACTTCTAATTTAAGTAGTCCTCGCTACGCTTAAGTGCTAACCGCATCCCGTCAAATAATAGGTCACTTCCACGTTAAAAATAAAGTTTTTAAAATTTTAAATTTCTTCAGTTATATGAAGTTTTTTAACGTAATTTTAGTATGTTATTTCTTACGCAAAAAATCATATAATTAATCAAGTGATTTATCAAATGACTTATCAAGTGATGATTTGGCGCGGTTTGTCAATTGATAAATCATTTGTAGATTTTCTGTGTATAATTTAATTGCCAGAAATTAGTATTTTATCACGAAAAAATAAAAGAGTTTAGTTATTAAAAATTTGAAAACCATTAATCAGTAATGAATAATAATAACAATTATCCTGACCAAGATTAGAATCTAAGTCCTCAGCGTGGTAATTCGCTATCCAACTACCCCAGCTATTTTCGCACTTATGGGTACAATGGAGTTCTTTTTTGATTTGTAGCTTGAAATACATGGAATAACTTATATATGTTATATTAATTTTTTTTTAACGTTAAGATATAGATGATAAATTTCTTATATTCATACATAAACTGTATGCTAATAAAAAAGCAAATGGAACCGTTATATGAGACATGTAAGCTAATCGCATTTTCCGTTGATGTTGCGTATGAAAATCACTAGCTTACGATTTATATATCTGATAAAAATTCCTTTTTTTAGTAGAAGCACGATTTTCCCGTTTTTGGTACCTATTAAACGGGCGTAAAGTAACTTTTTTCAAACCAGTGAGCAAAAAAAAAGTTAAAAACGCCCGCTAAAATTTTTTAAAGAAAATGGTTAGTAGTTCACATCAAATATACGTATGTGTGTGTGTGTACGATTATGTACATATGTGTGTGTGCGTCTGCGTAAACGCGAAAATCAGTAAGGTAAAGTCGCCTATTATGGAACGATTTTCGGACACTTTCTTTTTCTAGCTGAAATACAAATAGATAAATCTCATCCAATCGGGGACGTGATTAGAAGCGCTGTTTCATATAGAATCCATATCTTTTTTTAGAATTTTCATTAACATTATATTTAACCATTTATATACAAAATAGTAGATGTATTTCCGGACCCTATTAAGAAACACAATTTTCTTACTGGCACCTACGTTATGAAACAGCGGTTCCTATTATGAAACATTTTATAATATGTTTGTTTATTTATATTTGATGTGAATATTGTTCATATAAAGATTTATTAATAAATGTCTGATAAAAATATAAAATATTCACTGAAATATGAAAAATTATAATTTTAAGAAATAATCTAAGACGAAAAAATCGTGTATTATTAACAAGTTTATATTAACATTTTTTCTTTTCATTTATAAAATACGACTTTTGCTTTTATTCGTAACATTAAATGAATTTTGTAAATTTTTAGTTAATACAAATGACTTAAAATTTAAGTAAATAATCTATAGAGCTTCCTGTTTAATTTGTTATTGCAATAATTTCATCTCTTCTTGCTATCTTTTCTTTTCTTTTGCCAGTTTCTTTTTCTTTTCTTGTAATTCTTTTTTCTTCCCTAATTTTTCCTCTTTTATTTTTTGCTGTCGATCTTTTTCAATCTGGATTTGCAACCAATCTTCAGAGGTTCCTACTGCAGGTGTTTTTTTTGCCCTTTGTTGCCAGTTTGGTTTTTTTATTTTTGGTCAAATACTCTGTAGGAAGAGTGAACGATTCGTGGAAATTCTCCTTCTGTTGAGCAGGTGTAATATCTACAGACAAGATATTCATGTGAGTATTTCATGAAATGAAACAATTTTAAATTGTAATCGTCAGCTGATTAACAATCTTACCTTGCGATTCTTGTTCATTTTCTTGAACCAATTTCAAGTCATTCCTGTTAGACTTTGAAGTGGGTTGATGAGTTGTGTTGGTGCTTTCTTCAAGAATGCCATAGTCAACGTTAACAGGTTGGAACTCTGTAAAAACAACATTAATTAATTATACCATGGCAACGTTCGTTATTCAATTAATACACAGTACAAATACTACCTTTTTCTGTTGCTGAAGAATTCAAATTTGTTATCGAACTCGTGGTGCTGTCATCGTTTCCTGTAAATAAATGTTGTTCTGAAGGTAGAATGGTGAACACTTGATCTTCCATCAAGGCGTTTTCCACTAGTAATAGAGTTATATGATTAGCCCTAGCTGGTTCAGCTACAATTAGCTGATCAACCTGTTGTCCAACAATTGGTTGGCCAAATTCGACAGGCACAGTAACTGCTTGCTCAACTAGAGATGACTCATCCTGAATTGGTTAAAATAATCCCTTGTGTACGGGTGCATTATCTTATTACTGAACTATAGTTGGCTCTTCCAGAATTGCTTGAAACGATTCATAAGGTAAGGGTGCATCCACTATTTGCTCAACTGTAGTTTGCTCTTCCATAGGTTCTTGGAATGATTCTCCGGTTACAGGTACATCTACTATTTCCTCAACTGTGGTTGGCTCTTCTAGGAATAAGTCATTGGGTGTAGTTACTTCTTGTTCTACTTTAAGTGATTCTGTTGATTGACTGTGAAATTTTTCTCGGGGAGGTTCAATATTTACTTTTTCTATACTCTTAATTATAGGTAATCTACGAACTCTTTCGATATTTACTTATACTTTACAACTACATTTTCACTATCTTCTATTAATGACGTACCTAAATATTATAAAAAGTTTATAAATCTAAGTTTTATGATAAAATAAAAATCATGTAAATATTCAAATATACAAATTAATGCGTAGAAATGAAAAATATTAACTGATCAGTATAAGATTGAATTAAATTAAAATATTAAAATCTAACCAGGAATATTTTTCTTCAGCATAAGCCAGTAAGTAAATAGTCCTTTATTCTCTATCGAGCCAAGCCATTCTTCAGATTCTTCACAAGCTTAAAACATATTTAATAATGAAATTGGTAAATTCTTTTCAAAATTCTTTAAAAGTTAATTATTTTTAGATTGATTACTTTCTGTTGTTTCAGATTCATTTGCCTTCTTTTTACATTTCTTCGTTTTTTTTTTCAAAACATTGTAATCAACGTTATCAGGATTAAATGGATATAATCCAGCAGCTTTAAAGCCATTAACAATTACTTTTTTCTCTTCTGAGAAAAGCTCCAATGTCAATTGTAAAACTTTGGGAAATTCTTCTTTCTTCAGTCATCTATCATTATTTTCTCGTTTCCATTGAGGGACTGCTTTTTTGTTCTTGACATCTTTTAGTGGATGAAAAAATGCAATATCTAGCGGCTGCATAATGTGTGTGGAATGTGCGTACAATGTGATAAGTTCAATTTTGTGTTCAAGACAAAATTTAACAAGTGGAAGAGTAACGTGCGATGCATGACCATCCATGTACACTATAACTGGAAATTCAATGTCACTTTTAATTAGCCATAGATAAAATACTGTAGTCATATATTCATAAAAAGTTTCCGTGTTCATTCATCCACTATCAGATAAACCTATACCCCAACCTGCAGGGCAATTTTCTAATACCTTCTTAGGAATTTCTTTGTAAGCATATAAAAGCATGGGCGGTGCCTTTCTACCTTCAGCACTGTACATGAATAATACTGTGGCGTTTTCTCTTTCAGGAGCATCAATTACTTTGTAAACAGTGCGTGCACCTTTTTTCACTAAAACTTTTTCAGCTTTAGGGTGCAACTAAATATTGTTTTCATCGCAGTTGAATATTCTTGAAGGATGTATGCTTGTTAAGCCTTTTTTCTCTAAGAAGGTTCGCACTTCTCCAAACCACTGGCGCAAGTCTTCTTCAGTGACTATAGCCCTTACAAGAGGGAGGTTTTGAGCTACAGGCAAACTTATCTCTAGATGACGTTTCCTGAAATTATCATACCACTTTTTCCCAGGGCGATCATTTTTGAAAGAAGTCTCCTTCTGTTCTTTTTGCAAATATTTCTGAATGCAGTCAAACAATTCAGATTTTAGCGCAGGCGAGCTTGTCTTAGCTCTGTAAATCAGCCACTTGATCATCTCTGCTTTTTCTTCTGCAGTCAAAACCGTAGAAGGACCACCTTTTTTGCCAATGCTTTCAGGATTTTTCAATTTCTTGCACAGCGTAGCAGAGGGAACACCATGCATTGCAGCTGCTTTTCTGAGAGACGCACCTTCATTGACAGCCTTCATCGCCTCCTTAATTGCTTCGGGTGGATAACATTTCCTTTTGATTTTTTGTTTAACCACTTTTCCATTCACGAATTTCGAAACCAACACTTTATTGACAACTCTGATTTTCGGTTTGGGTTTAGTTTTTTGGTTTTGGTTAGGTCTTACAGCATTTTTCTTTCCTGAGGTTTTTCTTGCCCTGCTTTTTATATCTATATTGCCTACACGTTTCTTCATATTCAAATTAAGTATCAACTACATTAATCACTGAACTATTTTTAGGTTAGGATCGAGGTTATGCAAGTTATATAAAAATCAGACTTATTGACCAGAAAAAATTGCATATCTATAAACAAAAATCACTTATACAGTTATACTTAATAATATTAAAGCGAAAGACTATATTTTAAACGAAATAAATGCATTGGATTCACGACGCCAAAGCATGCTCCGCTACAGTATTTACATGTTTCGTGAATAGGGGACGCAATGGAAAGTGGGTTCCTAATTATGAAACACGAGCTTCGAGTGTTTCATACATAGGGTTCTGATAAAATTCTTGATCCTATTAAGAAACACACATTTATTTTTTTGATTATTTGAGTTAAAAAGAAAATCAAGTGGCGCGGTAGCGCCACGAAGGCGAGTTTGAGAAGCAGACGAAGCCGCGGCGCCCGTGACACTATTTGCTAAATGCTTATTGTTACTGTTCGTAAGATTTTTTGTCTTATTAGTATGTTTTCTGAGCTAAACTATGATTTCCAACAAAAATATTAGTGAAAAGGCTGCTTATTTTTATAATATGTGAGTGTATAATCCACAAATGCTAAAATTACGTTTTTCTTCTTCAGCCCGAAATGTGAAAGGACCGTTTAGTTAGCCGCAAGAAGTGTTAGGATCGTGAAATTGGCCGCAAAGCTATATACAGATGAGAATTGCTTTCTCAAGAAAATATAATAATATATTACGATATTTTGAATTAAGAGTTTGCCAGTGCATACTCTGCGTTCCGGAGCTGTAACAGTAACTAGCTTGCCAGGGTAGCCGATGACAAGGTCTAGGTGGCGCACTCCGTGGTTTTTTGTGTCTAGGTGTAAAAATCATTCGAGGAAGGTGTCTAGAGGTACAGGGTGGCCGATAACGACGTCTAGGTAGTGAGCCCCGTGGTTTTTGGTGTCTAGTGTAAAAATTATTCAAGGGCGGTATCTAGATGTACAAGTTGGCTGATGACGAGGTCTAGGTGGTGCGCTCCGTGGTTTTTGGTGTCTAGGTGTAAAAATAATTTAAGGGCGGCGTCTAGGTGTACAGGGTGGCCGATGACGAGGTCTGGGTAGTTCGCACCGTGGTTTTTGGTGTCTAGGTGTAGAAATAATTGGAGGGTGATGTATATTAGAGCAATCAGTGATTTCATCTTAGTAATAAAAATGTTACAAAAAAGCTGTGGTCGAATGGTGCTAAACATGCTTATATTTTATTTTTACGACTTTGAATATGAAATACTCTAAACGATTTTAAAAAAAGGATTGAAATCTCTAAAAAAAATTAACTCTTAAAAATGTAAAAGGTTAGGCGAGTTTGATATATTCCGCAACAAAATTACAGATAGAAAAGAACTGGGATCAATCAAACAAAGTCAAGTTTATTATATGTCATCGTAATGAAGCAAAGAACAACTCTCAAGATAATTACTACGTCACTTGCCATGCCCGTTTCATTTTTGTTTATTGGTGAATAACTAAATTTTCTTTTTATATATATTAGAACGTCGTACAAACACTATAAGTACAATGAAACGGGCATGGCAAGTTACGTAGTAATTATCTTGAGAGTTGTTCTTTGCTTCATTACGATTAAATATAATATAAGTTAATTTTTTTCAAACTATTCTAACCAATTCTATGCGTTCTTATCTACAAAATGAATCGATTTTTATGTAAAAAAATAGTGACACAGAGATGCAATCAAGTAAATAATAAAAAGTTTCATTCCGCTATGACTATGACTACTCGACCAATGTTAGCTACCCATCATGGAGTCACGCAATAAAAATTTTGTTTTTATTTGTATCTACAATTTATTTGCATTTTCTTTTTTTTCTATCGTATAGAGGAGGTCTTTCAGTTGAAGAATATATTATTCAAATGTACTTAAAATTTGTTACAAAACGGAATATTATAAGTATGTTTCATAATGGGACCCGGTTTTCGCAATATGTCATAATAGGCGACTTTACCTTACATGCGTTACAAAAAATATGGTGTGTACCAAGTGCTAAGTGGGCTTTTTGGCCTCGTGTGGTTGCAGTACTCGTCTGCGGCTCGTAAACGCCCTCGCCTTCGGCTCAGGCTAACTCGCCTTGACTCGTACTGCAAACTTCTTACTTGGTCTAAAAAAGCCCACTTTACGCCCTTGGTACACAATGTACTACTAAAAAAGAAATATAAGTTATGAGTACTTAAAGATACAAATCAAATAAAACCTCTATAATACCCATAAGTGCAAATAGTTCGGGTAGTATAGGATAGCGGATTACCATGCTGAGGACCCAGGCTCTAATCTCAAGAAAATTTACAAGTGATTTATCAAGTGATTTAAGTGAAACAGGCTAGAATCATCCCACACATAAAATATTTCAGAAATATTTCTGAAATAACGATATGCCCGCCTATAAAATATTTTATGAAATATTTTTACTAATATTTGTGAATTATTTTTGGAATATTATATGATGGATATTTCCTGGTGAAATTATTTCTCGTAATATCACTGAAACATTACAAAAATATTACTAAACTATTACAAAATTTATAAAAAATTAATTTCTTCTAGGTATCTTGATGTACACATTTATATTTACTATTTTATGTTTATCTTTGCAGTTATTAATGTTAGTAACCTAGAATAGTTAAGAGAAACAAATTAATTGCGCGGCAATCAGGTACGCTAATAATTAACCTAAACAGAACACTTGCATGTACTACAACTTTAAATCTTATATATTAGCTCATTTAGCATGTAAACTAAGTTGATAATAATACACTTTCTCAAATAAATAATATCAAAATGAAATCCATAACTTTTTGATATCAGGTAAACATAAAAAAATGAGATTGATATTTTAACTAAAAAGTAACGAAATTAACTAGACACGCGGTGCCCTGTTGAAAATATATACCTGGATATCCAGGTGGATTTTCCATATTGATAATCTATATGGATTTATGTGGATTTCATGTGGATATTCCATATGGATATCCACATAGATATCCATCTAGTTTTTTAAAAAGTCAAGACAGTTGAAAATTTTGTATGCGCCTGTTATGTATAGTTCATCTAACCATTAATGGAATTACCATCCGATGATAACACCTAAACTGGGGTTGTGAGCTCCAAAATATTCACTTTTTAATTATTTTATAGAAATTAAAATTTTTTGTAATGCTAAATAATAATACATGAGGCTTGTATAAGTTCTATCAAATTGATATACCTTTTGAGGAATTTATTAAGTTTTGTTAACGATAATTACACTATAAAAAACAGACTAATATTAAATGTATAAAACTTACTATGTTACACTCTAAACCTAAAGTTCAAAATCTGGAAATGGAAAGATTAAAACCTACATTTTAAACTTTATGAATATTCAAAAGTGATTGATATCCTTTAAATGATAGCATTACAATTAAGTGTAAATCTGTAGAATTGATTTGCATAAAGATTAAAATCCATTAATTAATTCTCTGTGAGGATACCATTTACTTTTAAATACTTATAAAGTTTAAAATGTAGGTTTTAATCTTTTCACTTCCCGATTTTCAAATTTAGGATTAGAGTGTACTTCATACAATTTTTAAGTATCAAATTATACTATGTAACATTGTAATTTCTGTGTATACAACCCTGGTAGAAAATTATGTAAGTTTATTTATTTTGCCTTTCTAATATTTCATTAATGTAATGAATGAACCAAGGAGAATATCGAATTGGTGGCTGCATGTGTCTCGAAATTTGTAGATTACTATGTATTTAAAAAACTAGGCAAAATATTACATTGATTGTATCATAAATTTTATTTTAGAATTTGAATAAATAATTCGGTGAGTTGCGGTACAGAGCAGGATAATAGGATAGGGGGAGATTGAAATTTTGATTCCTTTATTTTATGTTAACAATATGTAGTGGCATGAAGCCTTTATTTACTTTATTGAATTGAACAAATAGAGTAGCAATTTGCGAAACTTACGCCGAAACTATTAGTCCGCTAACGGACAAGATTTACAAATAAACTTATTCTACTCAAATACCGATCGGTCACGCATTTGCTCTTGGTGAGAGGTGACCCGAAAGGCGCGAGTACAAAGAGATAGAGATAAGCAGTGCTTATATATGTTGTGCCCTCCTTGACATGAACTGGCATTCCTAGTTATTAATCTGAGAGAATTACGATGATGTTAGTATGTTTGTGAGATGAAGGTTAAACTTACAAAGCGTATTGCGCGAAAAGAATTTCATTTATAATTCAATAATAGTTGTTGCCTGCGACAAAAGCGTATGCCTGGTATTCAAACAGGTCTTATACGACTTTACATCAGGATTATTAATGAATTGAAACGAAACGCGAATATGGTCTACGAAATAACACAATGTTGATTTTACACTAGCTAGAGAAGAAAATACATATATAAGTGAGTTACATGCACGAGGCTGATGTGTACTATTTGTTACATTATACAAGTTGATTAGTGTGATATAGTTAGTAATACGAATCGCGGTGCGTCCTGGGATAACCGAGTGGGGCTTGACGTAGCCAGCCCACTCGGGCGGCATATAGCGGTACTTTTATATCCTTTAGGAGGCAGATTAGTTTGGTTGATTATTGTGCTGAGTTTCTCCGAGATCGGAGAAACTCCCCGGATCAATCCACTAGGGATATACCCGGGTGCACTAATTAGTATAAAATAATTAAAAGGTGCACTTTATACACTTTGCTTCCTGAACTGCTTGTCGCTGACTTCCTCGCACTTCAGGAAAAGGGAACATACATCGATACGTGTGAAACACGTAGTGGCTACGGACTCGAAATATAGTAGTGTCAATAGCTTGAGTGTCGGATATATACTTGTTGCGGCGGCTCGCGTCGCAAGCAAGCTACAGCGGAAACGCGCTCGCGCAGGTAAACTCAGTAACGCGTTTGCATATACGCAACGTTGTTACTGAGTTTAATTGCGCGCAAGCGCGCCCGAAGAAAGCCGAACGGCACAAGTCTGCGTGCGCTAGAGAGAGAGAGAGAGAGAGAGAGAGAGAGAGAGAGAGAGAGAGAGAGAATCCGAAGCGAGAAAGTGGACGTGACCACATCGCCGAGCGCTCGTTCACGAAGCTCGCTGCTCACCTACGTAGCTATAAAATTTAAAATACGAGGCGCCTGGCCCGGATTTTCGGAGCAGGCGTGTATGATGTATTCTCAGCTCCCCTCTCCAGCACTGGTGCTTAGATACTGCTGTTGCAATTAACCAACCATGATGGCCCATTTACCAACGGTTGGCCCACGGCGTTTGCCAACCGCTGCCTAACAAAATTTAACTATTAAAAGCCTGCTCTGTGTATATTAGTAAAAATGCGCTCTCCAGGGGTAAGGGTAAAAATTTTGAAAAATAAAAATGAGAAAGGGTAAAGTTTAGAAATTCAAAATTTATAAACAGAGATTTTAAAATGAAAAAATTTATAAAACATAAATGTTGAATTGAAATATTGCGAAAGGTAATATTTGTAGTTAAAATATTTCAAAAGCGATATTTTTAGGAATTTCCAAATCTAGGTTTTCAAAATTATAACTTGTATCCAATATTCCAATATTCTGGGACTTAAAATTTTACCTTTCGTTATAATTCGATTCGTAATTTTTGCCTTTCAAATATTTATTTTTTGAAATTGTTACCCTCGCCCGCTCTGCAGCTGTTCATATAGTAGTTCATATAGTATGAGTACATAGATCTGCGAAATTACTTTGTTCACTAATAATATTTGCTTGAAATTTCATACATCTTAGTACAGGATTTATCTTGGTGTATGTACACGAAATATTTTTTGAATATTTTTGACATGTTTCATCCAAAATTTACTTAAAATATTTTAGGAATATTTTTATAATATTCTATTGACAAAAATGATTTTGTAATATATATTACATAACATTTCTGAAATATTTCAAAAATATTACAAGAAGGCTGAAAAAGTAGTAAACAAATTTTTCGGATAATATTACTGCAACGTTACAGAATATTTCATGGAATGTTTAAAAAATATTTCTACAAGATAGCTTGGAAATAGTCGACAAATCTCACGCGCAATATTGTTGTAACGTTACAGAAATGTTTCATAAAATATTTTATGGAATAATTGATTTATATTATTTTGAAATATTTTATGAAATATTACAAGAAAATTTGAAAAAAATGATTTCGCGTTTGGCATGTGTAATAATTTAGTTATATTACAGAAATATTTCATGTGTAATATTACAAATTAATATGTAATAATCAATTCGTAAAATATTCAATAAAATATTTTACATATATTACAGAAATATAACAGTATAATATTTCATAAAATATTTTTTCTAAATATTCCATACTGTGTGGGATTCGTGTGAAACAAGGTTCAAATACAGACGCAATATCGGTTAAAAGTAGAGTGTAAAAAATGATGTATTTACATTGTCTACTGGAATTCGAGGTTGTGTTTTTAAACAGCTGCTGCACTGCTGTTGCATAAACTTTTTCTATGTTGTGGGCACCAAAAGTGCATTTTATAACTTTTCGTGCATATATGCGAATATCGTTCCGTGGTTGCCGTTTATGCATGGTAGCTAGGTGTCCAGTAGATGTTTATATTAACGTGTTAATATCGGCCATGTATGCGGTGTTAAGAATGGCCGACAACGAAATCCGGGTAATGCGTAACGTACTTCTTACTACAAAAATGTTTAAATCAGTTATTCGTGCTGTCCAGGTGCATGGGGTCGCCGATGATGGTTGAGATAGTGCGCTCTGTAGCTTTTATTGTCTAAGCGTAAGAAATTATTCTACAGTTATAGAGCTATAAACTACTTAGACCCCGTGACTTATAGCTGAGTAGATGTAGATTAGAGGAAAAATAGAGATAATTCTCAAATCTATTTTTATAACCTTCAAATTCTACAAGAAACGAAGGTATTTTTCTGAGTTTTGAAGAAATCTCAATTTAAGCTTTACAAGATTGATTATTTTTAGTAAAAATGCTGACTTCTTAGTTCATTCATATATAATACCCTAGACCCTTAAAACACATCCTAACTAACCCAAGTTGAAGAACCCAACTTTTAACAGACTAGCTCTTTGTGTCAAGTTTAATAATTTGCAAAAGCTGATGTTTGATAAATTGATATTCTGTGATCTATGACTATAATTAATAATGATTATTTTAATGATTGTAAACTTAACAAAAAACATAACCCCCAACGGATGATCTATACAGGCTTACAGAGTTATGAGTCTAACTGGTTGGTTTAAAATCTGGTAGTGCATTCTTAAGTAATAATTTGCTCTCAATCCAAATCTGTTCGTAGAATTGCTAAAGCAAGACAAAATATTAAATGATTCTAACCTAAAAGTGCTAAGAAGCATTTTTAGACAGACCTGAGATGTTTATACACACAAGAAAACTTTAAATCTAAGTATTTCATAATTACTAAATTATTTTGCACAAACAAGCCAAAATAACTGAATCCGTTTATTGAAACTTTTTCACACAGACAGGCCAAGCGTAATATAAATAACCCACGACATAAAAATCATTTAAATAGACAGACACAGTTTGATCTAAAATTATTAAGTCACTGCTTTTGTTATTTCATTTGCTTTATAACCTCTGATTCCAGGTGCTAAGTATCGTATAACCTCCAAACACTTTTACACAGACTAGCTCAAATTTAAATACTCTATAACCTTTTAACCATTCCAGACACACAAGTTAAACTAAAGCTAAATGCAATATAACCATCTTACTCGCATACTGAAAGAAAAAGCTGAAATTTGATTACCTAAGAATCTGAAATTACAAGGCTCATATAATGGTCATGCAAAGCTTGAATCTAAGTGATCTACAACATTAGGAACATTATAAATCAGTGATCTGTAACATTATAAACTTATGAGGACCACAACCAATAATTTTCAATCATTAGCTCACTGTGTCAACATAAATAATTTGCAAAAGCTAATGTTTGATAAAATTTTGTCCTGTGATATATGACTATAAATAAATAATAATAATCTTAATCTTCGATTACACCGGCAAACAAAATAAAAAAAGTTGTCTGCGCGAGAAATCAGACCTATCTATCTTTATGTTTTTCGGGTCGCTGAATTCGAATATAAGATCAGTTAGGCCCCATCACGTCAGGGTCAAGGTCAGTTGGAGGTCAAATTAAGAAGAAAAGGTTTAAAAAAATTAAAATGCCATATATTTATGTTTTTTTGGTCGCTGAATCCAAATCCGGAATCAGTTTGGCCCCATCACGTCAGGGTCAAGGTCAGTTCAAGGTCAAACTGAGAAGAAACAGTTTAAACCGATTAAAATGTCATATCAAAACTTTCCAAAAATGGAAAAAGATACCGAAAAATTGTAAAAAATCTTATTTAATCACATAATATCTTCCTTATGTACAGAGAAAAGTTTCTTTCGATTATTTTTTTTTCTTATTTTGCTTTTTTTCCACTAGCTTAGTAACTCTCGATGTCTTTCTTTACTCCTTTTTTCTCTTGTAACGAACTCTTTTTACTTCAAATGACCTATGCAATGGGTTTCTTTTTCTCTTTTTGTTATTTGTTTTAATGTCTCTCTTCAGTGTCCAGCAAAAATCTGCCATCATGTTGACATTCCATCTTCCTTGGTATCGATTCTCCATTACACTTATATCTTGATGAAATCGTTCTCCCTGTTCTTCACTGACATCTCCTAGATTAAGAGGGAAGTAATCAAGATGGGAATGTAAGAAATGCATTTTATAACTCATCAAGCAACCCAAATTTTTGAAATTCTCCAACATTTGTTCAACTAGTTCCTGATAGTTCTCACTCTTTTTATTTCCTAAAAAGTTCTCACGAACAGTTTTAAAACTTTGCCATGCAGCTTTTTCTGTGTCGTTTATTTTTGTGATAAATTTTTCGTCTTCAAATAGAGTACGAATTTGAAGACCATCAAAAATACCTTCTTTTAATTTAGCTTCACTTATTGCGGGAAACTTTTCTCCCAAATACTGGAAATAATCGCCATCTTTATCCAGAGCTTTGACGAACTGCTTCATGAGGCCAAGTTTGATATGAAGTGGTGGTAGCAGATAGTTTGATGGGTCAATCAATGGCGTACGTATAATGTTCCTCGATCCTGGTTCAAAATGTGTTCTAGTTGGCCATACTTTCTTAACGTAGTGATTTACCCTGTCTCTACTATCCCATAAACACAAGAAGCAGGGAATTTAGTATAACCTGATTGTTGTCCTAAGATCATGGTTGCAATTTTAAGATCACCACAAATTTTCCATTGATGTTCCAAGTACTTTATTTTTTCCAATACAATTTCTAAATTTTCATAAGTTTCTTTCAGCTTAGTCGAATGAGCTATGGGAATGGATGCAAACCTGTTTCCGTTATGAAGCCGAACAGCCTTCAGAATTCGTTTTGACGAATCAATAAAAAGTCTCCATTCCTCGTCTTTATACGTATTCGGTTTTATTGCATCGACTAAACCTTTAACATCTATACAATATACCAACGAATTCTCTTCATCGTCCGTAAAAAAATTCCTAAATTCTTTTTCTCTATCTCGATAAAAAGAGGCCGTTGTTCCTTTTGCTAACAGATTTTTGTTTTAAGAACTGACGCTAGATATTCTCCTCCATCTTTAGGTAATCCTAAATTTCGAATAAGATCACTTAACTCTTCTTGGTTAAAGGTTTCTGGAGCTTTTCTTGTACTAGCTGGCAGGTATTCTTCGTTTGAGGATTCTTCGTCAGATTCTTCTTAACCTTAGAACCTTCTTCGTCACAGGACTCATCAACTTGCATTTCTTCTACTTCGCCTGAGCGGTCCACATCCATGGGTTCGGTACTAACAGTTTTATCCCTGACTTCTATTCTCACAGGTTTCACTACTGAAGAAACGTCTGCGTATACAATTTTAGATTTAGTAGCCGTGTTAAAACCTTTGGTATTAGTCATACAAAAATAGCAGTCATTTTGACACGTTGGAGAAGACCATATCATTGGTTTTGTAAATTTCAATTTTCTTTCTGTTTTATCTCTTTCCCAGCGTGTTACCATCGTATAACATCTACTGCAAAATTTTGGGGCACCCAGTTTACATTTTGATTGGCTACTTCAATACCAAAGCATTCACTGTAAATCAACTTAAACATTTCAGATAACACTTTCTCTGTTTTCTCTGTACACAAGGAAGATATGTGATTAAATAAGATTTTTTTACAATTTTTCGGTATCTTTTTCCATTTTTGGAAAGTTTTGATATGACATTTTAATCGATTTAAACTGTTTCTTCTCAGTTTAACCTTGAACTGACCTTGAACCTGACGTGATCGGGTAAAACTGACCCCAGATTCAGATTCAGCGACCAAAACAACATAAATGTATGGCATTTTAATTTTTTTAAACCTTTTCTTCTTAATTTGACCTCCAACTGACCTTGACCCTGACGTGATGGGGCCTAACTGATCTTATATTCGAATTCAGCGACCCGAAAAACATAAAGATAGATAGGTCTGATTTCTCGCGCAGACAACTTTTTTTATTTTGTGTGCCGGTGTTATTATTATAATAACAAGTTTAACGAAAACCATAACCACTACTAAACGATTTACAAGCTTACAAAATTGGGATTCCTAAAAGTTGATTTAGATCTGAAGGTGCATTCTTTAGTAATATTTTGCGCTGAATAAAGATTCGGTCGTAGTATCGCTAAAGCAAGTCAGAATATTAAGATATTCTTATCTCAAAGTACTGAAAGCCCATGTTTGCATCATTTACCAAACTAATAAGTTCAAATCCTTATATTTCCTAACCTTAAAACTTTTGTATGCTAAACGGCCAAGAATGTTGAATCTTTTTCTGAATTTATCTTAACTATGCAATGTATAATAGATGCGAATTAAATTATACCAAACTAGATTATTTGATCCTTTTTCGTATTTTGAAAATCTGTGCGCTTGGATGTTGTTGATACGATTGCTAATAGCTTCTCATTATTTACGGGGTTATTTATACAATTGCTATGCTTTGTGCTACTAGGTGCATGCAAAAGGGATAGGAACAATAAGGCTCCAGGCTTGGATGGCATACCCAATATTGCATTGAAATAAGCTATCCAGGCACGCCCCGATGTCTTTGTGAACCGTACAATTCACGTCTCGAAAAAGGGTCGTTTCTTAAGAACTGAAAGAAGCAACGCCTGGTACTTCTAACAAAAGGAGATAAGTCACCTGCAGAATCTGCCTCATACAGACCACTTTGCATGCTGGACACTCCGGGCAAGACTTTAGAGCGCATAATCGGCGTTAGGATAGACCAAGTTATGAATAAATCAAGTGGACTAGCAGAATATCAATACGGGTTCAGGAAAAAACGTTCTACTCTTGACGATGTAAGCTCAGTAGTCGACACTGCTAGAACTGCAATGGAACGAAAGAGATGAAAAGGAGAAGTCAAGAAGTACTGTGCTATTGTTACACTGGATGTTAGAAACGCGTTTAACTCAACCAGCTGAGGCAAGATACACGAAGCACTACGGAAAAAAGTGCCCGCATGTATAAGAAGGATTATGTCCGACTACCTAAAAGACAGAACCCTATTGTATGACACAGAGAACGGCACAATAACCTACAAAGTAATAGGAGGGGTCCCACAAGGGTCAGTGCTTGCACTGACAATCAAAAAATTCGAACGATTGCTAGATCGATTGGTACAGCATATCAATGTGAAACAGTATTGCACATTTTGGCATACTATGACACACAATAGCAAAGCAAGGGAAAATTGAAAATTTTGTGGTACTTTTACGGCACACTAGAGCACAGTATGGCACAGTACAACACAGTGAACACTGTGTGGCACACGAAAGAATTAATTGAAAATAAAATAAAAGTAACCTGAGGTAGGATCAAACCCGGATCTTCGGCGTGTCAGTCAAACGCCTAACCGCATGTGCCGCACGAACGTTAGCGCTAAATGTGAGAGCAGCGTGATGAGGAGTGACACCCCTCTTCGTCGACGGAAAAAATTCTCGTTACAATATATACCGTACCGTCATAATTTTAGAACCAGGAGACCAATCGTAAATTACTTTTCATAAAACGTGAATGGAAAACGCTCTTTACGCCAACAAAAAAGTAGAGCAAAAGTCGAGTTTATCAAGCATTTTTCAAAAGCGAGGCAAAAGGCCTCTTTTATGATTTATGATACGTGCACGAAAAAGACCACTTTCCATGCAAGTAAAATGAATGGAAAATCGAGTTTTTCTTAGAAGCGGGAAAAAACTACTCCCTTTGGAGGAAAAAAATTTTTTCTCCCAAGGGAGTAGTTTTTTTTCTCACTCTGCAGCCTATCTGATGGATGTGTGTGTCTATATACAGTACCAAAGCAAGCTATATAAGTATTATCAAAATTTTCAAAATTTTCGATATTTTTAAAAGATTTCTTTAGTGATTTTTTCAAAAAACGGTCATAAAAACCTGCGATTGATAAAAGAGCATGTTTTTCATATTAGTAAAAATAGGGGGAACGCCAACATCCACGTTCGTCAAAGTATAAACTTCTTTTTAAGTGTATAAAAATGTACAATTATAGTTCGCGACTTGAAGAGAACAAAAACGACAGAATAGTTTTTCACGTTTAAAACTAAGCCTTGAAGCTACTTAAAAACTTCAAAAAACGTCAAAAAACTTGTTTAATTATTATATATATATATATATATATATATATATATATATTCAGAGTAGTGTAGAATACCGCCAGTAAATTAACAATGACGTTAGGAAAACAATGATATTATAAATCGTATTAAAGAATAATTTAATAAATACATTCGAAATTATACGTGATTTCCATTTAACTTTGATTTCATATATTTTTTACCATAGTTTGTCACTTATATAAATAATTATTTTAATGAATTATATCATCATCAAATAAAAAATCAATATTAAATAAAACCAATTTATTTTTGCCTAGCTTTTACCTTTCGAAGAAGGTTTTATTTTAAATTGTTTTACTTTGAAAAGTCCTCGAATTTCCCATTCCTTTCATATGCATGATAAGAGGCCTATTCATGCACTTATCATAAAAAGTACAGTGTGCAACAAAGGGGAAGTGGCTTTTTCAGACTCGGGTGATGTTTTGAGCACTTGTGTCCCTAGTTGCACAATATACTATTGAGTGTTCTATAACATATATATGTTGATATATTTTTATGCTGTATGGTTATGGGAATAAAAAAACTTTCATTAAGTTGAAATTTTAAGAAAAGATCTTTCGATGACTTCGCCTAAATTTTTATTGCGGTTTATGAAACCTATTAGTTGAAAAGATATTAAAATTGAAATTACTTATCTCTCACCCTGTGTATCCTGTATAACTGAAACTTTTTTTTCCAAACCTTACAACCCGCTGACTAAAGCTTAGAATGCTTCATGAAAATTAATATTTTTATGAGATTATAAGGATGCCATGGTATTTAAAATACGGAGGTTTAATTTTTTCCATAAAAATTATATATATATATATATATATATATATATATATATATATATATATATATATATATATATATATATATATATATATATATATATATATATATATATATATATATATGGAAAAAAATATATATATAATCAAACAAGTTTTTTGACTTTAAGTAGCTTCAAGGCTTAATTTTAAACATGAAAAACTATTCTGTCGTTTTTGTTCTCTTCAAGTCGCGAATTATAATTGTACATTTTTATACACTTAATACCCCCATATTTTTACTAATATGAAAAACATGCTCTTTTATCAATCGCAGGTTTTTATGACCGTTTTTTGAAAAAATCACTAAAGAAAACAAAACTTTTTTTTTATGATTAAACATTAATCTATCAGTATAGCTATCCTGTTATAATCGTAACATATCTGGCATTGAGTTTTTTTAAATGTTATTTTACAGGATGATGTGTAATGTATACTTAAAAAGTAGTGAAATCATAAAATAAGATGGTAACGATTTATTCTTAATAATGCAAATGAAGTAAGACATAATCAATACATTGAAAATAAAAAAGGGAGTGATGTGATGAGAAAATGGATGTGGAGTGGGCAAAATAACCGCTAAGACCCTAAAGGTAATTTGTAATTATATTGCAGCACCCTTAACACATATTTTTAATTTGTGCATTGAAAAAGCTATCGGGCCATATGCTCTGAATATGCCGAAATCATACCAGTATATACATCAAGGAAAAACATAACATAACTGTTGAAAGTTGAGCAATTATACGCATCACTAAGATGTACTTATGCGTATTATGCGTACTTATGCAGATTTTCCCTTGACACCGGTAGTGTGTCAGGCAGGCGAAACTCAAAATAAAGCACGTGAAATAATTAAAAATTATCCCTAACACATGGGTTTGCATGTCAATTTTCAAGTTAATACGATGCAGCACATTTAAAATATGCAACTTTTAATAATAAAAATCTTTGAAAATTGAGTTTATATCTGAGTAATGCATCGTATAAACTTAAAAATTAATATATGAGCCCTTGCCATGTATTTCAACATATTTATGTAGTCTAGTGACTTAACCGCAACCGGATGCTCTGCTTTGTTCTAAATATACGCTTTTGGCGCAAGTGTTTTGAAACAAAATAGATTATTTAGTTGTAGTAAATTCATCAAAATACAGAAATATATTGAAATACATTACAAGGGCTTGTATATCAAGTTTTAAGTTTATACAATGCACCACTTTTAAGATATGCAACTTTTAATCATAAAAATCTTCAAAAAATTGAGATTACGTGTTGCATCGTAGAAACTTAAAAATTGATATTTGAGCGCTTGCCATGTATTTCAACATATATATAAATTTTAGTGACTTTATTATACTAGAATTTGAACAGCGTGCTTCGCGCACCCTAACCTAAAACTCGTTTAAACTTCCTGACTTAGACGCATGCGCACTACATGAGCCAATCACAAAACGTCTATCTTGGCTTCACAACATCCGGTCATGACACTTTTATACAGAAAACCCAAAGATCTAGTTAGTTTATTATACACGCATTTGGCAAAAGTGCTTTTGAACAAAGTATACCTTGTAGTAGTAGTAAATTCATTCATAGTAATAAATGGCATTTAAACGAAAATCAGTAGCTGAAGCGTGCACATGCTGCAAATTTCGTTCGAATGCTATTTTTATATGTGTTGTCTTAGTTTTGCGTAATTCAAACAAAACAGTAGAAGATTTATTATCATCCAAGCGTAGCCGAACAGCTGATCACTGTCTCTGGCCGTGGCTCTGGCGAGGTAAGCTCGATGACTGCGCATACATTGTGCGCATCGATCTGGCGGCCGGCATGGCGATACTGCCATGTGTGTTTTGATATTTGGAGTGGTCTCTCGGCCTTTGCTCATCGTCAAATGTCTTGTTTAGAAGAAAGTGCAGAACGGCAACAACGACAGAATGCAGCAGTGTTTGTCTGCACCTCAAATATACGACCTCTTTGTGTTGTACACACCTCTGACGTGTTTTCAAGCTGTCTCCGCTCACCGCGACCTCGCTTGCGGATCAGCTGCTTGCGGTTTTCTGTTTCTGCCAGGACTTGAAAGTGCGGATACCTAGTGCAGAGCTACAAATATAAATAAGTATTACAAATATAATAAGTGTATCTATTCAAGAAGTGCTGCCAGAAAGAAAAATATGTATGAACAGCAGTAATCAGTTCTCGTTAGAGATTACATGCCTTGTTTTTCTGAGTGCTCTTGTTGCTTCTATACTGCTGTGCAGATCTAAATGCCGTTGGATAAAGATGCTGATACCTTTGTCTCAGATACAGTGCGTACAAAAATTAACTTCCACCTGAAATCCACAAAAATCTGCAGCTATTCTCTATTCTTTTGTGTGCAACGAGATGAAATCTGTGACTATGCGTTGTGTGATCTGCTTTTAGACGTAAACTTCTGCTTTTCTCCCAGGTCCCTCGTACACTGACTGTAAATTGTCGACTGAAACTGTACTAAATACAAAACTTTATTTCGTAAGCTTTGTGATTATGTACATCGACATGCGTTCAAAAAGAATGTCTTTGATGTTTTATCTTCCTAATTCTTCATGAACAACTAGCATACCGATGGGATACATCGTTCAGAGCAATAAAAATTAGAAAAAGACAGAGAGATATTCTCTACGATGGTGCCCATACTTATCACGCGTGCGTGTGCAGAACTACTAATAATAACACGCATATTAGCAGTCCTTTTTAAATAAAGATGCCCATTTTTTCAATAAGCCGATGATAACAGCTGATAACTTTATCAATCATTAAAAATCTTTCGTTCACCTAATATTTAATGTTCTATATATCAGCAAAATAAGTGGCTTTCTAGCTAGTAACCCGATAAAAAAGTCGCTCTGTTAGCAGGTAACAGTTAATTTCAAGCTAATTTTTAACAGGTCATGCTTTTTTTTAGCTGGAAACCCGTTAACATTTCTACCTGGGTTAAAAAATTGTATTTTGGGTCGAAAATTTGCGCTTTCATAGCGTAAGATATAATTATACATTATAAAGTAAATCTAATAAAGTAATTTGGCTTAGAGATCTTTTTGACACAAGCTTTCACGCGTGTATAATCATTTTTGGGTTGACCATGGGTTGACCATAGGTTGACCATGATCGAGGTAGCATCACAGCTACTTAGGTTGAGATTAAAGTTGCTGTAACGGAAGAAGGAAAACCTTGTAGGTATAGTTTTTTTAAATTCTTTCAGAGGAATAAGCGAATGAATTTATGGAAGAAGAGCCCAGACTGACAGAAATGAGATGCCGTTGAGGAGGCTCTGGTGCGAAAAGAATCAGCTGGTGAAGTCGTCATTGCAACCAACAAGGTCGTCGTCGCGCTTGAACGGTGAAAGTTCAATACACTAAAAGTTAAGCTTGGAGTGATCGACGATTATGCTGGGAATCTAGCTCCTGTTGTCACAGACCTGCATGCAGTTCTGGAGCGATTGGTCAGTTGCCTGTCCAATATATAGATGTAAGACAAGGGCCCTACTACGTTTTCTGACTTAGAACGCTGCTATGCCTGTATTCTCTGTCTGCAGCATTCATTCGCCATATCTATGTCACTGCGGCGATGCACGCTAGTGCTTGAGTCATTCTGGTGGGCGTTCAGAGCTTATAGACACAAATCCTCACAGGCAGTACACTAGCAATACTACGAGCATCGTCTTTGTATGATATTTCAAGGGTCGCTACTGATAAAGCAAAGTACACTTATCCATAACAATAATACCAAATTTCTTTGTTACCTTCTCCAATAATCCACTGGAGACCAAACTTCATTATCATGCAGAACCTAAAGCACTTTCACAACTCCGACAGTTGTTTTTGCCCTAGTACTCAAATACTATATGAATAATTTTCATATTTAAAAATAATTTAAATCTAAAATAACTTGTTGGTTTCAAGCAGCTGTGGCATCGCAAACAGCAGAAAGCAAAATACTCGACTTGAACTTGACTCGAGCAAGCAGCATGTCTGTGAGTGCGTATTTATTCAGGATTTCCAACGTAAGTATGAGAAGGTTTGATCGGCTCTGGAGATTCTATAATAATATGACGGAACAATATGCTAAAGATATTCGCGGCGTAGAATATACTGTTTAACCTCTTATATAACTTACTTTTTCTGAAGTTGTCCTGGCTGAATTAAACAAAAAAAGAATCAGGTAGGCGAAAATTATAAAATAATTTCCAATCTCAATTATTTTGCTGAAGGAACAATTTGCTTGAGAAAATAGCGTGACAATTATAAAATCTTGTTAAAATCTTCAAAATCAGATGTTCATACATATGCGTCAACAATAGATCAAATGAAATAAAAAACAAACAGCTTAAAGATCAATTTTAAAGTATATTGAAGACTTTTTAAGATGTTAGCACCCCGACGGTTGACTGACGACTGACGTGGGATTATCGCCATCAGCATTACCGTTATACACGCTACGTTAGCACTAGATTTATTCATACACATGCATACACGCACGCACGCACGCACAAGTGAAAGACAAGGCGAAACAGTCAAGTGAGACTGTTGCTAGACGAAAGCCACTTAGTAGTAGATAAAAAAACCCCGGACCGATGCAGAGGAACGTAGGTAACTGAGTTGAGCCCAGACTCCCTCATCCGATGCAGGGGAACGACGGTCTCAAGGTTGAGTCTGTCCAGAAAATGACTGGTCAATGCTGCACGAAATAGACGACCGGACAATGCTGCAGAAAGCAGACGGCTAGACAATGCAGAATGAAAAAGACAAGTTGGATCCTGAACCCCTAATCACCTTTGCGGATGGAAGATGTATGTGGCGGTTAGCGCTGGGCAGCATCAGCGCCGGCGCAAGTAGACGATCCAGCCCAGGCCTCGGATACGTCATCTCCGCAGACAGCTGCAAACCACCAGCAGGCAAAGTCGAGGCCATACAAGCGTTCCCACAACCAGCAGATACGTCACAACTTCGGCGCTTTCTCGACCTTGCAAATTACTACAGGCGCTGTATTCCTGGAGCTGCAGACTTGCTCGCGCCTCTTAACGACATGCTAAAATTCTTACCGTAGCGGAAGAAACCCTCGCCTCTCATCTGGACCAAAGAAGCCCTAGATGCCTTCATCGCCACGAAGAAAGCTCTTGGATACCGAGAGGCGATATAGCACCTATGATAGAGAGCTTCTCGCCGCTTTCGCTTCGGTCAACCATTTCAGCAGCATTCTCGGGAGGCGCCCGTTTACGCTGCTGAGAGATCACAAGCCATTGTCACTCGCAGCGCAGCAGCCGCCACGCTTGCGTACGTCAAAGGCTTTGACATCACCGTTGCAGATGCCCTCTCCAGAGTTGAGGCAATCAAGATGCCATCATGCTTGGACCTCACGACTCTCGCTCAAGACCAGCGCAACGATGCAGACCTGCCACACCTGCTCGACCCCAAGTTGCAGCCGCTCAACATCGAAGGCTCCTCGCTCTACTGCGCAGTCGACGGCAACACCATATGGCCCTACGTCCCACAATAGCCCAGAAAGGCCGTCTTTGAGGTGCTGCACGGCCTCTCGCATCCAGGCATCTACACAACGATGAAGACCATCACACAGAAGTACTTCTGGCCGTGCATGCGCAAGGATATCGCCCGCTGGACACGCGCCTGTGTCTCCTGCCAACATTCTAAGCACAACCGAGCAGCTCTAGGCGACTTTGCAGCTCCGGATGCGCGTTTCGACCATCTCTACCTGGACCTCATCAAGCTCCCGTCGTGCTCGGGTTACCAGTACTGCCTCACCATCGTCGACAGGTTTTTCTGGTGGCCTTACGCAATCCCATTGCTTGATCAACAGGCAGAAACAGTCGTACGAGCCTTTGTAGATCATTGGATCAGCTCGTTCGGTACGCCGCTTACCATCACGACGGACCAGGGGGCGCAGTTCGAAGCTCGTCTCTACGTCGCCCTCGCCAACATTCTCGGCGCAGACCGCGTATATACAACACCGTACTATGCGCAAGCCAATGGACTCGTAGAGAGGATGCATCGGACGCTGAAAGCCAAACTCATGTGTTGCGCCCCAACGCCGTTGCCGCAAGCTCTTCCAACTGTCTCGCTCAGCCTGAGGACGACTTTCAAGGAAGATCTGCAAGCATCGCCCGCTGAGATGCTCTTTGGCACCACGCTCCGCGTCCCATGCGACTTTTTTATTACAGCGAATCATCCAGACGACAACGCAACTGCCTTTGTCTGCGAACTACAAGCCTTGATGAACAGGCTCTGCGCTGTCCCAGGCGCCAGGCACCTTTCACCTCAAACACCATTTTTCCATGGTGATTTGCGCACCTGCGCTTACGTGTTCAGAAGAGTAGACACGGTTCGAACGACGCTGCAACCGCCCTATACGGGGCCACACAGGGTGCTTTACCGGCTGAGCGAGCAGGCGTATGTCATTGACATCAACGGCGTGGCCAAAACCATCTCCACGTCGTCGCTCAAGCTGGCCTACCTGGAGGCAGCTGGCATTCCAGCAGCACCGGCATTTCCAGCAGCCGCGCAGGCACCACCAGCAGCCACGCCATCAGCGCAGGCACGACCAGCAGCCGCGCGCCGCGCGCAGCCACGTCCGGCACTGGCGGAGGAGTAGCTGTGGCGGTTAGCGCTGGGCAGCATCAGCACCGGCGCAAGCAGACGCTACAGCCCAGGCCCAACTTTTCTTGACAAGTCTGGCCGTCACCTAGCTGAGAGCGTCACCAGGCCGACGCCACACCATGGCGAACAAGTAGCGCGCACCCCTTCGACATTCTTGGCTCGGCCGCCGAACAACCTAGTCACTTCTATTTTTGCTTAAGCAATAAAGTCGTCGTCTCGATTTTGATAAATACTGTGAAAAGGTAATTTAACCCGGCTCTACCTCATCCTACGCGCGCCAAATATAAGATAAGAATATTGACTTTCAAGTGTATAGAAATGATAAACGTCAAAGGAGAAGCCAACTAGACTGATTAACGGGCCCCACGAAAGTATTAATTAACGATAGTATCTGTGGGGATCCAGTGTCGAAGAGCCACTTGTGCATAGGTTGCTCTGCTTACGCCACATAAAAAAAAATATACATACATACATACACATGCACACATGCACACACGCACACACGCACACACACTTACACGCACGCACGCACGCGCGCACATGCACACACACCTCTAGGCTGCCAGTAAGAACAGGGACCCGGGGCGGTTTATCTTACCTTATCTTACTGCTCTATCAACCAGCGAAAATCCTAATAGCTATGGTGGTGCCGGGTGGCACCTGGACAAGGCCCTACCATGGACAAAAGGGGGGGCTCACTACCATGCTAGATCTTTTTGAGGACGACTTGCATTGTAGCACAAGGCTAGAACACACGCCTGCGAGGCTAGGATTTGGAGAGAAATACGTGTAGAAAGTAGATGAGAGGATCAGGACAATAAAAATTAATAAAATAAAGAAGATGATACGTACACCTACGAGAAAAAACTTGGGGACTTTAGATACCCCAAAATGTGTCAATGAAACTGGGTGCTCCACCCAGCAAACAGACGACAGCATTAGTCTGGAAAACGCAAGCACTGGCGCCATGAATACAGCTACTTCAAGCATAAGGAAGAAAATACTCGAAGCCTGGAATAAAATCGGGACGGCAAAGGAGAATAATAAGGAGGCTTATTATTCTCCTTTGCCGTCAGCAAACGACAGAATACAGGCAATATAGGCAGAAAGTAATAAAGGCACACAAGAAAGAAGAGGAGCACATTACGAAGCTGGAAAAGATAGTAGATGACCTAATCGGGGATTGTCAGTCCACACCAAGGAGCATAGAAGACATCGCAAAACGGGCCCAAAAACTCAAAGTTTTGGTGACTCAGTTGAAGGAGATGCACGAAGTGGGAGATAATAAGGATGAAAGTTACGAACTTAGCATCGAATATTATAATATTATCACGAGGTACGGAAGAAAGCGAGAAGACGCGCACAAGGTCAGTTTATAAGAGATGCTGTACATTCAAACGCAGGGGCCAAGAGGCCAAAAAGTAGTCCAACTAGCAGCCCAGAAGAGAAGAGCGAAGGAAAGCAAAGCAGGAAGAGATAGCGACGTGAGAAAACAACGATACAGCGTGAGAACTTCGTTTCAAGAGTCACCCGAAATGCATCAGACTAACGGGAGAAATCAGACCCAACAAGAACAAGCGGTCTGAAGGGCTACTAGTTAAAGTGGGGCAAAACAAGACGTATGCGGAAGTCCTGGGAAAAATCCGAAAGGAAGTAAATCCCGACACCACTGGAACGACAATGCTAGGAGTCAAGCAAACAAGAAGTGGAGACGTCCTTCTAAAACTGGGAAGAGGGTCTGGCGGGACAGCGTTTACTGCAAAAGTGGAAAAAGCAGTTCTGGGCCTTTGACAGGTCAAAAAGGAAGAACGAAAGATAACCCTGGAAATGAGAGATATGAACTCGGGAGCTATAGAAGAAGAGGTGAGAGCAGCAATAGAAAGAGCCCTCGGAATGCCAGACAATGGCAGGAGTGTGACCCTATTAAAACCTAACATGCAAGTTTTCGATATTATGCTTTAATAATACAAATATTTACTTGTGACATATAATGTTAAAATCCTATAAATAAGGACTGCTACTTGTATAATATGAAAATCTATTGTTGTGACTATATTTGAATTATGCAAAATATAGTATTTATTATCGTAGAAAAATCACTCAATAATTTTAGTTATTTAATTTGGGATGAGATAAATTCAATAAACACTATTTGTTTATGTTTGATAATATACAAGGGGCACTAAGCCTTTATTTACTTTATTTATATTTGAATTATGTCGCAGAATTGATACAGATCAATACACGAGGTCACCAACTCGTAGAAATGACAATATTACAAGCGCTATCGGAACAAGAAAATAATAATCGGATAAAATAGTTGTGAATAGCAAGAAAATAATATAAGCACGAGAAAATAAGGCTAAGGTCGTTGACATATGCACTACGCGGGCCGTGAGTATGTTCGGAAATGAAATTTCGGTTAGTAGTTAGGCTGGTAGCCCTACGCTTACCAACCGCCTGACGTTCAGCGCGTGTAAACAGTAGATGGTTAGCACAGCTGATTGTTCGGATTCGGAGCAAGTCAATGTTATTGCAATAAAGTATAAAGTTGATCTATTTATCAAGACATTATGAACGTAATTGAGGTGTTTGATGATATCCTATCATCGACCGATTCTGATAGTGATGAACAAAGTGATGTAGATGAAATGTTTGATGAAATTTTCGATGATTATGAAGCCAATGATCATCGTATTCCACGAGTTGAAAATTTTGTAGTTAATGTTGTACATAACCTCAAACCTCACATAGTCACATGGCATGCTCATCAGTCACCATCGCGGAAATCAGCTCGCCTAACCGTCTATTGTTTACACGCGCTGAACGTCGGTCAGTCGGTTAGCCTAGGGCTACCAACCTAACTACTAACCGAAATTTCATTTCCGAACATACTACGTGGCTCCCAAAGGTTATCCGAGAATCCTAGTTCCTGATGTAGAGAAAATATTATTCTAATAAAATGTTCTTATAAAATGTTATTACATTTAGATGATATGTTGGTTATGAAATGCATGTGATGATGGAATAATAACTGAGCCTCTAATTTCTTGTGTGAATGGAATGATTGATTTTATTAAGTTACGTAGTATACTATAAACTTAAATGAGTGTAATCCAAATACATTGCTACAAATAAACATTGTCTAAGCAGTTCGTTGAGCCTTGCATGCGACACAGACGTAAGCCTGGTTTTCAACAGGTCTTACAGATTGAACGACTTTTAGTATTAATTAAGAAAACGCGAATGCAGTGATATAATATGGAATAGAGGTTTCAGAATAACTTGGAAAAATATACGTAAAACACACGCGCTTATGGCAACGAATGCAATGATCTTAAACGTAATACTTGTTATGCGCACAAGAATGTTAGAACGAGATGATTAATAATTACATGCACCGTTGTACGTCCTAGGACAACCGACTGGAGTCTGACGTAGCCAGTGCAGCTGGACGGCATATAGCGGTATTTTTAGGTCCCGAAAAAGAAACCCGAGCAGCACAAGTATGTATGCGCTATAGAAAGAGCGCGCCCCCGAAGCAAGTAAGTAGGCATGGTCACACCGCCAAACGCTCGCTCCCACAGCTCGCTGCTCACCTGCGTACCTATAAACATTAAATTTTGAGGCGCTGGGCCCTGATGTTCAGAGCAGGCATGTCCGACGCTGTCTTGGCTCCCCTCTCCATAACTGCTGACCAGATGCTGCTGTTGCAAACATGAGAGGCAATAGAATGGCCATAGTGATACTCGACGAGAGAGAGAGAGAGAGAGAGAGAGAGAGAGAGAGAGAGAGAGAGAGAGAGAGAGAGAGAGAGAGACCGAGGAGCTTCTAGAGATAGAGCACATCCGCGTGGGCCTTGTAAGTTGCACGATCAGAAAGCGTGTGAAGATAGGGCGGTGTCACAAGTGCCTAGGATTCAGACACTGAAAGGATGAGTGCAATGGAGCAGATAGGTTGAACTTCTGCTTTAAGTGTGGAGGAGTTGATCATCGCATGGCTGAATGCCAAATAGATTCAAGCTGTTTTCTCTGCAAAGAGTATAGTCAAAAGGAAAAAAGATGTAAACATGTAGCTGGCTCCGGCGGCTGCATTGTATTCAGGCGCGCCTTAGACACGGCGAAGAAAAAAGGAAGAAGAGCTTAAAAGATGGCAATAAAAGGCGATGTGCTGGATGTAATAGCATCAAGAGCATAGCAACAAGAAGACGGGGTTGATGCAGAAAGAAGAAGACGAGTTTGACCCTGAACCCCTAATCACTTCGGTGGATGGAGGACGTATGGAAATGACAATCATCAAAGAAGAGGCCAACTAGGCTTATTAACGGGCCCCACGAAAGTATTGTTTAATAATGGTACCTGTGGGGTTCCGGTGTCGGAGGGGTACTTGTGCAGAGCATGCTCAACCGACGCAACATAAAAAACACACTTACACACACACACACGCGCGCGCGCACGAACCCAGCATTTGAGGATACTTTTTACAGTGTAGTTGTGGCTTACCGGTAGCATACCTGCCTCGTAGACCAAGAAATACAGGTTTTAGCCTGAGTCTCGCTACTTTTTTTTACTTCAAAGTATCCGTTACAATCATGATACTTTGCGTAGTGACGAGTAAAGAAGTAAGTCACTCCATCGCTTTCCAAAGTACCTTGAAAAACCCGGGGCACTTTGGATAAACAGAGAAGGGTGAGGAATGCTCTCCGAAGTGACTCGAAAAATCAGATGTACTTCGAATTGAAAAAGGAAGAGTGAGGGCTCTCTCCAAAATACAAATGGCACCTTGGAGAGTGAACAATGTCGACCTTGGCCTCCCAGTGGCTCGGGGGGTGGAAGGGGAGGTCAAGGCCAGTTTTGTTTACATTCTCTATGATGCTATGCTACTACTCAAACACCAAAAAAAAACTTTACGAAGCAGGCAGTTAGAGTGGCTAATGATATATACATATGTTGTCCAACAACTCTTTCAGCTTAATTTTCCGAAAGTAGGAACAAATTCGACTCTTTTCGTTAATTCTATATTTTGAGTTTATGATGGAGTTAAATAGATCTTGGCCTGGCGTGATTAAATAAAATAAACTTTGGATTTAGTAATTCCAAAAACGTACAGCAATGGTTGTCTGGTTCCTGAAAATGTTGCTTGAAGGAGCTGTCTAGTTTTTCATTTTCATTTTAGATAGTATATTGTCGTTCTTATTCGGTCTTTATAGAGTACGACCCTTTTTAAAAGCATGTCGTTGTCATCATCTGGTCTGATAAGGATTTATTTTATGCTTACAAATAATGTCACAGAATGAATGCCATACTCATGCAGTTTTATTTTGGATAGTATATTGTCGTTCTTATCCGGTCCTTATAAAGTACGACCCTTTTTAGTATCTCTTTAAGTGTTGCATCAAATATTAGATAAGAACTTACTTAAGATCTTGAATTAATTATTAATAAAAAGACTTCTTTTGATCATGGCGGTAAGATCTTGCATAAGATCTTATGTAAGAAATTGGGAAAGATATTACGTAATGTCTTAAGCAAGGTCTTGTATACTATCTTGCGTAAGATCTTGAATGAACATTTGATGAAAATAATTTTTTTTTATCATGAACATAAGATCTTATATAAGATCTTCCGTAAGATCTTATCTTCGTTCTTGGTCGAAAATCGCTAATAAGATATTATGTACGATCTTACACAAGATCTTTGACAACATCTGATATATGATTTTACGTAAGTTCTTACATACGAACTTGAGTAAAAATTTTTAATACGGTGTGAATAAAAATTTTACGATTCCAGGCTTTTTTGGCCTCTTACTACCGTGAATCCTTAACTAATCTTCCTGAAATTTTGAGCGGGATACCTGAAAGTAGCTAATTTTATACCTTATTGAATGTGTTACAGTCAACTTGATTTTAAAAATAGAATATTTCAAGGCATGCAAAAAAAGAATGTTGGCTCTATCGGTCTTCCCGAGGCAATTTGTGCGTGTTAAAGGAGAACAACCCTAAGGTTTTTCTTTCATTTTTTCTCCGACGTTTTGGTGGACAATGCCACCCTCATCAGGAAAATGTCTATTCATATTAATATGAAAATGAGATCTTGGTTACAATTTAAAACAATAACGAGTAGTTAAGAATACATTTGCAGAAATAGTAGTTGATCGCCGATATATACAGTTGGATTTTGCGGGATATGTCACGTCACCGCCGGTCAGCGAGGGGAGAGGAGAAAGATGTGTTGCTCTCTTAGCTGTTCGGTCTTGAATTCGTTCGTTTGTCGATTTCACGCGGCTTATATGTGCAAGGAAATTGAGCGGTTTGTTGACATTTTCTATACCGAGAATAAAAGACGAAAACAAAAATATAACAGACTGGTACACAAAACCAACATTTTTAGGCAGAATTTTAAACTATTTATCTTAACATCCAAACACACAGAAAATTGCCATGGTGTACATTCTCGTCGACAGAGCGATAAAACTAGCGAATAAAAAATTTTACAATAAAAACATCGACAAAAAATATATAAAGAAAAAATTATTTACAATAAAATCAAATGAAAAACCACGACAACAAACAAACAGTAGCAACAACAATCAACGAAACACCATTTGTATTCCATAAGTAAATGGCTTCTACGAGCAGATTAGTCATGGTTTGAAAAGAAACAACATTGATACTGTTTCAAGAATCAACAGAAATATGCAACATTATTATGAAAAGCGAAGATAGAAAAGATAAAAATCTCGAGAATAATGTTGTTTGCAAATTAAAATGCAACGACTGCTCTGCTACATACGTGGGCCAAACGAAAAGAAATCTTTGTATACGCGCTAAAGAACACAGAAAATAAAAAAATAATGTAATCTTCAAACACCAAACACACTGTAATAACACATTCAATTTTGACAATTTGACATAAAAGATAAAGAGCCCAATCTTAATAAAAGATTGATTTCCGAAATGATACATATACACCTGCAAACTAATAGCATTAATAAGAATGAAGATACACAGCAACTCAGCGATGTATACACACACCTAATACACCGATTAAAACGAAAACAAAACAAAAGCGATTGACGTCAGAATTGTAACGTCGGTATAGAAAATGTCAACAAATCACTCGATTTCCTTGCACATTATATAAGCTGCATGAAAGCGACAAACGAACGAATTCAAGACCGAACAGCTGAGAGAGCAACACTTCTATCTCCTCTCCCCTCGCTGAGCGGCGGTGACGAGACATATCCCGCAAAATCCAACTGTATATACCGGCGATCGACTGCTATTGTTTTAAATTGTAACCAAGATCTCATTTTCATATTAATATGAATAAACAGTTTCTTGATGAGGGTGGCATAGTCCACTGAAACGTCGGAGATAGAATAAAAAAACCTTGGGATTTTCACCTTCCTCACGCACTAATTGCCTCGGGAAGACCGATAGAGCCAACATCATTCTATTTTTAAATATCCACCAAGGGATCGAGTCAACGTAGGAGAATTACTACTCTCACTACAAATAATTGTACATGCAAAAAAAGTTTTGCTATAATCAAAAACCGGTTATTAGACATAAAGTGGTTTGCAAAATTAATTACAACCGTTTTAGTATTTGTTTTTCAGACAAGGGTTAATCAATTTTTAATGATACTATTATATATTAAATTATCATTTTCAGGTTGACGTGTGACAAAGAATTACTAATGATGGATACTTAAGAAAACTCCGCAAAAATAGTAAACAGCTGCCATTTAAAAATTAATAACTTTTTTAATTTGCTAGTAATTCTATCGATTCCAATTAATTATTTTAATTAAATAACTAGAGAAGAACAATTTAATTATTAATTGACTAATAACAAAGAAGTTATTTTAACAAAATTTTTTCTCAAAATATCTACACACTAGTTTGTACAAACATGGGTTGTGCAATGTCAGCTGAAGAACGAGCAGCTTTGGCTCGAAGCAAGCAAATCGAAAAAAATTTAAAAGAAGATGGCATTCAAGCAGCAAAAGATATTAAACTACTTTTGCTTGGTAAGTTATATAATATAATACAACTATTAATTTATTTCTTAATGTAATTAAAACTATTATCTCATTACCTTTTTTTTCACTTTTCTTTTGCCTATCACTCGGCTTTTTTAGTTCCTTTTCATACTTCTATATATCTTTAAGTACACGATTTAAATTTTGATACGTTAAAAAAGTTACGGCTCCTTTAAATACACATAAAATAGTGAGTATATAAAAAGTGCTGTTAGAAACGAATAGGTAAGGGTAAATAGTAGGAAAGAGCGGGACACAATTGGCTTGACGGGGCACTTTGGCAGCTAAAATTTTAGAATTGGAAATTCATATTTTAATATGAATTTTTTTCCTACTAATTCCTTAAATGATGACCTTTTTTTGATACCCGATTTATGTTAATAAAATTTAATATAAAAATAATAACTAAAGATTGAATATTTCGCTTAAAGGAAGACGCTCGCACCGATATTCCCATCACATAGTAAACTACGAAGTAATCTCTAAAGTTACTTTTTTTTATTGCCCTTAATTAAATATTATTAAAGAATTTTTAATTTGAAAAAAGATGTTGAGCGGGGCACGTCTGGCAAATTACAATTAAATGTATCCTTGTAGATTAGTACTTTGCACTCAACGAAGACGTATTTGAATTTGCGTCGAAGACTAAATCATTTCAGTTTTGCCGCGAAGACTATAGTATATATATTTTGAACTCTTGCGTCGAAGACTATAAAGTACATTTGCAGTCCCGCTGCGAAGACTAGTACATTTCTCACTTTGTATACGTTTGAAAACCATTTTGATTACTAGCTTAAAAACTAGTAATCAAAATGGTTTAAAATTCTTACAGCAAATAGATATTATCGTTTTTTATTGTCATAAATTTTTTCAAAACGTTTGACGGTTTAGTTTTAAAGATATTAATTTTTTTTAAATCACCTTTTTTATCATAAAAGTTGAACAGAACAATCAATCTGGAAAATCTTGCGGGAAAAAGTAGGCAATTTTATGCTCTTTGAGATACACTATTGTTGGATATATTGTATACCCCGATAACATCGCGTGCCGGGCATTTTGGGGTCACGCATGCTGGCCGCTCGTGCCGCCATTGTGACGTCCCCAAGACATCTTTCGTTGGAATTTTCAACAATCTTTGACAGGACTCTGACACCTGGCTTGACCTATGCTTGATTGATGAGCAGGATCTCCTGCTCTCACACTGGAAGACTGACACTCCTTTCATCAACGGACATGACCTGATCACGGCCACACTCGACGTACAGATTCCACGCCACGTATCTACTATATACTCTTACAGAAACTACAAAGGAATCTGTGCTGAGAAGCTAAGGGACTTCCTTAGCGCATGTGACTGGTCATCCTTCGTCGCGCCATCACTTGACGAATGCATCACCACTCTTAACACCAACATCTCGAACGCCATAAATCATCTCGCCCCATTAAAGACCGTGACACCTGGACGTAAACGTCACCCGTGATTTACCGCGGCTTTTCGTGACCTTTTAACTGAAAGGAACAGACGTTTTCGCAGAAGTCGTTTACCGTGGGACCTATACTTTTATAGAATCGCGCGGGACGCTCATAAACGGATTGAGGAGGCCAGGTTGAATTACTACCATTCACGCCTGTCCTCCTTGACCGACGTTGCAGAGATCTGGAGAGAGCTTGGGAATCTTGGTATTACTACTTCTAAAACTCCTTCACCTGCTCGGTTCTCTCCGGATGCTCTCAACGAACACTTTAGCTCCATCTCAAATGACCCTCAAGCACCATCTGTTGAGGAGTATCTGCGAACCCTGGAGAGTCTGGACCTCCCTGAACACTTCACCTTCAGGGAAATCACAGAATCGGACGTGTCGGCTGCAGTAACACACTTTAACACCCAGGCCAGAGGAAGTGATGGCATCCCACAGGTTGTAGTTTCTAAAGCACTGCCAATACTCGCTCCCTTACTCTGTCAAATTTTCAACCTGTCTCTGAGCGAGGCACGCTCTCCCTCCGCCTGGAAATCATCGCTCATAAGAGCACTAAATAAAGTCAACTCTCCAACAGCTGTAACTGACTACCGTCCGATCGCTCTACTCTGTTTCCTGTCCAAGGCGCTGGAGTGGCTGGTGCACAAGCAAATTTCTGAATATCTTGAAACAAGGCTTTACCTTGAAAACTTCCAAACTGGCTTTCGCACTGGCCACAGCACGCAGTCTGGCTTGATTAAGCTGACTGATGATGTCAGGCTTGGGATAGACAGGAAGAAAGTCACTCTGCTACTTCTATTTGATTTCAGCAAGGCGTTTGATACAGTGTGTCACGTCAGGCTGCTCGGAAAGCTATCCTCTTTCGGCTTCTCCAAGCAGGTCATCCGCTGGCTTGCATCTTACCTTTCCGGAAGAGAACAGGCCATCATTGGTGACAACAACGAACTCTCAACATTCCTATCACTAAACACCGGTGTCCCACAGGGGTCAGTTTTGGGCCCCTTGTTGTTCGCGTTGTACATCAATGACATTGGCTTCTGCCTTGATTCAGATGTATCCCATCTAATCTACGCGGATGACTTGTAAATCTACTGCCAATGCCCCCTTGAGGAGCTCGACTCCTGTTCTGTCAGGATGAGTGCTAACGCCGAAAGGATAATGGGCTGGGCAGCACTAAATAGACTTAGGCTGAATGTCAGTAAGACTAAGGCAATCGTCCTGGGTTCCCCCTACTATATCAATGCTCTTCCCTTTACTGCCAACACCTATATAAATATAGGGGGAGCCCAGGTCGAATACGAATCATCTGTACGCAATCTGGGGTTGGTGCTCGATTCCAAACTATCATGGAAAGAGCATGTCACAGAAATTTGCAAACGTGCTCACTCTTTAATGTATCGTCTCTACTTTTTTCGGAAGAGCACTAACTTCAGATTGCGCCAACATTTAGTGCAAGCACTCCTGTTTCCCATCATCGACTACTGTTCACTGGCTTACTGTGACCTGACGCAAGAACTCGACCTGAAGCTTCAGAGGCTTGTCAACACGGGGATCCGTTGTATCTACAGTGTAAGGAGGGACGAGCACATCTCCCCTTATAGGTGTGAGTTGCAATGGCTTACCACCGCCGGACGTAGGAAATACTTTATGGCATGTTTTCTTAGAAAAATCTTTAACACCTCAGTACCCTCTCACTTATTAGCCTATTTTGATTTCCACGTCGCGCTCAGGCCTGTGAGGGGTGAGGTGACCCCCCTGGACATCCCGCCCTTCAAGACGGAGACGCTGAAGAACTCATTTTTCATCAGCGCTTCCTACCTCTGGAACAGCCTTCCATCTCACCTACGTAACACCCTGTCCATATCACACTTTAAACAGGCGGCTAAAAATCACTTCTTCAATTTGGAAAATACACAAACATGACGCAAACATTTCATCTCATGAACACACTTTCATCTCATCTCACTTAATTCCATTACTCACTTTCACACTTACACCCTGACACAACAATTATTATCTTTATTTCACCAAACTACTATAATGTATATGTACAACATAATGTACAAAAATAAAACCAATCTAAATCTAAATCTAAATCTAAATGCATTTCTACGAAGTTTTAGCGAAACTTAAAATTTTACTATTACAAAGCTTCCTCTTAGGAGGAAGCAAAAATGATAGAGACAAAAGTTGTAGGAAATCGGGAAATTCGGATGGTGACCTTGGATTAAACCTTGAACTCTTTTACGTTTAGAATGGTATGTTCAGTTGCGTGACTTAAGGTTATCTCAAGGCCATGCAGCAAGTATAAAACCCCACCTACGTAATGCCTCTTGCAACGCCAAAATGAAAAAATTGTAGAAACATTAGTTGTAGGATATCTTGGTGGTGCCGAATGGTGACTTCGAATTTGACCCTGTCCTTTAAGGTCATTTCAAGGTCAAATTGATTTTTTTTTCAAACAGTAGCCACTTTTTTGACTCCGGATTATAAAACTTGATGTCCAGGACCCACGACAAAGATTTGGTTGAATAGATTCACATCATGTTTTCTCTACTACACTAAAAAAAACACAGCCTTTTTAACTGAACTCGTACCAGTTATCCGTTATTGTACGAAGACTCTCCAAAATTACCGTAGCGTTCAGTAGTTTTAAAGAATCAGTTCGGTCGTTTTTGCTGGTGTCCCGCGTAAGCGACCAATTTTACAAGTCGCGACTCGCCAAAATTACCAGGCACACCGTTGTTTTTACTAAACAGTCGTTACGTTGGCAGAACGGTTAAAACTACCGGACTTTATAGCAGAAACAACTGTGTTTTTTCAGTGTAGTAGACATCTACAAAAACGTTACATCATAATTATATTAAAATTAATCAAAAATTGATAAAAAAATCAGTAATATGCTTATAAAACTTTTTCTATGAAATTTAAACAAAATCCCTTCATTCATACCATAACTAATGTACTTTTAAACAATATCCTGGAGTTTGAGCTCATTTGGGCCATTTGTTCCTTTGGAATCTTACGGTCAGTGAATTATGGACTCCCTACTATACGTAGGTATTATAGAGGTATATAGAAGGTCTAACACCATCAAAATAAAGGTAATGATGTCTAAAAATAGTTTAAAAAATTTGGTTTATTTATATAAGTATTTATAAATTTTTAATGAAAAATTTCGATTCAATTTCAAAGGTGGTGTGCCCTCTTAAAAATGGGCAATGAATTTAAAAAATGCTTAAATAACCAACATTGAACCCTCGTAACTCGAATAGAATTAATTAAATCGATCTGAAAATTTACAAGTAACATGGCGACCTCTACAATATATCCCCCAAGAGAAAAATTTTTTTTTATTACGGTTATTTCGTGAATGGCTGGTTAGTTTGGACTTTTCGATTACTGAGTATGTGGTTTTTACTTGTGCTCCGATACAAATTTAACCCTTGATGAACTTCATAATTTTCGCACTTCTAGCATAAAATATATGTCTTTTAAAAGTAAAAACCCAAACTTTTATAGATATGCCCTCTTCTAAATTGCCGCGTGACTGGAATTTTTTCTATGTTTGCCTACTGTGCTATCGGTGGAGTTCGAGCTCCCAGAGTGCCTTTACAGTGGATTATGTTGGAACTGGAAAAGATTCGTATCGTACGCGAAAAGCACCCACGAAAAATAGCGTACGCAAAACATTTTCCAAAACATTATTTTCTATTGTTGCGCACGTGAAATTTTTATTTCGCGTATGCGCTGAAGTGCGCCGTAAAAGACTCAAACATAAAACTCTTCAGGCAGCTCTTAAAGCCAAACTGGTGATGCTATGGCTAAACGCTTATGGTAATCGCGTTTTTTTAATAAAAAATACTAGTACAAAGAAAAAATACTATCTTGTATGTTGCTTTCGAAGCTTTTGTGTTTAGCTGTAATATACAGGCAGGTCTTGCCGCCGGATTGCAGGGCGTTGACGTTTGAACCGTATAGTAGCACGTTCTCCACATTAATGTTGTCATTAGACTCTGCTGATAGCAGTTTACCGACGAAGGTTCCTTATCGGCTAAATAACTACGACACAGAGAATGTGAAGAAGCCTCATTATAATTGGCAGCATTGTACAGCGCAATTATCGTTTTTGAATTCTTCTACCAGGTGACCAATCATTAATTAAATGCTTTGCAACAAAGTCCAGCACTTTTTAAAGATAGGATGACCCATAATATATGTTGCGAAATCAATAAGTCTATTCTTTTATTTTATTCAACGAAATTAAGGTTATCAGCACTGCTAATCCGATGTTGGCGTACAATTCCAATATTGGTATGAAATTCCATGATTAGGTTACGGAAACCGACGAAGCCAACTTCTGGTAGCGTTACTCAACTTTGGTGTACAATGCCAACGTCAGACTATCTGATCTGGCGTTGGTATACGAAGCCAACGTCAAATCGCTCAGTTCAACGTTAGCGTGCGTAGCGCAATGAAGGTTTGCAAGGCTGTGACGTAGCAGAACTCGCTAAACTATTTTTCTCTTTAGCTCCGCGGCTCCGAATCTGCGACACTATTATTTCTATTAAAAACGTTTCCGATCTCTTCTTGCGATCTCGGAGGGGGTTCCGCTAGATCTCCTTGAGTCGGGATACCCGAGGACGATTGAAATAATTACACTCAAATTCTATTTCTTTCTATTTATTCTTCTCTCTCTCTCTCTCTCTCAATTCACAAATCTTGCTCTCCGCGCGACAATGCGCCTCTCCCGCTCGCCGCTTGCGACCAATCAGCGCGCCTCTCCCCATCCGGGACGGAACCGACGAGCCTCACGAGTCTGCTGCGAGTCTGAAAACAGACTATTTCGCAGCCGACTTCCCTCTCTCTTCAAGTTCCTCGCTTCGCGTTCTTCCGATTGGCCCCGCTGTTGTCGCGCGCATCACCATGCTCTCTCTCACTCACACTCACGTACATCATACATTTTCTCTGTCGCAGCAGAGATAAACGTTCGCGCCATCAGAGATAAAACTCCTGTCCTCTTCTCTCGATGCTCTCCATTTCTCCGACACTCACGAAAACAAACAAAATTCAATCGCGTTCATAATTGCGAAACGCAATTATTATTCGCTCAAAAAAGGCGGCCTTGCGACGGACAACGTACCGTCGCAAAGCTCAGCGCTGGAATTCGATCCTAGCGTCGCTTTGCAAAGCTCAGCTCTGGAATGCGACTCTTGGCGTCTTTTTCTGCTTCCTCCTAGAGGCAGCTTTGTAATTGTTGAAAGGTTGGATAAATAAGTGTATACTTGGGTTAATAATTAATAGTTATACATTGTAGTTGGCAATAGTCTGACGAGAAACACGTCCGCTCACATCTGAGTCTTATAGTCGAGAGAGAGAATATGTAGTACAGTGCGGTATAGTCTGACTCTACGAACGAGAGTGTACAGTGTAGTATAGGCGCTTAGAGTATAGTCGCGAGCCATGCGCGATACGCTTGCTCTCACGTGAGCTTGTCCGATTGCGCGACGAGTACCATTTTAAGTATTACGACTGTATAAATTCATATATTACTACAGTAATAGTAAAATTTTTGACTCTCCCAAAAATAGGTTAAAAATACATTTTGAGGTTTGTATAGTTCGAATCACGTGTTTTTACAAAATGTCCGTATGGATGCGTGTGTGTGAGGGTATGTATAGCACAATATTTTCGAATCGTGGCTATAAATGTCTACAAAATTTGGCATATTTATCCGATTTCGAATTCTAAATTGAGGAAAAAAAGTTATTTTCAATTTTGCTGTTATTTTTTTGTAGCATTTTATTGTGTAAGACGGCAAAATTTCGCCGTGTAACAATGACGTTTGACACGGTCGGGGTAGAGCGTCTCAAGGCTACCTGTGTGAATGAGAGAGTGAACGTGTCTAAGTGCGTCGTTTATTTTTTGAGTGAACGACGAGAGAGGAGCAGTGGCTGCGACGGACGAAAAGGACAACGCACGTCGCCGACTCGTGAGTGAGAGACGCGAAGAGATGACGAGCAACGTTGGCGCAGCAGCAGCGACCTTTCACCTCGACAGGGCGTTCAAGTCGGCCCCGCGCACCGTAAGACAGCCGATGGAGGTGGCGAACGAAAAGGTTATCTCGTGTACGCGTTAGTTACCTCAGGATCGCTGTCTTTATCTCTTTATCTCTTTGTACTGTGTTCCGTCGAATAAAGGATTATCTCGTCTATACGGGTTATATTCTCGAGTAATAAGTGTAGAATTAACGATTTTTACGATTATGATGGAAGTGTAAAGTTATTGTGTAAAAACGTAGGTTAATACTTGGCGCCGACACCTGGACGCACGTAGCGTAAGGTGGTCGGGCAATTCTAGGATAAGTCGTTCGGCGTTTGTGGAATTCCTGTGCGACGTAATTGTGTTAGTGAGTGAGAGATGAAAAGTGTGAGCTAGTGTATGTGATCTGGTTGCTTCTCGAGTTGATTACAAGTTGTAAGAATTTATTAAGAATATACAATTCCGTCTGATAAACCACGTGTCTCTATTATTCCGAACCTCCCTCTCTCCTTTCGAGGCTGCAGCTAGCCGAGCAAGCCACGTGTAAAAAACCCTCGCGCCGGGAAACAAAGAGTCGCGAGACTCTGGCGTCCACGAGTAGCGCCTGGCGCCACCGGGTCATTTTTCAAGCCCCGAATTGCATCATAACTGGGGTAGCACGAAAACCCCAGTTACAATTGTTACAAACGATTAAGCCATAAAGCATTTAAAAGAGAATTAAATAACCTTCCTTTTTTCGTTTGGCCCTCCAGATTGACCGCACTGTTCGGCAGCAAATGCAAAAAGGTGATTTTTAAAAAATAAGGCATATCTTTGAAAAGAAATATCAGAACCTCGCAAAAAATACGATGATGGGTTATGAGTCAAGCTATATACCACAGAAATGTATTTGGCTACATAGTTTTTGAGTTAGAAATCGAAAATTGAAAAAAATGAGTATTCTCAGGCGAGCTGCGCGCCCCCAAATGGTCGCACTTTCCTTTCACAGTCGCGGCGCGCAGCGCCAAATGTTTTGGGGCAGCAGCGCGTCCACTTTTCTGTCAGTGTAGACATAAACATACTTTTTTTTTTGTAAAATTTTCTAACCTTTCAATAAAAATACCCTTGAAGGCATATATGTTATACCTATCTTATAAGCCATTTAAACCTTAATATTGGTGAAAGTAAGAGTTCGAACGGGATTACGACCACCAAAAAATTCATTAAGATACCTTTTTATAGTGCAAAAGATCCTGTATGGATCCCCGAATGGCAGAGACCCTGCATCTTTGGCTAATAATGAAGATATCCATAAATTTGTGCTAAACTAATTAAAATCTATATTTAAAGCCTGTGGCAAAGCTTCTGAATTGTTTGGAGAATTCCTAAAAAATCACAAAGGTAGCAAAAATCAAAATAAAAAAATTAACCGTAGGAGAAAATTGTTCCTTAATGTCCAGCATTGACTAAAAATTCAAAGCTCAGAGATAAATTATTTAAATACATGTTTGCTTACAGTAATAGATTGCGTCACTTAGAGTGCGTTCACAGTGACGAAATTACCTAGGTAAAAGAGAGTATTAGAAAATGAAAAAAATAACGTAAGAATGCAAAAAAATACTATCCGCGTATAAAGCGTAATGAAAGTTTCTATACTGTAGTTGACTTCGATGAAAGTAGTTGGCGCCGAGGATACGCCACTCAGCAACCCTCGAACGACCCACAACATATGGCACTCGAAAAATAAAAAAAAAACCCAAAACCGAATAAATGTAGTATTTAATTAGCCAACATCGAGACTTTTCGGGAGCTCGATCGAGGCTATAATCCTCGAATTAGTTAGAGTTTTCTCGAGGTTAACCCCGAAGCTCAAATCTCAGTTTACTTTAGATTCGACCCGAGTTCGGCTAGTTTGCTCGATCCTCGAGCAAAATCTTGTTCTTTAATTTTCGATCGAGGTTATCTCGAATTCGAGTGAAATTTAACATAGGATCGACTGAGGTCCGCCCAAGATTCATCCGCGGTCGACCGAGGTTAACCTCGGTGGACCTAGGTACGACCGATGTTAACCGCGGTGGACCAAGGTGTGAACGAGATATGACCGAGTAGTAACCGAGGTGTGACCAACCAGTAACCGAGGTGTGACCGAGCAGTAACATAGGTGTGACCAAGATCCGGCGGAACGCGGAACGTCGGAGTCACTAACAAAAATTAATGCAACCCCAATTTAGTTGATGGATTCGTCAGAGAGATGTCGCCAGTACATTTGGCAATCGGCAGTCCATGTACAAATGGAAGATTGCGAATTTGCGAAGAGAATCGGGAGAACCCATATAACAGCACGTGCTGGCAATTTCAGCGCACGTATGCGCCGGCACGCGTGCCGTCTTTTTGCCGTCATTTTGCAGTCGCGAGTGGAGAATTTTTCGGCGAGCAAAATGTCGACACATTGTTGGCACCGCGTGCGGCAAATTTTGAAACGATCAGGGCGGCAATGTGTCGGCATTCGTGGACAGCTCGCTCCGTGGATATATTTGGGTGACATTGTCGCGTGTATTTGTATATTTATTATTGTATTAATAATGTTTTATGTAATTATTGACGTGTGCAATGTGAAACAATGTTAAGAAGATGACAAGAAGCGGTAAGTGAAAGTTTATTAATGAAACTATACATATCATTTCTCAAGCACAAAAAGTCATACGAATTTTGTGGTTATGTTCTGAAATTTTGCAGTTTCAGAAATTCGAGAAAGGAAAAGCTACCTCCTGGGGCACCTGCTTCAATTCTATCACTGCCTATACGTCAACCATTAGAGCAGGGAGGCTGTCAAGCTGGTCTAGGAGTTGCTGCAGCCAGCAGCATCGCACTGCAAATCCTTTACTTTTTCTTCTTTTTCTTTCTTTCATCTCTTCTTTTCAAACATTGAATTAATATTCTTTCTTCTTTCATTTCTTTCATTTGCAATAAATAATAAATACACTTCTAACGTACTTTCTTTTTGCCAAGGTACAATCTGGTATGGGATTTATACTGAATGCAGCAATAATTGACATCTCTCCGATAGTAACTTCTCAGATAGCAAAGTTGTTCAACGAACAAGGTAAATAAATTTAAAAAATCACACTTTTGAATATTTATATTGATTATTCATGGATTTAATGCATTTTTACTTCACTTACAGTATAAGTATAATAAATTTTTTATCATAAAAAAAATAATCAAACAAATCTTTATTATTCTAATTGCATTTGTAATTTTAGATTAAAAACTTTGGAAGTCAACGGCCAACAATCTGCTCATCCAGCACCATATACGGATTAACACCCTGGTCAGCAAGAATTTGTTCATCAAGTGGCTACATCAACACCGACTTAGAAAGGATTCTACTTGTAAGCTTTAAAGGTATCCTTTTGTTTATCGTGTGTGTTAAGGCACCATTTGAAGTATGTGCTGTAACTAAAATGATTGAAATAAACTTATTTTCCTTCACATATATCATTATGGTTTTTGTGGAAGTAATAGAAGCTGGCAGTATAGAGAAATTGCAGGAGCTCATAGATGTGGAAGGATTGCCCATCAATGGACAGACTATGATCTGCTAAACCATGCCCTAGCCAAAGGTCAGAAGGAATCTGCTATGATGCTCATCGAAAGAGGATGCAGAGTAAACAACAAAGTTCTTGCATCATCAGTGGATACACCTCTTCATCATGCTATCAAGTTGGGCAGCATCAAATTGAGAAAAGGAGCCTTGTTCGGAGCTAAGAACTTCAAAGGAGAAACCCCTTTGCATCTGTCTGCAAAATTGAGGAACAATGTCTTCACCGATCTCCTGTTGTCGTCATTAAACTCAAGTAGTCTTACGTATTTGCATATCGCTTGCATGAGAGATAAGTGTTTATCGTGTGTGAGTGTAATATGTTACGATAAACGTCTCAGTGGCAAAGGAGTTTGTAAAATGATAAACCTAAGAAATTACACAAGAAAACTGGGAAACGGCGAGTGTGTCTACAGGTCAACCTATACTCAGGATGTATTTAAATAAAAACTGTCACGGTGGTTAGAGTGCTAGTCATTGTTATAACATATGTAAAAAAATTTTAGATCCCTAGATGCAAAATTACTGATCTTTTAATGAGATTAATCTTTTCATGAGGGATATACTGACAGAGTAACATAGCAGTAATTTTGCATCTAGACATCTGAAATTTGTTGCACATGTTATTACAATGACTAGGAAGCTATCTACCATGACAGTTTTTATTTACAAATATCCTGTGTATAGGATGACCTAAAGACACACTCGTCGTTTTGCAGTTTTGGGTGCGATAGCTTAGATCCATCGTTGTACAAACTCCCTTTACTGCTGAAACTTTCATTATAACATTTAACTTAATATTTAACTATAAAAAGTTGTTATAATTTTGCCTCCTGCTCAAGTATAAAAAAGTCATTTTTATAAATCAATTGTAATGTGTATACTGAAAAATGAAAAGATTTCATGTATTTGAGCAAGAGGCAAAGATTCATTGCAACTTTCTGTGTTTAAAAATAAAGCAAAATACAATAATAAAAGTCAAATCAGTGAACGGAGTTTGCGTATGTTGATAGATCTAAGAAATGACACATGAAAAGTGGGAACCGCGAGTGCGTCTGCAGGTCAACCTATACACAGGATGTAATTGAATAAAAACTGTTACGGTGGTTAGTTTGATTGTCATTGTTATAACATATGTAAAAAAATTTTAGATCATTCTCTGTTAAAATAATAATTTCAAAATTTTTTATATTAAAAGTTTCATATTTTAATACTGAATCATTCTTTTTGCATGAAAATTTATACAATGCACCTCAGGGTTTACTGGAACATATTTATGAATTTTGGTGACTTAACTACAACCAGAAGGTGCAGTTTCTTACATAGGACTATCGTCAGTTCCAAGTTTTTGGAACAAAGTACGCTCCATGGTTGGAGTACATCCGCCAAACTGCACTAATATCTTCCAATAAGCCCTTAGGTCCATGCTGTTAAATTTCAAGCCTATCAGATGTACCATTTTTATTTCAGCACATAATTTCAAAAATTTTCTAATTAAAAATTCGATATTTTGATACTGAATTATTCTATCAGTATTAAAGTTTATACAATGCACCTAAGGGTTTACTGAAATATCTATGGATGCGTCATTTTGGAATTTTCAGTTACAAGTTGAAATTTGGTTTTCACAAAACTCACCAAAGTATAAAGTCATATGATAATACATACCAAAGGGCCAATTATAAAGTTTCATGTCTCGTCACTATCACATTCAGATAAAATTTTTAATTTCTTCAAGGTGATGTTCTGACAAGTAGTCATGAATTTTATTATGTCTCCACCTCATAGTTGTTACCACACAGGCGAAGAATTGTCTTCTGGTGGTTGAAGTAGTCAGAAATGCTAAGCATCATCGCAGAATAGCTTGGATACAAATACTTCTTTGTCTTCAATGAGTCCGAGCAGATGTCGCAGCAGATGTACAGCAAATGTGCATAACCAAACAAGAGAAACTTAGCTCTGGTTGTATCTGCTTTGATGATAATATCTACTTAGACTCATTGAAGATAAACCTACAGTTTTATTCATGCATTTTTGTGATGTCGCTTAACGTTCCTGGCTGCTGCAACCACCAGAAAATATCTGGAGAATCATCTCTGCCTCTTTAGGCACAATATTTTTTAAATGAAAGCAAAAGAAACGTAAGAGAGCTTGAGAAGATCTTCTAGATGTCCTGTGGTGGTTGTTTTAGCCAGGAACGTAAAACAACATCAGAAATAGCTTGAATATCCACGGTTGTCTTTAATGAGTTGAAACAGATTTATGGCGAATGTGCATATATAACCAGAGAGTGAAAACTTACCTCCGGATTGTTGTATCCTCTTCGACATCTGCTTAGACTCATCAATGACAATGCTGGGATTTTAGCGAAACAAATAAGATCAGCACTACTTGCTTGAGAAATATTGAAAAAAGTATTGGAAGTATAATTAATGCAAGAATTTTCATGTAAGCTACCAGCAACAGATAAAGTTAAATACAAGGCCATTTCAAATATCATTTTTAATTGATTTTTTTATAAAGTTCCTTTTTCCGGATACAAGGCAAAAGTTTCAATAACGCACTCTAGTCAGACTAGTGAACTTGACTAAGTTTTTTATTAAGAATTAAAATACATGCACTTCGTCAATAAAACCAATATTAAAACTTGTATTAACTATGATTTCAAACACATTATAGGAATAACATTCTAGTCAATCGTCTAGCTAGATTAAAGCAGTATTAAGATTTGTTTCGACTATACGATATGAAACGTTATCAAACATATATAATATAAAAGAAACTATGTTATCAAACATATTATAATAAGAGTTACATATTTTAGTCATCTAGATCTATTACTTCATCTGAATTTACGATACTAGGCACAACTTTCCTTTTAGTTAGGAGGTGTGGGTTCATTCTTAGAATCTCGATTTGGCTCGGACTGGATTTTTCTATTGGTAGATGGTCTATTGTTACAATATTGATTTGGTTCAATATTGCACTTGACCTGTTTCCTGCTTGATGGTACGCCAGTATCAGAATCTCTTGTAAGGCTTTTTTTTTCTTCTTCCGGCGCGATATGAGATTTCAAAATTTCCGTCATCTGCACCCGGAATTGCAATCGATCGCCCTCAATCAATCGGCACAGATCAGGATGTAACATTTTGAGATACAAAATGTCGTCTTCTTCCTCAAAACCGAGTTTCTCCATGTAGAGATCTGTTACAAAATAACCGAATAAAATACGTTTATCGATGCACATATAATTACGAAGACATATTATGTATAACTTTACTAACCCGAATTACTAGAAGAGTGTTAAGGACGATATTTACTACAGCTTTACAACAGTTTACCACAGCAATTTTATGTTCGTTATACGTTATACGTATCTCTGCGGCGAGTCAAGTAAAGCCGGTTTGAGCATGCTTTGCGCGATGCTTTACGTATATAAGTATGAAGCGTAAGCTGCATCCCAACTAGATGGCGTTACTACGTCTAGAAAGCCGGTATGCTGCCCTCGCGATCTCAGCGTAGTCGTTTAGGTATCACATACAATCAAAACGCAGCAGTCCTCATCAGAATCGAGTGCACAAACGGTTGAGGTAAGATTACCCTGCGAACGTTGCTCTGAGCTACAGTACCTGTGCGCTGCCCTCGCGATCTCAGCCATCTCCTCGTTACTTAGCTACATACAATCAAAACGCAACAGTCCTCAGCAAAGTTGAGTGCCAGAAGTGGTTGTGACAAGATTATCCTGCGAACATTTCTCTGACTTTCGAGTACATCCAAGACATATTCGGGTGAGAATATATATTATAGCTTATCAGTGCAATTCTTATTCTGACATTATGTCGATTCAATGGCTGAGGCCCAAAAGCGAGGCTTTGATTAGGCTTGTGTTCGAGAATCCAGTTATTTACGACAAAACTCTTCGACCCATAAGCCCTAAAGACTTATGTGAAGTATGGACCAACATCGCGAAAGAATTAAACGTTACAAGTAAGTGTACATTCGTGCGTGTATGTGTGTGTGTGTGCGAGCGCGTGTGTGTGTCTGTTTGTGCATATATCTATAAAGGACTCACAAACGAATTAATGCCTGCAAATGTTTTTCTCCGAACTTGAGGGGGGGGGGGGGAGACATACGTTGTAGCTGAGTAACGACGGTAGCGTTAACGAACGGATGGTATTATTCTTTTAGTAGTTTTAGTTTATTCCAGCTCGCTGCGAATCGAACCTGAAATCTCTTTCATTCTGGCTACGTGTGTTCTTATTTTATTTACTTCTTAACGCGTGTATTTTCTTTTTTTTTCCTATAAATATATTTTTCAAGAGCGTGGCAGAGATAGTATAGCGAACTTTTCTAGTTTTCTGGGTTTTATAGGTAGAGAGGGATTTGTGCGCCGAATGCGTTTTTGTACGATATATATATGATTTATATATATATATATATATATATATATATATATATATATATATATATATATTGCAAATAATTCAATAATTTTTTTAGAGGATCAAGCAAAGAACAAGTGGAGAGCACTAACATGCGTTTTTGTACGTTATATATATATATATATATATATATATATATATATATATTGCAAATAATTCAATAATTTTTTTAGAGGATCAAGCAAAGAACAAGTGGAGAGCACTAACATGCGTTTTTGTACGTTATATATATATATATATATATATATATATATATATATATATATATATATATATATATATATATATATATATATATATATATATATATATATATATATATATATATATATATATATATATACACAGAAATAATGTCAAACATGTGATCAAATCTCGTACTACACATATTACTATATGTTTTACTTCTCTGTAGACCGGAGCTGTATTTATTGAGATATTATTCCAATAATTCAATATTTCCCTTATTATTGCTTTTATTTGTCGAGTACTTATAATCGAGTCAGCATACATGCAGAACTTGCAAGACTTTTACTTTTGCTCGCGCGCGGGGGCTGTCTAGAAATAACAAAATGCGCCAAGTTCACGAAGAATTAAATTTCCGAGTTCCCTCGCGTGTGCATGCAAAATTATAAATCAGATTATCTGTAGCTAATAAATTTCCCTATAAACCAACTTCCAAGTACTATTATCGGTTGCTACAAATTTTCTACAATGCAACGTTGACACTCACAAAACCGAAGGGGATTACAGTAAAATTCTTAACAAGCAGTTTTTCGTATGTAAAAGAAATAATTAAATATGATCGTCTTCTCGCCTCGCAGCCCTATCAAAACCTGCATTTTGAAAGATTCAAAAACAATAATTAAGTATTGCTAAATAATTTTTATCTTAAAAACGTGATCGGACGGTTTTTTTACCCGGCTCCTCCCTAGGTCTCGCGCAGTTTCGGACTGGATCTACGAGAAAATAAAGCCTTTCTTTTATAACACCCGGCACGAATACGTTGCGATAGCAGTACTTGCTATTGGAGGATCGACAGGCAATAATTAAGTGTCGCTAAATAATGTTTATCGAGAGTAGAAACGGTACTAAACGTTTTTTTTTACCCGGATTCTCCCTAGGTCTCGCGCAGTTTCGGACTGGATATACGAGACAATAAAGCCTTTTTTTCTGATAACACCCGGCACGAATAAGTTGCGATAGCAGTAATTGCTATTGGAGGATCGACAGATAATAACGCCTTTTTTTCGATAACTTCCGGCATAAATACGTTACTATAGCACTAATTTTTAAGCAACGGAATAGTTATAGTGTTGGGAGTATATTCGTTCATGTTGCTGAAATTTTGCGGAGAAACGTCGTTTTGCTTACAATCTTCCTGATGGTACATATAAATGAACGAATTGTAGTATTGCACGTTAGTATACGTACCTTGATTGCGTTTATGATGGATATGGAAAAGTTTAAAAACTTTAAATTCCCGGCGTGCAACAGTAGCCCGCATAAAGTTGTTTAGGTGAATCATTGTTGCCGTAATATAAAACTGAACATTTCGGCCTTGATTGCATTGGCGAAAGATGCATAAAATGTTTTAATAGCTATAGTGCATTAAATAAGATCTCGTCTAGTTTTTGATTGCAGTTATGATGTACAAATTTGATGATCGCGGATTATTCAGTAGTGGAATTTAAGTATATTATTGTCGTTACTGTTTTCGATCTCCAAATAATGAATCGTACTTTAGGACGAGAAATAATACTTTTGTGTATATCGTAGAATCTTTTACGAGGATGGTATCTCTTTGAAAAATTATGATTTGTTGCGATTTTATATGTTGATCGATATCGATAACATAAATTATACTTCTCTACTTTCTATCATAATGTGCTATACATATTAGTTATTAAAATACAATTCTTATAGAGGGCAAATAATTTATTAATAAGTGTTGTTGTATTTGGTACATCAATATGTGTGTGTGGGTGTGTGTGTGTACGTGTGTGCGTGTGGGCGTGTGGGTGTGCGTGTGCGTGCGCGTGTGCGTGTGCGTGCGCGTGTGCGTGTGCGTGTGTGTGTTTGTGTATACATACAATTACACGCTATTAATACAACATTCTTGCGCAAGATAATTATTAAACTTATGAGTATAATTATTGTTTATCAGCATTGTACAATCAGCGCCATCGCGTCTCTTACATATTAAACTTTTATACACAACATTTTATTTTATCTTTGGATTTCAATGCGAGTTTTGGTGTTGCTTAAAATATGTTGTCAAGCTAAACTTTTTTCCACAACGTTCTAGCACACCTTCGCATGTTTTTAGATGTCTTATAATGTTTTTTTTAAACATTTGCATTCCACAATTGTCGCAAATGACTAGGTTTTCTCCTAAGTGCTGTTCCTCAATATGCCGATTTTTATTTTTTTTCGTAATTAACATCTCGCAAATATCGCAGGGTACAAGTTCATTAACATTTTTTCTTTTATTGGTAATCGTCTGTACAGGTTTTTCGTGTGATCTGATTATATGCTCAGTCAATTTTTGTTTGCGCATAAATTATTTATCGCAATTTTTAACTTCGCATTTGAATAGTTTGAGGCCATGCAACTTGAAGTTGTGTTCATACAATGCTTTTTAATTGTATATCAATTTACCACAAAAGCAACCTTTTACTGGACATTTGAATGTTTCCTTTTTGCTTTGCCTGGTTTTTTTTTTGTTGTTATTGGTCTCTTTAAGATTTCCTCTACTGTAAAACGTCCTTTATTTTCACAATCGCAAATGGTCAAACCGGATCTACTTAATGATGTCTCAGTACCATAATTAATTGCTTCTGCAATTGAAACGCCATTATTAATTACGCAATGTAACACGGCTTCCCCTATGTATATTAAGTCACCTGGATTTTGGACGGATCAGGGACTTTCACACTCGTGCAATAATTTGGCGTTAATTATAAGTCCAGGTTTATGAAAAACTTCACATTGAACTTCAGGGTATACTTTTTTATCTAATTTGTGAGAAAACTCTAACGGAATAAAAGCATAGACTTTCTCTTTCCCTTTTAAACACAAATTTATGCTTGGTTGGTCCCCGTCTTCATTGTGAAAAACTGTCCCGCTACCAGATGATGAAACGTACCACATCGAACTAGTTATACCTGCCAAACCAATATTATCTCTTTCTGCTAGGGTCGATTTCTCGAAGTTAAGCCTTGTTACTTCATTTAGAGAAACAGTGCTGTCCCTACCATACAGAGCTGTGTACTGCCCAGATTGCGTTTCATCAAAGTATTTGGTAAACATCCTTAAGCCATATTCATTATCTGACTCATTAGGATAACGCTCAATGAACTCTGTATTTAACTCACTAAGTTTTATTAAATCTGTGAGATTTTTTTTTACTTTTTGATATAGTGTAAATTTCATGAATATTTGGTTTTACAACATTACCTTTTTCTTTCAGAACCTTAATTGATCTATTAGCTTTCAGATGAGCAGTTATATCAATAGTGCCTATTTCTTCCTTACTTAATACCGATTGAAATACAGTAACAGGAACTCTGTTGACTATATTTTGCGAAGTCTCAATGTACTTTAAGGCTTCATTAAACGATTTGCAACCAATGCTATGGCAAAGTTCAACTTGGCGAATCCAAAGCTTAGGGACTATGATTCAAGATTGAAGTAATGTGTTTTAAGTTAATTTTCCTTTTATAACATGAACAAAATCCGTTCTTGTGAACTTATCCATGCCTGCTAAAGTGTAATATGTGCCTGACAAAAAAAAAAAGTTGTAAGTTTACATCCTACTAAAAATGATTAGTATTATTGAACTAGAACCTATAAGACATTACTTCCTCATTTTGACGCATTGAAAGAAATATTAGATTGATAATCGAGTTGATAATATACAATTTTGTGAAGAAGTAGGCGAAAAAAGAAACTTTAGGATTGTCGATATGGAGCTGCTCCGTACGAAGACTAGCACTGTTCAGATACTCCAACGAAAAGTAGCCCTATTCAGAATTTTTCGCGAAGAGTAACATGACTGCAATGTTTCAACGAAAAGTAGCACAATTCGCGCGTTTTCTACGTATACTAGCACGACTTAGAATTTTGCTAAAAGGAGCACTACTCGTGAATTTCTGGCAAAAGATAGTACAACTCAACGTGTCCGAAATTATAAAAAAGAATTTCGGAGTCAAATATCGATCATTTTGGTGCCCCCGCCAACCCGGCAATTTTATTTCTTCTTATAATTTTTCAAGTTTAGACTAGATATTACTCTTGTAAGGTAGGTATTATTGACAATGTTCAAATTTGAAAAATTTGAATTTGAAAAATTATTAATTTATGTTAAAAATTTCAAGTCTTTAAAAGTTTGAAAAATCTTATAGGGAAGATGCGCTTAGTATGGGAATACTTATCCAATTTCGCTATATTTTTCGATTACGGTCGTGAAAGTTAGTCAAACTGGAGGATTTGCTTGCTGTTATATGGGCCTTTGATATTCTGTTCGAAGGTGTCATTAATTTTGCAAAATAACTTAATGGGAAGCAAAATTGTAAAAGCTAATTTTTTGGGAAATCGAAAAAGTGTTACCCAGTATGGGACGTCGTTGATATTTACAATAATTACAAGACAAAATGTGATATTCAACTCTGGGAGACTGAAAAATTACGTTATTTTAATTTTGAGCTCGTCCAGTTGTGCTACTTTTCGCCGCGGGAACCCAAGGTGTGCTAGTCTTCACCTAGGCAGCGAGTTGTGCCATTTTTCGCGTCAGGTACAGAGTTGTGCTATAGTGTTGGTTTTAATATCTGACTGCTCGGTTCAAATCTGAATAGTGCTGCTCTTCGTATGGACCAGCGATATATGGGTGATTCTGGCGTAACTTTTACATTTTTGCACGCCTGAGACATGTACACGTTCAAGGAAAAATCGCACAAGCAGTTTTATGTTTGTCTGGCATGACTAAATTTATCAATAGTTAAAGCCGAGTATGCAGGGTTATATTTCAAAACACGATAAATAATGCTGATAAATTTTTTATGAGATAAGATGCACGTTTGAATTTTGTGCAGAGACTCGAAGAATCATGTAAAAACATTAACAAACATATTTTCTAAGTTTTCACAACTATTTTGGATTCAATTTTTACCTGATCTCTTTGCTACTTTTTGTTGTATTCATAGATTCAAAATCGTAAGGGCAGTATAATCACGTAAGTGAAAAATCTACTTTTGCCTCGTGTTACGTATAATATTTTATTTCTCTCTCGACTTAAAGACCACTTTTTGATTCTGGAAAGCGAGGTCAAAACGATTGTTTTGCGTAGTCAATCATTTTTATTTTGCTTGAAAATTTTTTAAAACTGCTTCCCTCTAATTAGGAAACTTTGTAATAGTAAAATTTTCGACTATTTCAAAAAACTGGTTAGAATCCATTTTGAGGTTCATGGAGTTCAAATCACATTTTTTTAGAAATGTGATTTGAATTTTTCAAAACTGTAATTTGCGATTTTTGTATCATCTTATTGTTACAAACAAGTCAGCCATAATGCATTTTAAAGACAATAAAATTATCTTCCTTTCACAGTTTAGCCTACGAGATCGACCGCACTGTTCGGCAGAAAAAGCAAAAAAGATGAATTTACTGAAATAAGGCATATATCCTAAATGAAATATCAAAACCCGACAAAAAAAATATAATGATATAGGTTATGAGTCAATCCGTGTACTACAAAAATTTCTATTCATTTGACCACCTAGTTTTTCAGTAAAAGTTGGAAAACGCAAAAAAATGAGTATTCTATGTCGAAAAAGCTTGTATTCATCTACAATTTTGGGAAAAGGCAGATTTTATGTGAGTCTCGGCTAAGTTCTTTGCGCAGCTTTCAAAACCCTATGGTTTTCCAGATATCGATGATTCAATTTTTTTTTGAAATTTTTATTATCCCTTATATATCCAAAGCTAAGTAGACAAACGTTTCAGAAATAAATTTAGTGATTTACCAAAGCTAAAACTAATTGATGTTAAAATTTCAAATGATCGGTTCCTGAGTTATGAGCCAATTTCTACAATCCGAATTTTCGCTTCCTCCTAAAGGAAGCTTTGTCTTCATATAAAAATGTCATGAGCGGGTGTTGTAAAGCCAAGTCAGGAAGTCTTAATGTCGCGCAACGCGCGCGGTTCAAACTCTAGTAATAGTAACATTTTCGACTATCTTAAGGGGACACAACACCTTTAAATTTCGAAAAAATCGATTTTTTTTTATTGCTTATATTGACAGAAAATGTTCCGTAGAACACGATCCTGGAACCCGTTTATCAAAAAAAATTTTTCCTGCAAAGTTATAAGCAAAATACTAAAACAAAATTTTTATCGTTTTTTCGTAAAATTGCGTATTTTTCATTTTTTGTCTAATACGACTAATAATTTTAATTTTAAGTTGTATAAATTTAATCTGAATAAAATTTTTATTGTAAATGTTGAAAATACTATTTTTTACCGTAGTATATATGTATATTATGCTCCACGTACACATTTTAGTAAATAAATTTAAGCGTATTGATAAGATTTTTTTGCGTTATTTTCGAGATAAATTTCTAGTTTCGCTTCTTATATGAGGCTCCGATTGAACGTAGGGACATTTATTTGAATTCAAATATCACGCGCCCGTGCGCCACCTGTGGATAGATTAGAATCCATGTGTCGGAGAAGGACAGAGCGACCGTTCTGCTGTTCTGCTAGCAGACAGCAAATATTTCAAAACACAGCTGATATAGTCCTGGGATGTGTTTTACACTGACCAAACACAGCTGATGTTTTAATACATAAAAAAAGCTGATATTTTTTAAAAGTGTGCTTTAATTAATCTAAGTAGTATTTGTAGTGTTTTTGGGGTTATAGTTTATAGCTTATAACCCTAAAAAGAAAACAAAATGAAGTGTTTGTGTAAAACCAGAATAGTGAAGTTTTTTATCAAAATGTAAAGCTCAGTGAGTTTGATAAGATATGTAATCATCAAGATACCAAGGGCAGGTTTGCGTGTACCCATCAAGTCAAGAAGTCCTCTCGAAGAAGAGTCAAGAAGAGAAAGAAGATTTATAGGAGTAACGAGTGAGGATGAACCTGCCAACAAGTCAAGACTTCAAGTTTGTCAAAGAAGATACAAACTCCAGCAGCGGAAGATATCTCTGAGATCAGGAATAAATTGATTGATATCAACATTCTATTTCCTGCGCTCAATGAAATTTTGATTCGCAACCAATGCTATGGCAAAGTTCAACTTGGCGAATCCAAAGCTTAGGGACTATGATTCAAGATTGAAGTAATGTGTTTTAAGTGGAATCAGCTGACAGCTTTTAACTCATGCAAAAAAGTTGGCATCAAGAACCATGCTTGGATGAACAACAGAAGAGCAGTAGTTACATTTCGTGCTCTTGGACTTGGACACGCTGGTCATCATCAATTTTGTGGGTTGATGGACTGTTTAATACCCATGGCTCAGTGTGCATGTGATGCAATTAGCAAACAATTCAGTGAAGTATGTAAAAAAGTGGCCAAGGACTCCGTAAAAACTGCAGTGATATAAGAAAAAGCTGCTACAGAGACTCGAGCACCCGAATCAAACATTTGGAGGTTAGACTGGTAATTTTCTATCAGTTTCAACTTGAAGGTTCAGCACAGTAACCAAAAGAAAAGATAAGTATAAAGTGATATCATTATCAAGGAAAAAATAACCTTTTTATAAGATTTTTTTAAAAATTCATGAAATGCCTTTTTTTGGTTGCAGGTAAGAAAAGCCGTACAGCACCCAGAGGTATAAGTGAATATACCTTATAATTACTGAGAATCAAGGTCTATGTGTGCGTAACATAGAAAACTTGATCCCAAAGTATTTGGTAAGCACTAATTTAAGTTACACTTTCAACAATTTTCATAAACTTTAAAGTTGATTTTCACTAAATCTTGTTTTTACTGATTTCAGCTCACTGTCCGTAGGATTCTAAGTGAACGCATGGTTCTTTAGGGCTGAAACTCAAGGAAGATACTTTGTACACCTTTAGTTCTGGTATGAATGCAGGGATTTTGATTTAAATGTTTAGAAAATGTTCTATACACAAAAAGGTGCCAGAATAAGCGAAAAAAATTTTAAAAATGCAGTTTTTTCATCGCCAAATAATTTCTAACCATTCAAATTAAAATTCCTGCATTCATACCAAAACTACAATTGTACAAAGTATCCTCCTTGAGTTTCAGCCCAAAAAAACCATTCGTTCACTTGGAATCCTACGGACAGTGAAGAAGTTCACAAATTCTTGCACCGAGTTCTACAATGGGCCAGCAGGAATAATGAAGGTTTTAGCATGATAAAATTAAAGGTATTTATGCTAAATATATCTATAAAAATTTTTAAGTCATTTACTTAAAATTTCTGAATTTTTCTTAGTGTTCTTTTTTTTCAGGATAGAAAATATCTGTATGGATGTGTATGTGTCAGGTTTCCTACATGACTTGCACAGATCTTTCCATTTCATCAGTATGCAAGCCACTTACTGTCCATGTCAAATTCATTCATGATCATACTAAATCCATGATATTGATGTTCGACGTCTGTTCTTTTGCATAGAGACTTGTTAGATTATTCAAAAACAGACTGCGATGACATTTTTTACTCAACTGTCTTGGTTCGGCTTTTGATCTTGAACTCTATTGCTTTGGCGTCAAAAAATACAGGTGGGTCTATACATGAAAGTTGAATTCATACTATCTAGAATGAATTCAACTCAATATATTGTTACAACATGCCAACAGAAAAAAAGTTGCAAATTTTCAGCCCTGTAGGTATGATAGTTTTCAAATGAGAGCCAAAATAAAATTGTGATAAAAGTAATCGGAATCAGTAAGAATTTTGTTTTTGCTCTCATTTAAAAACTATCATACCAAGAGGGTTGAAATTTTACATATTAATTTGTATTGGCATTTTGGAACAATATATGTAGTTAAATTTACTTCAGCTAATATGAATTTAATTTTCATGTATAGACCTACCTGTATTTTTTGACGTCGAAACCAAAAACTTCAAGATCAAAAGCCGAACCAAGACAGTTAAGTCATCGCAGTCTGTTTTAGAATAATCTAATAAGTCTCTACACAAAAGAACTGACATCGAACTTCAATATCAAGTAACTGGATCGCTTACTGATGTTCTGGAAATATCTATGAAAATCACTTAGCAGATCTCATCATGGGTGATTTTAAACACATAGACACCACTTTGTATAGTATTTACACTTGAACAACATTAAGTTAGTCACTACACTATACTTGTATATACTTTTATACGTGAGGTATATAGTTGTCTAACCCTTTATCACTAATGCAGCAAATTTTATAAATTAATTTTACCTCGCAAGTACTTGGATGATAATTAGAAGACGGCTGGTCGCTGATATTCTCTTTGAGATATGGACAATACTTCTCCGATGCAACAATGAAGACACGTAAGATGTGAGTAGCTTTTACGAACTTTTCGGATAATAGTGGTAAACTATAACTCGGAAAAGTTGTATAAAGAATTCTATAACACCAACGCAGATCGGATCATGCAAACTGTGACAAGCTGACAAGTTATGAACAAAGATGAAGCGCCAACAGGCGCGACTGCTGACAACGTGACAACGTGAAATTGTGGGAATGTGGAATTGTGGATTGTAGCCGCACGGGGCAGATTGTGGGCTATCAGGGCTATCACCAGAGCAGACCAGACAAATATTTTTACAATGGGTTGGCAACATTGCTTCTCACGCACGGAGAATCAGAGATGACGGAGAAGTTGAAGTCTTCTGCTACTTCTTGTGCTCCGTGAATCGAGACGTAGCTCGTGCGAAAGCTGTCGACGTCGGAGTAGCTGGTGAAGCCTTGCATCGTTTCGCGCGATCCTCCAAGCAAAGTCGAACAACTCATGTGCTCTGACCGTGGCTCTGGTGAAGTGAGCTCGACGACTACGCATACATTGTGCGCATCAATCTGGCGGTCAGCTGATGACAGATTCAAGTAGCCGCCTGCGATGTGTGTTTTGACGTTTTGAGGTAGTCACCTGGCTTTAGCTCACCACATTGTCTTACTCGCTTACACTTTTCAGAGATATTATGAGTAAGACTGAGTGCATACTACAGAATGGGAGAAGTACGAAGCCATGCAGCGATGTTACTTTGATAATCGAAAGTACTACTACCACGACGTCTGTGTATGTTTTCGAACAGCCTCCGCTTGCCGTGATATCACTCGCGGATCAGCTGTTTGTGCTTATAAGTAATAGAAGTGTAAAGAGTGTAAAAAAGTGTAATCAGTCCGCCAAGAAGTGTTACTATGCGGGAAAAAGTGTGATTTCAACGAGGGACTAAAGTTTCCAATCAAAGGTTTTTGTGACACTTCAGCTGCACTGTTATCTCTAATGCAATGGCTGCTATGCTGAAAGTGTTGGAAGTTACTTCTTCATACAATTCGGAGAAAGATTGACAGCTTGTGCTGCTTCTTCTATTGTCTAGTGAAATTAGTGACAATATTGTGATTGTGTAATCAATGTTTAAAGTTCATTAAGTGTCATTCTTCTCAGTCGGTGGTATATTTATAGATGGAGCAACGTTGTGAAGGAGACAGCACAAGATGAATCAAATCAGAAGATTTGTCAGTGAATATTACACTTTATTTCCTATTTTGAAACGTCATAACGATAAATTTCAACGTTACATGAGGATGAAATTGACTACGTTTAACTATATTTTATCTAAAGTTGAACACTCGTTAATAAAAGATTGGTGTAACCTACACACGCAACCGATAATGCCTGAAGAGAAATTAGTTATCACTATCAGGTATAACTATTTTGTCTGTTATTCGAACTACTATTAGTACTAATGTTATGATTATTCTTATTATTATTACTATTATTATTGGTTGCAATATAGATACACTGTTTATTTACAGTTTTTTAGCAACAGGTGCATCTTGTAGTGATCTATCCTTTGCATTTTGTATGGCCAAAACGACAATATCCATTGTAATTAAGGAGGTACTTGAATCTTTATGGAAAGAACTGTGTGCTATCCACATGCCAGTACCGACAGAGGACACTTTTATGCTATATTAGAATAAGAAAACCAGATAATTCAGGATCCCTGTATTTTAATTATAAAAAATTCTTTTCAATCCCGCTACAAGCCATCGCTGATGCACATTATCGATTTGTAACGATTGATATTGGTGGATATGGGCACCAGCATGATGCGACGACCTTCAAATACAGTACATTATATAGGGCTTTGAAAACTAATAGATTGAAAATTCCGGAAGACGATGAGCTTTACAACTCCCACGCTGTGCTGCCTTATTTTTTCTGATAAAACCATATTCTGGGAAAAATTTATCTGAGAATCAGAAGATTTTTAATGAAAGGTTGTCTCGTGCTAGAGTTGCAGTTGAATGTGCGTTTGGACGATTGTGTCAGAAGTGGAGGATTTTTTATAAGCCCATTGAACATCAGCCAAAGGAGGTGGAATTAATAGTTAAAGCTGCCTGCATTCTTCATAACGTTATCATTGATTTAGAGAACCCTACCCTTGCTATAACCCAGCAATTACGAGCTGAAGCATCAGTTCTTCCAGACGATGAACGCGAAATAGGTGATTTATTAAACGGTGATGGAGAATTTGTAAGAATTGAACTACAGCAATTCTTTCGACAAAATCCCATTCATTAATACCCTATTCTTGGAAATTATTTGTAAATATATATATATATATATATATAGTTGCAAATCTATTAAATGATATATCTAATTTATAGCATTAAAAAAAATAATTATTTTAGATTCTTATTTTGAAGATTGATGAGTACTGACCTCGGCCATAAGTGAAGTGTAATGCCTTCTAGTATTTAGTACATATGTAGTGGTGCACGCTGTCTTGCTTCTGCTCGTATGAAAATTTCGAAGTCAGCTTGAAATACCGAAATTGCAAAGTTTCGTCAGCCCGTAACCGAAGAGATATGTACCTTAGTCCACACCCAGCAATTCGGGCACATTGGATTTACTTTATCTGGATGCCTCAGATAATCAAAAGAGTACAATGGATCTACCTCTGGAGAGAACATAATATTCACCAACAACATCTCTACTCTTCAGACAGTTTCCACAGAAAATGTTTCAAATGTCCCTCGACAGAATGGGCTTTGACGCTGCATTCTCATCGGTTTAGTGATAAACATTGATACTTATATAATAACATTGAATTTTCGTTTATTCTCTAAACTATTTAATTTGAATGTGAGTGTCTTCGAAAACCCAAGACTTAGAAGTTAGAGTTAAGAGTGTTAAGCAAGAATTTGTCTAAAAAATGTAATTCCACGCACAATGCAGTGTTAAAGTCTTTTATCCGGAAAGAAATTTAACAAATTTTTAAGAAATTAGCAGCAGTGGTTTTGGCTATGCTTGATAGAGTTCTTGTATCTGTCGATTGTCGCAGCAGCATGTTTTTTCGTTTAATACGGCCTTTTTCAGAGCATGACTATACGTAGATATGTTGCATCACACATATTTATATTATATTTTTAAAGGAATTTTAGTGACTTAAATCTGTAGTATAGATAGTAATTATCTTATATAATTAAAGCTTGAATTTTCATTCAACTGTTTAGACATGTTAACTGAGAGCAAACGAAAACAAAAAGAAAATCAATTAAACTATGACAAGCAGAAAAGCAAGTTAGGAAAAAAGTAAAACAAAAGCAATGCCACTGAGAACGATTTTGTCAGAAGTATAAAGTAAAATTATTTATACTACCTATTGTATTTATTTTCTGTATTCATAAATAAAATAAAAAGACGAAACGTTGGTAGGCACCTCACGTGTCTATTACTACTTTATTACTTGGCTCCATTTCAACTTCTCTTAAAAACACGAACTCATTTATAGTATGTATAAAATCGTCCAGACGGCTATGAACAACTTGAACTCGCCAATCTCAATGATGTTTGAGCAAACCATCGCTGCGACGAATCCATGAGACTGCTTAAAAGAGGAACTTTTTTCATCGTTTCAACGACGGAGGCGGAAGGCTGTCAAGCAATCAGCTACTCACTTCGTGACTATTCTCGCCTTAACTCTATGAATCGCGCTAAGTGTTGAGAAATCTCTCGGAAGCTCAAGCTCAAGGACAATTCAAAACGACGAAAGAATCGTAGACTCCAAAGAAGGTATGGCAATTGTCCTGCAAAGCCGAGCTGATTTCAATTGAATAAAAGTACAAGTAACCATGTATCAAATATCTTTTTAAAGCCTTACTTATTACATTATTTTTCATGGAACAATTTAATATGTATAAAAAACGGTTTTCAATATATTCATAACTTAAAGTAAATCAAAATTTCAAACTACATTATTTCTTTCTCGAAAGCGGATTAACGAGCCATTTTTGCAAAGCTAATGATGGTTTAATATCTACTTCTTCTTCGTCTCTTTTTTCTTCTTTTACTGTAACTTTATTAGTTATTGGTGCTGTTACAATATATTCATTTACAATCTCGATAGCTAGAAAAAAATACAAGTATTTTATGATATTACGTAAATTTGGAATAATTCTTCAGATATAAATAACAGATATAAATAACAGTTGAAGCTTGTTTTTCATTATTGGAGACATTCATGTCTGCATTATTGCATTTAATGCGCTTACCATCTTTATCATCAATTGTTGAAGCTTGTTTTTCACTTACCGCTTTTTCATTTTTGGATACATTCATTTCTGAAAAAAAATGCATTATTGCATTTAATATACGTAAACTTGCTAATTGCCATTGGATACTAATAAAGCTACATACCAGCTTCTTGCTTAACGACGGTTTTGCCGACATCAGATTCCTCGTGCTCATCATCGTATTTTGGAGAGAAACGGAAATCATACATTAAACAAAATATTTCTAATCTTGCTCTTGCCTTTAATTGATTATTTTTAATTTTTCTAAAGTAATATAAGGTGCTTTGTAGAAACATCCATTCTGAGTGCTTTACGGGATCTTCAGAGTCGACAAATGGTCCTCCGATTTTGTTACAAGATTTGCAGTCCTGTTTTCGCGGACTTTTAGGTTCTTCAGTTGTGCCTGATTTAGGCTCAGATTTACGAGCAGGCAATGGTGCGCTGGGCTCGTCTGTTTTATCATCGTCCTCAAAATCGTAATCGTCAAAAAGAGCATCGAGATTTCCAGTGGATTCTTGATATACTTTATCTTTCAAGAAACTCATTGCGGTTAAAAGCCAGTTGTTCTTTGAACTACTAGCAGCATCACCCGATCGCGATTTAGGCTGATTAGCTAATACTTTTGTATATAGTTTTTGTAGTGCTCTCCACTTGTTCTTTGCTTGATCCTCTAAAAAAATTATTGAATTATATATATATATATATATATATATATATATATATATATATATATATATATATATAAAATTCATTAGAGGGATTTGTGCGCCGAATGCGTTTTTGTACCATATATATATATATATATATATATATATATATATATATATATATATATATATCCCTCTCAACACACAAATCCCTCTCTAGCTATAAAACCCAGAAAACTAGAAAAGTTCGCTATACAATCTCTGCCACGCTCTTGAAAAATATATTTATAGGAAAAAAAAAGAAAATACACGCGTTAAGAAGTAAATAAAATAAGAACACACGTAGCCAGAATGAAAGAGATTTCAAGGTCGATTCAAAGCAAGCTGGAATAAACTAAAACTACTAAAAGAATAATACCATCCGTTCGTTAACACTAACGTCGTTACCCCAAATAGAAAAAAATTTCTGCTTATTCAGCTACAACGTATGCCTCCCCCCCCCCCCTTAAGTTCGGAGAAAAACATTTGCAGGCATTAATTCGTTTGTGAGTCCTTTATAGGTATATGCACAAACAGACACACACACGCGCGCTCGCGCACACACACACACACACATACACGCACGAATGTACACTTACTTGTAACGTTTAATTCTTTCGCGATGTTGGTCCATACTTCACATAAGTCTTTAGGGCTTATGGGTCCAAGAGTTTTGTCGTAAATAACTGGATTCTCGAACACAAGCCTAATCAAAGCCTCGCTTTTGGGCCTCAGCCATCAAATCGACATAATGTCAGAATAAGAATTGCGAATCCACTCGATCTTCTTATTGTAAAAAACACAAAGGTGTTATTCATGGAAATATGTAAGATTACCTGATAAGCTGTAATATATATTCTCAGCCGAATATGTCTTGGATGTGCTCGAAAGTCAGGGAAATGTTCGCAGGATAATCTTGTCACAACCACTTATGGCACTCGACTTTGCCGAGGACTGTTGCGTTTTGATTGTATGTAGCTAAGTAACGAGGAGAAGGCTGAGATCGCGAGGGCAGCGCACAGGTACTGTAGCTCAGAGCAACGTTCGCAGGGTAATCTTGCCTCAACCGTTTGTGCACTCGATTCTGCTGAGGACTGCTGCGTTTTGATTGTATGTGATACCTAAACGACTACGCTGAGATCGCGAGGGCAGCATACCGGCTTTCTAGACGTAGTAACGCCATCTAGTTGGGATGCAGCTTACGCTTCATACTTATATACGTAAAGCATCGAGCAAAGCATGCTCAAACCGGCTTTACTTGACTCGCCGCAGAGATACGTATAACGTATAACGAACATAAAATTGCTGTGGTAAACTGTTGTAAAGCTGTAGTAAATATCGTCCTTAACACTCTTCTAGTAATTCGGGTTAGTAAAGTTATACATAATATGTCTTCGTAATTATATGTGCATCGATAAGCGTATTTTATTCGATTATTTTGTAACAGATCTCTACATGGAAAAACTTGGTTTTGAGGAAGAAGACGACATTTTGTATCTCAAAATGTTACATCCTGATCTGTGCCAATTGACTGAGGGCGATCGATTGCAATTCCGGGTGCAGATGACGGAAATTTTGAAATCTCATATCGCGCCGGAAGAAGAAAAGAAAAGCCTCACAAGAGATTCTGATACTGGCGTACCATCAAGCAGGAAACAGGTCAAGTGCAATATTGAACCAAATCAATATTGCAACAATAGACCATCCACCAGTAGAAAAATCCAGTCCGAGCCAAATCGAGATTCTAAGAATGTGCCCACACCTCCTAAAAAAATGAAAGTTGTGCCAAGTATCGTAAATTCAGATGAAGTAATAGATCTAGATGACTAAAATATGTAATTCTTATTATAATATGTTTGATAACATAGTTTCTTTTATATTATATATGTTTGATAACGTTTCATATCGTATAGTCGAAACAAATCTTAATACTGCTTTAATCTAGCTAGACGATTGACTAGAATGTTATTCCTATAATGTGTTTGAAATCATAGTTAATACAAGTTTTAATATTGGGTTTATTGATGAAGTGAATGTATTTTAATTCTTAATAAAAAACTTAGTCAAGTTCACTAGTCTGACTAGAGTGCGTTATTGAAACTTTTGCCTTGTATCCGGAAAAAAAGAACTTTATAAAAAAATCAATTAAAAATGATATTTGAAATGGCCTTGTATTTATCTTTATCTGTTGCTGGTAGCTTACATGAAAATTCTTGCATTATACTTCCAATACTTTTTTCAATATTTCTCAAGCAAGTGGTGCTGATCTTATTTGTTTCGCTAAAATCCCAGCATTGTCATTGATGAGTCTAAGCAGATGTCGAAGCGGATACAACAATCCGGAGGTAAGTTTTCACTCTCTGGTTATATATGCACATTGGCCATACATCTGCTTCAACTCATTAAAGACAACCATGGATATTTAAGCTATTTCTGATGTTGTTTTACGTTCCTGTCTAAAACAACCACCACAGGAAATCTAGAAGATCTTCTCAAGCTCTCTTACGTTTCTTTTGCTTTCATTTAAAAAATATTGTGTCTAAAGAGGCAGAGATGATTCTCCAGATATTTTGTGGTGGTTGCAGCAGCCAGGAACGCTAAGCGACATCACAAAAATGCATGAATAAAATTGTAGGTTTATCTTCAATGAGTCTAAGTAGATATTATCATAAAAGCAGATACAACCAGAGCTAAGTTTCTCTTGTTTGGTTATGCACATTTGCTGTACATCTGCTGCGACATCTGCTCGGACTCATTGAAGACAAAGAAGTATTTGTATCCAAGCTATTCTGCGATGATGCTTAGCATTTCTGACTACTTCAACCACCAGAAGACAATTCTTCGCCTGTGTGGTAACAACTATGAGGTGGAGACATAATAAAATTCATGACTACTTGTCAGAACATCACCTTGAAGAAATTAAAAATTTTATCTGAATGTGATAGTGACGAGACATGAAACTTTATAATTGGCCCTTTGGTATGTATTATCATATGACTTTATACTTTGGTGAGTTTTGTGAAAACCAAATTTCAACTTGTAACTGAAAATTCCAAAATGACGCATCCATAGATGTTTCAGTAAACCCTTAGGTGCATTGTATAAACTTTAATACTGATAGAATAATTCAGTATCAAAATATCGAATTTTTAATTAGAAAATTTTTGAAATTATGTGCTGAAATAAAAATGGTACATCTGATAGGCTTGAAATTTAACAGCATGGACCTAAGGGCTTATTGGAAGATATTAGTGCAGTTTGGCGGATGTACTCCAACCATGGAGCGTGCTTTGTTCCAAAAAATTGGAACTGACGATAGTCCTATGTAAGAAACTGCACCTTCTGGTTGTAGTTAAGTCACCAAAATTCATAAATATGTTCCAGTAAACCCTGAGGTGCATTGTATAAATTTTCATTCAAAAAGAATGATTCAGTATTAAAATATGAAACTTTTAATATCAAAAATTTTGAAATTATTATTTTAACAGAGAATGATCTAAAATTTTTTTACATATGTTATAACAATGACAAGCAAACTAACCACCGTAACAGTTTTTATTCAAATACATCCTGTGTATAGGTTGACCTGCAGACACACTCGCGGTTCCCACTTTTCATGTGTCATTTCTTAGATCTATTAATATACGCAAACTCCGTTCACTGATTTGACTTTTATTATTGTATTTTACTTTATTTTTAACCACAGAAAGTTGCAATGGCGCTTTGCCTCTTGCTCAAATACATGAAATCTTTTCATTTTTCAGTATACACATTACAATTGATTTATAAAAATTACTTTTTTATACTTGAGCAGAAGGCAAAATTATTACAACTTTTTATAGTTAAATATTAAGTAAAATATTATAATGAAAGTCTCAGCAGTAAAGGGAATTTGTACAACGATGGTTCTAAGCTATCGCACCCACAAACTGCAAAACGACGAGTGTGTCTTTAGGTCATCCTATACACAGGATATTTGTAAATAAAAACTGTCATGGTAGATAGCTTCCTAGTCATTGTAATAACATGTGCAACAAATTTCAGATCTCTAGATGCAAAATTACTGCTATGTTACTCTGTCAGTATATCCCTCATGAAAAGATTAATTTCATTAAAAGATCAGTAATTTTCCATCTAGGGATCTAAAATTTTTTTACATATGTTATAACAATGACTAGCAAACTAACCACCGTGACAGTTTTTATTTCAATACATCCTGAGTATAGGTTGACCTGTAGACACACTCGCCGTTTCCCAGTTTTCTTGTGTAATTTCTTAGGTTTATCATTTTACAAACTCCTTTGCCACTGAGACGTTTATCGTAACATATTACACTCACACACGATAAACACTTATCTCTCATGCAAGCGATATGCAAATACGTAAGACCACTTGAGTTTAATGACGACAACAGGAGATCGGTGAAGACATTGTTCCTCAATTTTGCAGACAGATGCAAAGGGGTTTCTCCTTTGAAGTTCTTAGCTCCGAACAAGGCTCCTTTTCTCAATTTGATGCTGCCCAACTTGATAGCATGATGAACAGGTGTATCCACTGATGATGCAAGAACTTTGTTGTTTACTCTGCATCCTCTTTCGATGAGCATCATAGCAGATTCCTTCTGACCTTTGGCTAGGGCATGGTTTAGCAGATCATAGTCTGTCCATACGTCATTGATGGGCAATCCTTCCACATCTATGAGCTCCTGCAATTTCTCTATACTGCCAGCTTCTATTACTTCCACAAAAACCATAATGATATCTGTGAAGGAAAATAAGTTTATTTCAATCATTTTAGTTACAGCACATACTTCAAATGGTGCCTTAACACACACGATAAACAAAAAGATACCTTTAAAGCTTACAAGTAGAATCCTTTCTAAGTCGGTGTTGATGTAGCCACTTGATGAACAAATCCTTGCTGACCAGAGTGTTAATCCGTATATGGTGCTGGATGAGCAGATTGTTGGCCGTTGACTTCCAAAGTTTTTAATCTAAAATTACAAATGCAATTAGAATAATAAAGATTTGTTTGATTATTTTTTTATGATAAAAAATTTATTATACTTATACTGTAAGTGAAGTAAAAATGCATTAAATCCATGAATAATCAATATAAATATTCAAAAGTGTGATTTTTTAAATTTATTTACCTTGTTCGTTGAACAACTTTGCTATCTGAGAAGTTACTATCGGAGAGATGTCAATTATTGCTGCATTCAGTATAAATCCCATACCAGATTGTACCTTGGCAAAAAGAAAGTACGTTAGAAGTGTATTTATTATTTATTGCAAATGAAAGAAATGAAAGAAGAAAGAATATTAATTCAATGTTTGAAAAGAAGAGATGAAAGAAAGAAAAAGAAGAAAAAGTAAAGGATTTGCAGTGCGATGCTGCTGGCTGCAGCAACTCCTAGACCAGCTTGACAGCCTCCCTGCTCTAATGGTTGACGTATAGGCAGTGATAGAATTGAAGCAGGTGCCCCAGGAGGTAGCTTTTCCTTTCTCGAATTTCTGAAACTGCAAATTTTCAGAACATAACCACAAAATTCGTATGACTTTTTGTGCATGAGAAATGATATGTATAGTTTCATTAATAAACTTTCAGCTGTTGGGAGCTGTCCACGAATGCAACAATGTGTCGACATTTTGCTCGCCGAAAAATTCTCCACTCGCGACTGCAAAATGACGACAAAAAGACGGCACGCGTGCCGGCGCATACGTGCGCTGAAATTGCCAGCACGTGCTGTTATCTGGGTGCTCCCGATTCTCTTCGCAAATTCGCAATCTTCCATTTGTACATGGACTGCCGATTGCCAAATATACTGGCGCCATCTCTCTGACGAATCCATCAACTAAATTGGGGTTGCATTAATTTTTGTTAGTGACTCCGGCGTTCCGCGTTCCGCATTCCGCCGGTTCTTGGTCACACCTCGGTTACTGCTCGGTCACACCTCGGTCGACCGCGGTCAATCTGGAATGAACCACGGTCGATCGCGGTTAGCCTCGATGCACCTCGGGTGAACCTCGGTCGACCTCGGATTAATTTTGGGCGGACCTCAGTCGATCCTATGTTAAATTTCACTCGAATTCGAGATAACCTCGATCGAAAATTAAAGAACAAGATTTTGCTCGAGGATCGCGCACTAGCCGAACTCGGGTCGAATCTAAAGTAAACTGACAAGGAAAGGTACCCAACCCGAACTCACCGATTTTGATAATTTTCATATATGTTGTAGAACATAAAAAAATAAGAGACACGTATTTTTTTTATCGGCTAATTTTCACTTTTAAGGGGTAAAAACCTCCCCTAAAGTTAACCCCCAAAAAGCGTTTATTTAAATATCTCGGCTTAAAATTAATATTTTTCAATGAAACAAATTGGAGGTTATTTCTTACAAAAAGAGCAAGTATTTCATGGTGATTTGAAGAGTAAGGGTAGCATCCCCTATTTTTTAGGGGTTGAAAACATATATTTTTTGGCATAATTTTATAATAAGAATGTTTAAACCGACTAAAAAAAATTGGAAAAAATGTTTAAACATCCTTAATAACAAAATTTAGTTGACGCCTTTCGGTGTTTTCATAAATATTACCCCTAAGGGGGTGAACCACCCCTAACACAAAATAACTGTAAATATGTAATTCAATACATAATATTTCGTAGAAAGTTTGTATATAGAGGTTTTCGAGGTCGCTGATTACAAATCTGTATCAGATTTTGAAAATTCAAAATGGCGGATCCAATATGGCGGACGGAAATATCGAAAAAAAATTTTATATAATAAAAAAGTTTTAAACGACTAAAAAATTTGGAAAAAATTTGTAAACATCTATAATAAACAAATTAAGTTTTTCGGTTTTTTCATAGATACTTCCCCGTAGGGGGGTAAACCACCCCTAACACAAAATAACTATAAGTATACTTCAATCCATAATATTTTGTAGAAGGTTTGTATACAGAGGTTTTCGAGGTCGCTCTTTACAAATCTGATATCAGATTTTAAAAATACAAAATGGCGAAACCAATGTGGTGGACGAAAATGTCGAAAAAAAATTTTAACTTTCAAAAAAACTTGTTTACAAATGTGTGATCTTTGTAGCCTGTACATGTGAACTAAAGAGCCTTAAACCCTAAACCCCTAAAGAACAAATAGGCTAAATGATTGTGCATTTTAACCAAACGACTCCAAACCCCTAACCTGCAGACAAGCCGAAGGCCTATGCTTTACCGTAGACACGAGTATAGACATATTACCGATATTTTATTCTATCATTTTGTATGTAACAAATAACGTCTCGTTTTATGTTTCAATCAAAGATTATTTATTTTTCTGCTTTTATAAATTAGCATAATTTCAAAAGTAATTTCATAAATTATAAAGTATTTCATAAATTGCATAATTATATAATTTTATAAAGTCAAAAAGTCCACACTTTTTTGCAAATGAAAAAACATAGGTTAATAAAATTAGTTTATCAAACTCTTTTGCGTTTTGTAATAAAATTTAATGTTGTCAAACTTGGGAGTTTTTCATTGTTACAATTATTTCGTAAGCCAAACGTTTTTTAGATGAATTCTCGAAGTAATGATTATTGTATCTATAGTAAAATATTTACAGTCTGGAATTCCATAATAATACTATTTGATACGATTTAATGAATTTATCAAAAAATCTAAATTTAATAATAAATATTATTATAATTATTATTATTATTTTTCATTATCATTGCTATTATCAGTATTACTGTTATTATTGCTATTGCAATTATGCTTATTCTTCTTCTTCTTCTTATTATTATTATTATTATTATATTACTATGATAATTTTTGTTATTGGTAAAAATACATAAAAGAATATTAATACTCGAACTTCATTTGCAATTAAAGAACACGTTGTTATTGAAAGGGAATTTTATATGCATTCATTAGTTTAATGAATGTTATCGTACATTCAATGATAATTCCACAGATAAATGTCTTTCACTCATAAAAGTTGTTGACAATATGTGCGAATCAGTATGTTCTTCTTTTAGATTGTTTTCATCGAGTGTTTACCTCAGCTGCCTGTGTTATTTTTTAGGCAGTGAGTGAGTTTTGTGGGTATTCTAGTTCGATGCCGGAAAGTACGAATAGTACGTCTTTTTGTTTGTCAGTGGTATCATACAGTTGTAGAAAATTTTCTTTAGTGATTTTATATAGATTTACATTATTCAATTTCAAAGTGAATAAAAGTTGAATAAAACCAAAAATAGTTTTCCGAACATCACAAAGTGGAACGAGAATTCTTCTCCAATGCATAAATTAATGATTTGATTCAATTTACATTCACTCGTTTTATTCTGGTAGAAATGTAGCAGTCGTGCCTTACATGCAAAAACACAGCTTGTATAAATTTTACCGCTTGTTTTCATTTTAGATTGAAAAATGAAAATTAATCCGTTAAACGTTCTAAACTTATTATTAGCATACTTTCAAGCGTTAAACATACCAGATAGTGTCACGAATTATCACGAAACAGAGTTGGCCGAAAAAATAAAAGAAATTTTAATAGATGCAACACATGATTTCAACGATGTAGAAATGATTACTGATGACTCTTTGGATTTTCAAGAAGAGTATAAAGACCATAATGTGGAAATAATTGAAGATGAAGTGCAACATCATTTTCCTGATCCGGATATAGCACCAACAAATCAATGTACAGCAGATAATGAAGAACTAGATTTTGAATACAAAAAAAGAGCTGTAGAATTTTGGAGAAGTAGCAAAACGAAGCAAAATTTAAGTCTCAAAACAGTGCAAAACAGATTCAAAAAAGTATCATCTATTAGTCAGCTACGTCGTTGGGCTCATTCAATTAATAAAGGTGGCACGTATAGAGAAAAAGTAGCACAAATTTGTCAGTATACCCTGGATAATTTTCAAGCAGCTCTCGACAGTGGTTCAATTATCCATGATGAAGATATAATTCGATGGGCCTTACAAGCTAAAAAAGAAATTGGTTTTGACGATATTAGATTCAAAGCTTCTAAACATTGGTTACTCAAATTTAAGCAAGCACACCGAATAGTTTCTAGGAAAATAAATAAGTTCATAACAAGAAAAACACTAGAAAGTAGTGCAGAACTAACGGCTAAAGCTGAAGCATTTATCGATGACGTTAAATCGTGTATACCAAGGATTGGACTCGAAAATTTGTATAATACAGATCAGAGCGGATTTCAGCTAGAAATGCATTCTGGAAGAACATTAGCAGTAGAAGGAGAAAAGCAAGTGCAATGTCTGGTACAGTCAATTTCAGCAACAACGCATAGTTATACTATACAGCCACTAATATCAGCTACTGGACAACTGTTGTCACCGCTATTTCTTGTTTTAAAGGAACCAAGTGGCAAGTTTGGCCCTATTGTAGAACAAAACATATTTAGACCAGAAAACGTGTACGTGGAAGCATCCAAATCTGGAAAATTAACAACAAGTAAGGGAACTAATAACAATTTTTACATTGTAATATCGTTGATCAGTTAATTAGTAAGTCGTTTAATTGCAGATCACTTCAAAATCTGGTTGGAAAAAATATTTTATCCCTATGTAGGCCATCACTCAATACTATTACTTGATTCTTGGAGTGGTCATTGTGACAAAGTTATAGAAGAAACAATGCCACAAAATAAAATTATTAACATAAAAAAATTCCAACTAGAACCACAGGAAAAATACAACCACTTGATGTCTATGGATTCCGTATTTGGAAAATCTTTGTCCGAACATTTTCTGATAATGTAATGTTAATGGATCATGATATGAATTTACATGTGAGAAATAATATAATTAAACTTCAATCATTGGTTCACAACCAACTGTCTTCACCGAGATATATAGATTTGTTTAAATATTCCTGGTATAAAAGCGGTTACGTCAATGAAAAACCAGATAAATTTGATAATCCTATAGATTTCAGTTTTGGAAAGTCTTGTGCAACACATTGTGAAATAGAAGGGTGCACAAACATTGCAATTGTACGATGTGGTTGGTGCAAAAAAGCATTGTGCTTTAAACACTTTTATGAGGACTACCATTATTGTAAAAACATCGTAAAATAGTATATTTTATGCTCAATACAAAAAATGCACTATGGCAAAAGATAAAAGATTGTTTATTATTATTATACTCTAATATTATAAACAAAAATACATTATAAGTTGAATTTAGAATAAAGGAATTTCAATAACATTCTGATAACAATTTCTACGGAAATTATAAAACTGCTTCACACACAGAATTTTCTTGTTTACAAATTTAGGAATTTGAGGTGGTTTGGTTAAAAAGCACAACCATTTAGCCTATTTGTTCTTTAGGGGTTTAGGGTTTAAGGCTCTTTAGTTCACATGTACAGGCTACAAAGATAACACATTTATAACAAGTTTTTATGAAAGTTAAAATTTTTTTTCGACATTTTCGTCCACCACATTGGTTCCGCCATTTTGAATTTTCAAAATCTGATATCAGATTTGCAAAGAGCGATCTCGAGAACCCTTATATACAAACCTTCTACAAAATATTATGGATTGAAGTATACTTATAGTTATTTTGTGTTAGGGGTGGTTTACCCCCTAAAGGGTAGTATCTATGAAAAAATCGAAAAACTTAATTTGTTTATTATAGATGTTTACAAATTTTTTCCAATTTTTTTAGTCGTTTAAAACTTTTTTATTATATAAAATTTTTTTTCGATATTTCCGTCCTATTGGTTCCGCCATTTTGAATTTTCAAAATCTGATAACAGATTTGTAATCAGCGACCTCGAAAACCTCTATATACAAACTTTCTACGAAATATTATGTATTGAATTACATATTTACAGTTATTTTGTGTTAGGGCTGGTTTACCCCCTTAGGGGTAATATTTATGAAAACACCGAAAGACGTCAACTAAATTTTGTTATTAAGGATGTTTAAACATTTTTTCCAATTTTTTTTAGTCGGTTTAAACATTTTTATTATAAAATTATGCCAAAAAATATATGTTTTCAACCCCTAAAAAATAGGGGATGCTACTCTTACTTTTCAAATCACCATGAAATACTTGCTCTTTTTGTAAGAAATAACCTCCAATTTGTTTCATTGAAAAATATTAATTTTAAGCTGAGATATTTAAAAAAAACGCTTTTTGGGGGTTAACTTTAGGGGAGGTTTTTACCCCTTAAAAGTGAAAATTAGCTGATAAAAAAAAATACGTGTCTCTTATTTTTTTATGTTCTACAACATATATGAAAATCATCAAAATCGGTGAGTTCGGGTTGGGTACCTTTCTTGTGAGATTTGAGCTTCGGGGTTAACCTCGAGAAAACTCTAACTAATTCGAGGATTATAGCCTCGATCGAGCTCCCGAAAAGTCTCGACGTTGGCTAATTAAATACTATATTTATTCGGTTTTGGGTTTTTTTTTTATTTTTCGATTGCCATATGTCGTGGGTCGTTCGAGGGTTTCTGAGTGGCGTACCCTCGGCGCCAACTACTTTCATCGAAGTCAACTACAGTATAAAAACTTTCATTACGCTTTATACGCGGATAGTATTTTTTTTCATTCTTACGTTATTTTTTTCATTTTTTAATACATCTCTTTTACCTAGGTAATTTTGTCACTGTGAACGCACTCTTATTGCAAACGTGTATTTAAATAATTGATCACTAAGCTTTAAATTTTTAGTCAATAATAGACAGTAAGAAACAATTTTCTCCTACGGTGACTTTCTTTATTTTGATGTTTGCTACCTCTGTGATTTATTTAGGAATACTCCAAGCAATTCATAAGCTTTGCCACAGGCTTGATATATAAATTCTTATCATTTTAGCACAAATTTATTGATATCTTCATTTTTAGCCAAAGATACAGGGTCTCTGCGATTCTAGGACCCATACAGGAATTTTGCACTATAAAAAGGTATCTCCATGAATTTTTTAGTGGTCGTAGTACGGTTCGAACTCTTATTTTCACCAATCTTCAGGTTTAAATAGCTTATAAGATAGGTATAACATACTAGCACACACACACACACACACACACACATATATATATATATATGAGTGGTTCTCTGTCAAATCAAAGATGAAAAACTTTTTTCTTCTTCAACCCACGGTAAATATGTTTCATAAAAAGTTTCCAATGCACCTGAATTTTTTCAGATTTTTAAATTACTTATTACTTTTTACCAAAATGGTAGGAAGCTAAAGATGTTAATTTTGGCAATTTTTGGGTTTTCAGCACAATTTTGGAGTATAACCAAAATAACTATATATATATATATATATATATATATATATATATATACACACACATCCAGGGAGTTTGCTTTGCCAGTTCTAAGCCCGGGGCCCTGCTGTACAAATAACCAAAATAACTATATATATATATATATATATATATATAATATATATATATATTATATAGTTAGTTTGGCTATACGAATCGCCACCGAATCGTCAGCCCGGCCTGAGAAACCGCGCAGGCGTCGTCTACGAGAATTTGTATCATTTTGTAGTTCACTCAGATTCAGACAATATACTTTCATTCTATTGAACTTACACGTGAGTGCTCCTTTCTTTGTAGAATTCTCAATTACCCCAGCCGTCTGGTTACCCACGGATACGCGGAGAAAAGCGTGGTGCTCCGGGCGCACCACGCATTTGTAGCGAGCATTTGGCAGGCCAACGTACGCGTGATAGGGCTGCACCAGCGGCTAACGTCCGCTTGCTATCGCCTGGCCACCACCGAGGGATCGCCGACCGGAAAATCAACCTCCTGGAGGTGACGTGCAGCATCTTCGCGGCCGCACGATAAGCTGTCGAATATATATATAGTATGTCGCACATAAAGCGGACACAATCTTAATTTTCGATTTTTTAAAGAATGTTGATGGCCACATCAAAGGTTGCAATAAAGTTCATGCAAGTATCTACAAGAAAAGCAGGCTTGGACGCAGCGTGTTGGAGTAACAGTGTTACAAAGTGCGATAAGCATGATTTATTCTTGTGAGACAGAGGGAGAGAGAGAGAGAGAGAGAGAGAGAGAGAGAGAGAGAGAGAGAGAGAGAGAGAGAGAGAGAGAGCGAGAGAGAGAGAGAGAGAGAGAGCAATATTGGGGGCGGCCGCGGCCGTGATCCTATCTTAGTTGAAGCCCGGGGTCCGTCACATTTTATTGCACTCTTTATTTGAGTGATTTTTTTATCTATTGAAAGTCGTTGATTATTACCGCGGGCGAAGGTTTACTGCCCGAGTGAAGCGAATAATCGACTTTACTGTCATGTTGCATATAGTGCTTTATTTACGACTGAAGTATGTAGCCACTTTATTTCTTCAAAAGTGGGACATACTCAGCTATCGGAATTTTAATCAAAATATACGTTTGTTATTATTTTCTATTTATTCTATTATACTTATTTCATCTTTCTATATTAATAAAAAATCTTCGTCGCCGCCGCCGTTTGAGAAATCAGCTCTCCCTTAATTTGGGTTATTGGGTTAGAATCATGCCTTTTTTCACGTTATTTTTAACCCAACTTTTGTTATTGGGTTAATAATGAACGATTTTTACGTAATTTTACTGTTTTTGGCTCCCCCTCATTTTAGGTTATTAGCTCCCCCTCATTCTGGCGCCCCCTCAATAAGCATCCTTCTTATTTTGGCTTGCCTTCATTATAACTTCCCCTTATTCGGGCGTCCCATGATACATATTTTACCTTTTTCTGCTCCGCTCGCCAATGCCCCATTTGGATATAATATGCTATGATTAAATATTATCTATTAATACTAAATATGCAATTCAGAAAGTACTGACAGATTTCCACACCACCCAAGGGGTACTGCCATGAACATACTGTAAATTTAGTGGAGTATGCTGTTAGTGCGTTTTTTTTAATATTTTGTTAATAAACATCAACAATGTGTTTTTCTTAAATATCATTACTAACATTTATTACTCTTTATATAAGTTTTACATTTATATTTTCACATTTATTATGTGTTTTTCTTCAATGTTTATTAGACTTATAATAATTCTTTCAAACTATCATCATATTCACCAAGCGGTGGTAATTTTACTTTACCATTATGACAACAACTTTTTTTAGAAAACTCTACGGACCTGTAAGAAGCATTACAATAAGGACAGACGTAATCCATTTCACCAAAGTCTAAGTAAGAAAGTTTTAATGAAAATAGTTTATTTGCCCTTTTTATCCTTAAACCTTTTTTTCTGTAATCTAATCTCAGTCATAATTTCCACAATATCTTTGCATCTCTTTTTATCTAATCTATCGTCCGTCATATTCTGAACTACGTCTTTGCACCTTTTTTCTCTAATCTATCGTCCATCATTTTCTGAACTACATCTTTGCGCCTTTTTCTCTAATCTGTCGTCCGTCATGTTCTGAACTACATCCTTGCACCTTTTTTCGCTAATCTATTATCAGTCATATTTTCAACAATATCCTTAGGCCTTTTCTTTTGTAATCTGACTTCGCTCTTGTTGTTGACTGCATCTTTTTGTCTTTTTTTATCTAAAGAATAAGAACTCATCTTTTCTACTCTGTCTTTTTTCCGATTTTTTTTTATTAAACGGGTTTTACTCATATTTTCAATTAAGTCACCTTCCCTTTTCTTTTTTCGATAATCAGTGTTTGAATTATCAATTTCAACTCTTTTTAATTTTAAAGCATCACGGTTTGTATAATAGTAACTTTTATAGGAATTTTTTTATAATTAGTCCAATAATTTAAATTGTTATAATTTTGTATGTCATAATGTCCTGTGTCTATAGGATCATATAAAAATAAATTCAACTCATTATAAGTAATCGAATCGCGACCGTAATATATAGGATTAATGAAGTTTTTACTAGAAACTGAAATACAACAGAATATAGGCGAACAAATGTAATTTCAACGTCACTGCCGTACGTACAATTCATTGGCATATGCATTTCACAAGTAGTTCTATCAGTAAATTTTAAAGATTCGTCGCCTACAACAAATGGCTCAAAGTATTCCCAATTCTTATAAACATGATTTACAATTTAGGCTTTAATTTTCATATGAATTTCTTCCGTATTAAACAAAAAATACGAAAAGCAACGAAATAAGCAATTGCCATCTCCAAGGATTTTTTTTTTCTATTTCACATTGTGGCACATTCTGTTTATTGAATATTCTGTCTATCTACTATTTTAAAATTTTTATAGATCGAAAATACTTAACTTTCAATGTTGAGTATGGTTCTCTTTATCTCTTTTTTCCTATTTCTCTCTCTCCTTCTCTCTTTCAAATGATTGCAGCCTGGATTTAGTATCCCGCACAATAATTTATACATAAAAACTCGCGATTTAATTTTGAATTCAGTTTTATAGGAATAATCAAACTATTTGTGCATATAGCATTAAAAAATCGGGAGTAAAACTTCGAATTTAACTCAAACGTAACCAAATTTTGGACGCGACGTGAATACAAAGCTGCCAAGAATTTGTTGTTATGTGTTGTTAATACGGTTACTATGCATTATATTATAGGTAACCACTGCGAGTTTAAACATAAAAGATTTTCGAATATCGAATACAATTAAAATTAGAACTGCAGTAGAAATATTTTCAACTTATAAATTACTACCGATTTTAAAATTGGGGGTTGGCGAGCAAAGCGAGTTCAATAAAAAAATTAATCATTGTGGAATGTGTTACGTGACAACTTTCTGAATCTACATTTGAAATAATGATTTCAAGTGTGGCTTCAAGAAAGTTCCACGCGTATAAAGGTACAGCGAGACTCAAGGCCACAAAAGTATCAAGTGGCCAAGAATCTCGCTGATCCAAACAACTTTCCCGCCGACGGCTAGAGGCGCACGTGCTGAGCTACGTTGCAGTTTCGGCGCGCAACTAGTTGCCAGGCCCCGTAAGGCCTAATGAGTGCAACAAGCGTCGACATTGTAACGTGGCTGAAGGGAAGTAAGCTGGCGGCAGCGTGGGAGGTCCGGAACAACTTCCGAGCGCCCTCAAGCCACGCTGCTTTCTCACTCCGTGATCGGGCACAGAAGCCGGCGGACCGATGGATTTCAAAGTTACATTCAGATTTTATTCAGAGATTTAGATTCGGTTTTAGTTAGATTCAATAGCGCTTGTTTCCAAGATTCAATCTAAGAGATTTAATCACTTGTGTACAAAATTTCTTTGGAAAAAAATACATAATCAGTTGGACCATAGCCTTTTGCCATTTTAAATCTGTCAAAACCACTCACTCGAAGTTTCCAAAATAAGAAAAGAGGAAAATATAAGAAGGAAGAGTAAGCCATCTAGGAACGTCTTCAACTAATAGACGCAAGGTAAGTTTTCAATTATTAATTTGGACTACCACGAAAAGGAAAGGAAAACGTTTGCAGGCAGGGACACGAATCCTGACCAGGTTCCACTTGTAGAGGGTGTTAGGTAGGCAAACTCGCATAAAAAAGAAAGATAAAACAACAAGTTGAACAATCAAAATCGTAATAAGAAGATTTAGAAATTATAAAATTATACAATTAAAAACGAAAATTGAAATTACGGGGTTGGCGAGCGAAGCGAGCAGAGGGGTACCCCCCCCTAGTATATAATATAACAAAATAACAATCATTTTGATAATTTATACAAAATAAATAAATTTTTCAACTTTTTAACATTTTTTCAAATTTTAAAAATTTCCAAAATTTTGCGGGTATAAACAGTTTATTTCCCGCCAATTTACTTTATTCCCGCATTTTGCGGGAATAAACAATTTATTTCTCGCATTTTACAGGAATAAAGTTCTTTGCGGGAAACAAAATATGAGGGGATAAAATGCTACTTTAGTCCCACTTCTCGGGGAATAAAGTGGCTATTATAGTTCAGTGGTGAATAAAACTCTTTTCCTCTCGCATCCCGGGAGTTTTAACTCCCGAAAAATTTTTCTTCTCCCATCGGTCAAAAAACTACAACCTTAGCCCCTAATTTTAGGTTAAAAAAACGCGGAAATCGTGCAGGTGTGGTGAAAAAGTATATATAACCGAGCAAGCGAGGTAAATCTGGCTATTAGAGAATAATTAATCTAATTTAATCCTTAAGCGCAGAGTAAGGAGCCTCTGGTGCAACTCTTTATTCTGTTGCTACTTTTTACGGCGACAAATCTCCCAGGCCGTGCAGGTCATTCTAATAGACGCACGTTCCTCCCGATGGTCCTGCACGCGTATAGTCTAGATATAGGCGTCGGGTTGAGGTTCATTACCCGCTTTTTACTGGTAGCTGTTGAATTGGCGGAGTGTATCGGCCCTTAAGACCCGCATTTCATGGATGACTGTCTGTAACTTCTTTAACTTCGGTACTATCTTGTCCTAGGACACCTAGGCCGTGGCTCGGTCGCACGACTTAGTGGATTGTTCGGCGGAACTGACGGTTGGCGAGGGGCTCTTCTTTTTTGCCCCCCGTTTTCTTGTTGAGTCCTCCGGTGGTCGTCTCTATGATTATTTAAAATAAGACATTCAATTCGTCATCGATCTCAATTTAAAAATAAAAAACTAAAATATGCAAGCTATGCTTACCCAATAAACAAATTTTCAATAATTTAATACAGTTATTGCTAAATGCAAAAAAATACACAAGAACAATGGTTTGTTTAAAATAAAGCAGGGAATCATAGTCTCTCGTGAGAAAGACTTTCACTATATTTCTGTTAAAACAATAGTATATTTCGATACAAGTACGCAAAAGTTGATTCTACACGAGTGGGAGGCCCGAGCGAAGCGAGTGTAAAATCAACTTTTCGCACGTGTATCGAACGTTATTTTTTGATACAGGGGCGGAAAATGTGCTTGAACGCACGCGGAACGTGCGTAAAAGTATATTTTACGCACACTGTATCGAAAATGTAATTCGACCCACGATGCGGTAAATTTGGTTGGAAACTAAGATGCTTAAGGTTAAGGTTTAATTAAGGTGTAATAGGAATAGTGTGAAATATATGTCTATCTATGTCGATAAAATTCAAGAATAAGATCGTAAGAACTAAAAAAATAGTTGCTCAAAAAGCCCGTTCTGACTTAAGAAATTCGTGCAGCTCCGTATATTTGAGAACTCTACTCAAACTTGACAAACAAACTTTACTCGACTTGACTCAAGTCTTTTAGGAACTTGCATATTCTTAATGCAGTTAAATTTTAAAATAGATGTACTGTTAAGTCGCAAATTCGATCTTTTATTTATTTATCCTTACTTACTTGCGTTTAACTGCTTGGGCTGAATCGCTGCTGCTGTGCTGTAGTCAGGCTTATACAAGATGGGTGTATTCGAATAAAGGACAATTGTAGTTGGCTGATTCTCACGATCGCAATCGCGGCTTAAGACTGGTAGCTCTTTGGTAGCGACGGATAGGAGCGTCGTCCAAAGAGTCCAGGTTAAGTGTACAAACACAACTGATCGCGCGGAGTATACAGAGTATACTCATCAACTTCGCTGTTCTACATATTATTCTGACTCATCGATTTTGAGTTTTCGGCTTCGCAATATTGCTCAACTGCAATACGTCGCAGGACGTAACAGTACAAAAAATAATCATTTGTTTCAACACACAATAATATCATAAACTAAGTTCATATTTTAATTAATTATTTGCAGGTGCTGGTGAATCTGGAAAAAGTACTATTGTTAAACAAATGAAGTAAGTAACTAATCTTTATTAATGAATATTATAAGTGTAAAATTTTTAATGCTTGTAAAAATTTCTTATAAGTACAAAAAGTAAGTGATTAGCATGAATTGATGAATATTACTAATACTATTGTTATTAATAAAAAAAACTTATAATTAAAATATGTTTGAACCCTAAAAAAATTGTACTATCAAGTAGTTTTACGAAACAAAATCAAATCAAGTGGCGCGGTAGCGCCACGAAAGCGAGTTTGAGAAGCAGACGAAGCTGCGGCGCCCGTGACACTATTTACTTCTATATTGGTGTTGGATTTTTCATGATACAGAAAAAAATGCTTATCGTTACTGTTCGTTAGTTTTTTTGTCTTATCGGTATGTTTTGTGAGCTAAACTATGATTTCCAACAAAAATATTTGTAATAAAGCCGTTTCATTTCATAATAAGCGATGTCATATATCACGAATGCTCAAAACAGTATCTCTACTTTTTTCTCCAGTGTGGTAGGACCGTGAAGTTGGCCGCACAAGCTATTGTTAAGTCACAATTCCGATCTATAATTAATTATTGAATTTTACTTACTTGGGGTTTAACTGCTTGGGTTGGAAACTCTGCTGCTGTGCTGTAGTCAGGCTTATCCAGGATGGATATATTCAATAGAAAAACACTTGTAGTTGATTGACTTTCACGATTTATTCAAGATAAAGCTCTATAGGTATCGGAATCGCGACTTAAGCCCGAATAAGTCTTGTAGACGGATAGGAGCGTCGTACAAGAGACCTGATCGAGTGTATAATTACAACTGGTCGCTCGGCGTATACAGGAGATACTCATTAACCTCGCTGATCTACTTATTAATCTGAGTCGTCAGTTTTCGGCTTCGTAACGATTCCGCTGATATTGTTTAAATGCAATACGTCGCAGGACGTCACACCCCCACAACTAGCCGATTGCCCATTGGTACAATGGCAACTTTATTGTAATATTACATAAAACTAAAATTAACTAGCGGTTTACAAATAATTTTGATCCTTAAAATTCTAACATATTTTAACAATATTTTATTTTTCACTTAAAAATTCCAATTTATTTACTTAAAAATTTCAAGAATAGTTTTTTTTTATTACTTATTATTGTTTAAAATCATGAAATGTTTTCATTTTTACTGTTTTATATTTAAATTACTAAATAAGCTGGAATTTTATTTACATATTTAAAAATCTTATAGATATCATTTTACATAACATTCATTAAAAACATCAGTTGATTTTAATACAAATTTACTCTATCAATACATTGTATATGCAGAATAATAGAATCGGAGTTTTAACATTAGTCTCAAATATCTATAAACTAACAATTTTCATAAAAAATATAAATTTTCTATACCTATGTTGTTGTATACGTAGAATAACATTATAGGGATTTTATATAATAGATTTCTTTTATAGTGGTGTTAATGAAAATAAAGATATACTAGCCTTAGATTGTGTCTGAATTTTCGGTATTGTGATTTTACTTGAATAGGTATTTGCATGTGGTGGGCGTGAAGGAATAGGTGGTGACATTGGGGTGGATATTGGAACGGTAATCTTTATTTCTTGTAATTCTGTCTCTTCATAAACTCTGTTCTTCTTTTTATTCGTATGAATCTGCTCTTTTATGCTGCTTGTATTTTCCAGTGTTGTCAATAAATGCGTTACTGAGCTGAAAATGGCTCCACATAGACTGGCAGTTTTATCAGGAAATGAAACCTGGTTCTTAACGCCAAAAACGCATATTCTGGTGAAGAAGAGAGTTCAAGTAAATTGTAACTCAATAGTACCTACATACTACAGAATTTTGGGTGAATGGATAAAATTCACACCAACACCGACTAAAACAGTATCACCTCATATTTTGAAACCAAACACGAAGATTGGATGGACATTTGAGTCGAAACACTGGCAACGAGTGGAGTATATTCTCAAGAAGAGTTGGGCCAATTACAACAGCAATTAATGTTTCCAATAGAGAAGTCATCACTTTTAAATTCGATTGCTAGAGAAATGGCAGGAGAGGAAACATCTGCAAACATATTTTCGGAAAATACAATAAGAAATTTAGCCAAACGTATATGGCATATGCTTATTGAAAAACTGATCACGTGTGGGTCATTTTCATCTGTGTTTATCATGATACTTTTAATCCTGTATATTGGAAAACTGATCATCGATACCATTATTAGAGGCTACACGTTACACACGATTTTTGGATGGTCAATACATCTATGTGGAGCCATTTTCAGCTCAGTAACGCATTTATTGACAACACTGGAAAATATAAGCAGCATAAAAGAGCAGATTCATACGAATAAAAAGAAGAACAGAATTTATGAAGAGACAGAATTACAAGAAATAAAGATTACCGTTCCAATATCCGCCCCAATGCCACCACCTATTCCTTCACGCCCACCACATGCAAATACCTATTCAAGTAAAATCACAATACCGAAAATTCAGACACAATCTAAGGCTAGTATATCTTTATTTACATTAACACCACTATAAAAGAAATCTATTATATAAAATCACTATAATGTTATTGCCAATTGATTGTAGCATTTCTTTAGATGCATAATTTTTACTGTTTTTGGTACACATTTTATTAAATGTACCACTTCTCCTGCAATTCTTGCTATGTATCCAGGTTTTTTTCATAATACTATAGGCAAATTCATCCGGGGAAAGAGAGGCTATGGCTAAGGAATTTTGGATTACCTTTCTTTCACTTTCACATTTTTCCGTTATGAAATTAAAATATAAATTATTTAGCTGCTTCCCTAAATGCTTTTCTACATATACAAATTTCGAATTAACATATGTAAATAAATCTAAGTTTACGCTATTTATATTACTAAGTTTATCGTTTTGAAAATGATACGCATTTAAATAACTACTCTTTTCTATGATTAGTAATTTTGGATGTTCTGTACGTATAAATACTCTATTACAACGCATAATTTTATCCTTAATAGCTAAAGCGAACGTTACTTCATTTGAATTTAGTGCGTAAACAAATTCATGATTAGTATCGCTAAAATATTTTGTTGCCATCCCTTTGAAAAGAATATCAAAAGTGTTTCTTAAACATTCCCCTTGCGGTAAAACTTCCCAAAACGTGTGTCCTCCTTCCATATCTATACAATTTTTTTCAGAAAATTTACACACCGTTCCTGAGCTTAATTTATCATTTTTTAAACTAACCTTAGCACTATTTTGAATTAACGTTATTTTCATGAACAAATACCTTATTCCAGGATCCAAAACTATCAGCGTAAGATGCACCTGAGCAAGAGTTGCCCTCTTTAAGCTAGGCTAGTCACTAATACCTTCTATATCTATTAACGATGTATCATCAACTCCTTGTAGAAATTTGGTATTATTAACTGTTCTGTCTAGGCCTATTGGAATCGCTGTGGCTGGTGTTATAGGTGAAAATATTGAATGATTTGGCTTTTCTACTGTCTCGAATTCTTTTTGTTTTACAAGTGTTAGCGGTATACTTAGGCTTAGACGATTTTTATTATGCTGCTTGATTTGCTTTTTGATTGCTCTCGTAGTTCGCCCTGGTGTTGTATCTTCCTGCTTCAAGTCCTTATTTTCTTTCAAAATTTCTTGTATTTCTAGATTCTGTTTACTTTGCTGATCTGTATCGAGTGTTACTATTTGTTGGCTATCTTCTAGCTTTTAATTATTTATATCAGATAATAGTACTTGCTGACTATCTTTTATCCATCCGCTATTTGTCGGCGACGATCGAATTATTTTCTTATTTTTTGTGAATGGGTTTTGGATATTAGGGATTACTATGTCCTTTATTAATGCTGGATTTTCACGAACAGCGTTTTATATATTATCTATTATCACTCATTTGATAATCTCATTTTTGTTACCTTTTTATTTATTACAAAATCTTATTTAGTCCGAATTTTAGAATTTCTTATCGCTTATAAATAATTCAAACGAAATTTTACTGCCCTACTTATATTTCAACACACAACCTACTTTCTAGGTATACGCGTAATTAAGTTTTAAAAAATTGCACTTCATGATGTATAATAAAAGAACGAAGAACGATAATATATATTCTCCGCAGTGAAAAAAAGGTAATTTTATTTCCTTTCATATACATACTAAGCAATTTAATTGTATCATATTTTTCAATAGTTTTATTGGAAAAAAATGAAATCTCATAACTGAAAAATTGCTATAAAAAAATGGGTCTACAAAATGTAAAAATGGACTGTTTTCCCATTATATTATAGTAAAAAAAGAATATGAGACTTGGTGGATTAAAATCTACTGAGTAGAAGCTAAGATAGAGATGTATACAAATGAATACACACACACATTCATCCGTACGGACATTTTCCAAAAACACTATTTTCCGAATAAAAATGCATCAAAATACAATTCTTACATATTTTTGCACGAACTCCCAAAATTACAAGGCTTTCTTAGGAAGAAAGCAAAAAACTATGATTGTAACCTCCGTGGGGAAAGAATATCATACTTAGAATCAACAGCTATGCAAATGATGGACGCTACCTAGAGCTGGTAAACAGCCTTAGAAAGCAAGTGAAGAAAGAGCCGAAAATCGAGCAGTCGTGTGGGTGGATCGGGTTAAACGTCTTCACACTCTTTGTGACCTGGTTGTGAAGTATGTTGATTCATTCTGGGAAAAACAGGCTTAGATCTTTTATGGGGACAAACAAGAGGTAGAATTTAAAGTAGGCAATATTGTGAGACAATTCATTTCCTATTGAAGAGAGTCAAAGAAAAGTGTACAAAGTTAGACGAGAAATTGAGCGAATTTTGCGTTATTATATAGAAATTTCAGTCTCTCGTATATATCATCAAGACAAAGTATAAGAGAAAAACCGCACTCCAACGAACTTTATAAGTATGTTACTCCAAGGAACCGGCCCATGAATACGTGAGCACGTCTATCGCGTCTGCTAGTAGTATGTTGTGTTGTGATGTTGCTTATCGTGGTGTACCATCAAGTCGTTGCATCTAGTGGTGACGCCACGGTTAATTTACTCAGTAGAAAATACTAATGAATGTTTTCCTTTCAAGGATAAATTGATATATAAGGGTTTCAAAATCGGTTACGTGGGCTGAATACATTGAGGAGATGCAGTTCGGGTGCGAGAATGAGACGCGCGCTAGAGAGTAAAAGTGGTAACACCTTCGTCAGAGTCTTTCTAAGGCAGACACGACGCGCACTGTAGAAATACGGGCCCGCAGGTGTACGAAGTCTGCCTTGTGCTTCATTTGCAACTGGATAGGAAGAACTTTACGAAAATCCTGGCCCTCTGCAATTTTTTAAAGAAGGCATAATTTCAAAAAATGGCCATAAAACAAAAACATGTCAATTAATCCGAATAAGGTTACCTGTCCAGAATTCAGAATTAAAAAACAATAGGTACTTATTGTATTATTTGTTTTCTTTTAAGAATATTCTGGAAATTAGAAGGATACGATCCGAATTTTGTGCAGATATCTCTGCACATTATTTTCGTAAGGGTTGACTTCGGTGATCTGCGAGACGGGTCTGAAATTCGGAAGATCGGAGAACCAGAAAAGCGCAGAAGAAATGGAGACCCTTTCATAATATAATACTAGCAATAGTCACCTCATTCGCTGACGCTCGCTTAGTTGTATTTCGAAGTGGACTTAGTTGTACATTGTAAACGAGTACATTCAAAATACACTTTTTAGGATTTGAATTTTTAATTATGTGATAGTTTACATTTTTAAATATTGTAAATTTTATGTTATAATATTCTTTAAAGAAACAGATATAGTTAAAAAATTAAAAAAAAAACATGTAATTCAATTTTTTTTATTTGTATTTCTAAACTTTATAAAACAGTAGCATAAACTCAAAATTACGGTTTTAAAAAAAGATAATTTTAATAGTGTCAATTATCAGGCATATTTATTGGACACAATAACATGTATCAAAATATGCCGGTGGTCTTGCTAATGCTCAATCAGTTGTGAAAATAATAGATTTTTTAAAATGAAAACATTTAAGATGTGTCCAACTTCGTATATATATACCTTTTATGAGCTATTTTAATGTATATATATATATATATATATATATATATATATATATATACACACACATCCAGGGAGTTTGCTTTGCCGGTTCTAAGCCCGGGGCCCTGCTGTACAAGCGGCGGGGAAGGAGGAGGGGTAGGAGTATCAACCTCGTTAAAATAACCAAGAGGCATCTGGCCCGGATGTTAGCACTTTGTTAAAAAGCTCCTTCCTAGGATACAAGATAGGGGAAGAAACCCCAAAAAGAAATCAAACATGATGAGTGAGTTAAAAACAACATTTCCTCAAGCGGGTAAGGCCACAGAGCCGAATCCCGCCAAAGGTTTCGATCAGGTGAAAGCCCCGGTGGCTGGCGCAGGCTCCAGGGCTGGCCAAATTTACAAGGTTGTGGAAAAGAGCCAAAGAGAAGACCTCAAGATTTTAAAGGGTATAATCACCGGAACAATTGAGTACGCAGAGGGTAGGAGCAACGTGCATGGTCCGATTAAGACAGGCCTCGCGAACACGTTGAGAGAGCTAGGCAATATAGAGAGGAAAGGTATGTCCCTCTTAAAGGTACCAGAGCTTCGCCTGGGAGGAGAATATATAGGATCAAGAACGAACAGTATGGATAGTTTGGCAAGTGAGGCCAGTGCGAGAAACACGGGCACTAATACGTCAGCTCAATAAATGGCAGATTACAGGCAGTAAGCAATAAAGGCGGATAAGGAAGAAGAGGAACACATTACGAAGCTAGAAAAGGAAGTAGATGACCTAATCGTAGATTGTCAGTCCATACCAACGAGCATAGAAGGCATCGCAAAACGGGCTCAAAAACTAAAAAATTTGGTGACCTAGTTAAGGGAGAGGCACGAAGAAGAAGATAATAAGAAAATATATCTCATAAGAAATGCTGTACTTTCAAGCGCAGGGGCTAAGAGGCCGAGAAGTAGCCCGACTAGCAGCCCAGAAGAGAAAGACGGCAGAGGAAAGCAAGTTAGAAAGAAACAACGAACAGAGAAAAAAGGATGAACCGTGAGAACCCTATGCCGGAAACCACTCACAGCGCATCACAGCCAGCAGAGAAAAGGAGACCCAATAAGAGCAATCTGCCAGAAGGGCTACTAGTGAAGGTGGGACAAAACAAGATGTACGTGCAAGTTCTAGAGAAGCTACGGAAGGAGGTAAACCCAGATACCAGTGAAACGACAGTACTGGGAGTTAAACAAACCAGAAGCGGAGACATCTTTCTCAAACTAGAAAGAGGGTCTGGTAGGTAGGCTTTTGCTGCGGAGGTAGAGAAAGCAGTACAAGGCGTGGGAGAAGTCAGAAAGGAAGAACGTCAATGGACCCTGCAGATACCAGACATAGATTCGGAGGCAACAGTTGATGAAGTGAGAACGGCGATAGTAAAGGCACTCGGAAACCAGGACAATAGTAGAAAGGTGTCCCTTCTAAAACCCAATATGAGTGGCCTAAGGATGGCCATAGTCATTTTAGCCAAAGGGCAGGCCAACAAGTTGCTTAGAATAGGACACGTTCGCGTTGGCCTTGTAAGCTGCAGGATCACAGAAAAGTAAAGGTAGTGCACGTCTTACAGATGTCTAGGCTTCGGACACAGGAAGGATAAGTGCAAGAACGCGGATAGATCAAACCTTTGATTTAAGTGCGGGGAAGCTGACCACCGTCTTGCATAATATCAGACCGAACTAAGTTGCTTCCTCTGCGAAGAGGCTGGCCCGAAAGAGAACGGCTATAAGCACATGGCTGGATCGGGCAGCTGCAGCGTGTTCAGGCGTGCCCTGGATACGGCGAAAAAAAGGGCAAGATGAGACTGTCCAAAGGATGTCCGGACGATGCTGCACGAAGAAGACGGCAGAACGATGCAGAATGAAGAAGACGACTTTGATCCTGAACCTCTAATTACCTTGGTGTATGGGGGATTTATGGAAGTGTCAAACTTCAAAGGAGAAGCCAAAAAAGGCTAGTTAACGGGCCCCATGAAAGTATTGTTCAACGATGGTACCTGTGGGGATCGGGTGCCGGAGGGACACTTGTGCAGAGCTTACTGTGCCTACGCCACATACAAAAAAAGTCTAGGGAGTTCGCTCCCTACGGGAGTTGGCGTTCCCGGACTGCCCGAGCAAGCAGGGCAGTACAAAGGTCACCTTGTGAGCGACTGGAGGACTGTTTCCTGCGACCTTAAAGGCTGAGCTGCGGAATTCGGTCTGCATGTTCCACAGGAATTGCGATCCTGAGGTGCCTGAGCTACAGTGCGCCGTGTGACCGGGCGGCCTGACTGTCGTCTCTCTCAGCCGCTTGCGCCCTGCTAGGTTTCCCGGGCTGGGCTCTTAAGATTGAGCATGGAGTGTATAGCTCAAAAACCTGGTTGCTGGCGCTTTGAGGCTGCCGGATAGTACAGAGGCCCAGGCCCGTCTAGCCAACAGGATATGACTGCCCTATCAACCGGCGACAATCGTCTTGGCCGTAGTAGTGCCGGGAACAGGGCCCTATTGCAGTCAGGGGAGGGGGCTTGCCGAGGCCACCATGACTGGCGAAGAATGCCCCGGATGGAAGGCAGAAGATATCGTGAGTGACCGGGGAACGGCAGAACAGCTTAAACAGCGCACGTGCGTAGAGGAGACAAGGAGGGAAAAAATGAGAACAAAGAATAAAAAGAATACACTAAAAGCGTCAGAATTATTGACATAGGAGATCCCAACCCCCCAACCAGGAAAACAAGATAACCTATTGATGGCCCTAAAGGATACAATCACGGAAACAATCAAGTACGCCGAGGGTAGAACCAACGTGCACGGGCCGATTAAAACGGGTCTCGCAAAGGCGTTGAAAGAGCTAGAGAAGATAGAGAAAAAGAGTGCGTCCCTTTTAAAGGTGCCAGAGCTTCAACTAGGAGGAAAATCTCTTGGACTAAGAACGAGCAGTATGGAAAGTTTGGCGAGCGTTGCCAGCACTAAGAGCATGGACAGCAGCTCATCAACCTGACATAAAAGTTCGCAAGGAAGAAGAGGAGTATATAACAAAGCTAGAGAAAAAAGTGGATGAACTTATCGAGGGTTGCCAATCTGCACCAAAGGACGTAAAACGCACTACAGAACGGGCTAAACAACTTAAAGTTCTGCTAACCCAGTTAATAGAAAAGCAAGAGGAAGAAGAGCGTAAAGATGAACGCTATATAGGTGACGTTGATTATTACGAAATGTGGCACGCAATACGAGAATGGCAAGAGGGTGACTCTATTACGGCCTAACACGCGAGGCCTCAGAATGGCCATAGTAATACTCGGCGAGAGAGAGGCCGAGGAGCTCCTGGAGATAGGACACATCAGCGTGGGCTTTGTATGTTGCAGGATCAGGAAGCATGTAAAGGTAGTGTGTTGCCACAAGTGCCTAGGCTTCGGACACTGGAAGGATGAGTGCAATGGAGCAGATGAGTCGACCCTCTCCTATAAGTGTGGAGGAGCCGATCACCGCATAGCTGAGTGCCGGATGGAACCCAGCTGCTTTCTCTGCAAAGAGGATGGACGAAGGTAAAAGGACTGCAAACATGTAGCTGGCTTCGGCGGCTGCATTATGTTCAGGCGCGCCCTGGACATGGCAAAGAAAAAAAAAAGAACAGCCTTAAAGATGGCAATAGCAGGCAAAGTGCTAGATGTAACAGCATTGAGAGCATAGCAACAAGAAGACGGGGTTGATGCAAAAAGAAAGAGAAGAATTTAACCCTGAACCCCTTATCACCTTGGTGGATGAGGAATATATGGAAATATTAAAGCTCAAAGAAAAAGCCAACTAGGCTAATTAACAGGTCCCATGGAAGTATTGTTTAATAAAGGTACCTATACGGTTCCGGTGTCGGAGGGCCACTTGTGCAGAGCTGGCTCTGCCTACGCCACATAAATAAAAACACAAACACACACACGATTATGCATACACAAAAATGTTCTATCACTCAATTCTATCTTCACGTGTGCGACTTTGTGTATACGTAGCTTTTATTGCTCAGTCTGTCCTTGCCCTTTAAAGCGGAAATGTCGATAAATGTTACATCCAATGATGCGACGTGCCCTGTTATTAATTACACCTTTAGCCTGCACTTTCGTGCAATAGCTGGGTGCTTTGATTGTTGTTAAATAGTGAACAAGATAAAAGAAAAGGAAAAAAACTTTCAGACAATGATCCGGTTTTAATTTGATCTAAACTCTAAATTGTAAGAAAGGGATAAATGTCCCGGTGTTGCTAGGTTCATTTATCCTAGCAATAGGTTGTAGGATGTTTGAGTAAGATATGATAGCAAATTTTAAAATTACTTCCTCTTTTTTCTCGCTGGCTGTAGTTGGCTGGCTTCTCGTTGAAACTTACACAAAAATTTGATGGTTGGAATCACGAAAATAAAACACAATGAGAGAAGCCGTTATATCTGAGCTTTCTCTCACTAACGCCGAATTTTTGCAGCTCTCCTCCTACGCACCTTCGTTCAGGCCCTTCGGTTCGCCTAAGCCCTCTCCTCTATGACTATGGTTCAAGAAAATACCGCTTCCAACGCACACGCCAATTTGTCTAAAATTTCCCAAGCATTCCATTTATTATTTATAAAAGTTGAATAGAAAATAGAATAAAATAATCAGCCGAGTCACCCACTCGTTGCACGCTGCCGCAGATTCTCGCTGTCTCCTGATGGTCTGACAAGCCGGGCCTGAGGAGAAAGTCCAGTGGTCCGCAACCTGCACCAAGCGCACGTCGACGTTTCAAAGATCCAGACACTTGGCGCTCGGGCAACAAGGGATGTTGACGAAGTGCACACACACGAACACGGTCGCGATTTTGCCGCACAAGATGCAAATTACACTATGGCAGAAGAACAAAGTGAACAGTGATCGCACTTGGAATGGCTAATTCACTGATTTACCTTGACAATGCGCAGAGAAGACGTAAGAATGCCGAAACGTGCGAGTCACTTGGCGGTCCTGACAGAAATAAGCACGTGCGGAAGCGCACGTGGGCTCTTTGCGCGCTCGCGAGCTGTGATGGATGAACCCACGTGTGTATGTGTGTGTAACTAGTGAGAGAGTGTTAAACGCCGAAAAAGTTTAATTAACCGAGTAAAATTATAACCAAATTATGTACATCGCCAGATCAGTCTGAGACGATTTCAGTAATCGAATATGAATCAAAACGAGTTAAGGTGGAGTTCTACCAAAAATTTTTTATTTTTTTACTTAATTCTTATATTTTCTCAAATTTTGCACTCATATTTTGAAATAAAAAAGAGGAACATACCTGAATTTTGAGTCATTTTTATAAATTATTTAATGAAAAATTGCAAAAAAAAAAACAATAAATAATGGGTTTACTTGCGAATATCTCTTGCGCACTAGGTTTCGACTAAAGACAAAAAATGAATGGTAAATGTTTTTATTTATTCAACATGAACAAAGTTTAATACTTCAAATTTAAAAAAAAGCTTTTGAGCATTTTTGACATAGAATCAACTGATTTTTGGGCAAAATAACAATGGAACTTTTGGCTCATACTGCGCCGTCGCACAGTGGAAAATTTTTATATATTTATGGTCCAAACTTGTTATAAGAGAGATCTTAACAAATCGTTACAATTTTTTGATAGAAATACTCAAAAATAGTTGTACTTTACGTAGGAATTGCGGAAATTTCAATCTTATGTAACTGGTAAATATGACCTATTACGTAGAGCAAAAACACGTATATCTTGTTTTTTCGAATATGTATCTATTTTTGGACAAAACCCTGGAGACAGCGAAATTCTCAACAAATCCCATCATGTTTTTTAAAGAAATACTCGAAAATAGTTGTACTTTACGTAGAAATTGCGGAAATTTCGATTTCTTGAACCATAAAAGATGACAAGTCATTTTATGCCAAATCACGAAACCTTATATTTTCCGACAAAAAGCTTTGGGATCCATGATTTTCATGCAATCCTTGCAAAAATTTGTTCAGTACTTAAAAACATATATACTATAAGTAGAAATTGTAGAAATTTCAAGTTTCTTGAACCATACTTCTTGAACCATTTGAAAAACCGTGATTTATGTGTTTTGGCTCTATGTGATAGGTCATATTTAGCGGTCGCAAGATATCGAAATTTCCGCGAGTCCTACGTAAAGTACAATTATTTTCAAGTATTTTTACTGAAAAATTGTTACAATTTTTTAATAATTCTTTGGTAACAAGAGTTTTGTCCATAAATATACCAAACTTTTCCACTGTGCGTCGCTGCGTCAGACCTTCTAGTTTCGCTTATTCAAAACTACGCGCCCGCTGCCGATGTTCTGCTGCTGTTGACTGCTCAGCTGTGGCCTAGAGCGTTGGCGTAAAGAGTGGGGAAACGAAACATACTCACGTATTATCTAAAATTTCGTTTAAATGATTTTTTATAACACGTGCATAAAAAAGACCATTTTCGGCACCTATAAAGTGGACCGAAAATAGGGTTTTCCGAGCGTCAGATAAAATGTAGAGCAAGAGTCCCTGGTCATGATACATTATAAATTAATCTATTTTCGCTCCCTATAAGGTAGAACAAGCCTACAATAATTTGAGAATCGGAAATCAAGAGGAGCGAAGATGATCGTTTTCGCCCCTAAATCCCCATAGTTTTTGCCTTGCAGGGCGTGCAAAACGCTTCGCGTGTTGCGTGTAAGGCACGACCGCTAACGCTCGTGCTGCGCGCTCGCCTAGATATTGCCTGATGCTTGCGCTTTCTGCAAGCGTTAGGCAATCAATTAAAGCTTTTGGGCCAGATAGGGCGTGTCACACCTAAATTGTTATTCAATTATATGTGCCAAAAATCGTTTCTAGGGTTGTTGTTTATGTATAAGCGTTTTGAAAAAATGTTTGTTATGGTAGAAAGTTGCGTTTTTAAAATACCTACAACTTTTATATTTAAGGTTTTAATGTATAATGTATAGCCTCAAAGTTTTATGATGAATACTGGTTTATTGCTATAAAAAAATCGATTTTGGCCTGTTAACTCGAATTAAAAGCATTTTCACGCTTAAGTGTGAATAAAAAAAGTTGTATTTCTTTGAGATCCACAACTTTTCTCAATAACTTTTTTTTGTAGAATGCATAGAATTCGAGTTAGAGCCAAAAACCGTTTTTAGATATTTTTGGATGTGACCGCATTTTGCGTATGCATGCAGGATCAAGCCCAGAATAAATTTGGCACTTAACTATTACAAGATAAGTTTGCACACAAATTTTTAGCTCGATTGATAAAATCTCTTAGAGATAATCGTGTAACACCAAAATTTGTATTAAAAAAACACGCAAAAATTGAACAAATTGTGCCCGCATTTTAACAAAAACGTAGACAATCGGGATGAAAAAAATTATTTCTTAGGTTTGTGCAAGATGAGACTCTCCCCAAAATTTCAGCTTGATTGGTCGAAAATTGCGTGAGATATCGCATCTCACACATTATTCGATGACAAAACTATAAGGCACTTCCGTGTCGTGGTCGTGCCTAAAAAGCCATAGTCGAAAGGTGCTAAAGATGCTTAAATTTTATTTTTATGACGAATATGAAATACTCAAATAATCTACTAAAATAGATTAAAATCTATAAAAAAAAAATTAACTTTTAAAAAGTAACAAGCTAGTCGAGTTTGATATATTTCGCAACGAAATTACAGATAGAAAAGAACTGCGATTAATCAAACAAAGTCAAGTTTATTCTATTTAATTGAAATGAAGCAAGGAACAACTCTTAAGATAATTACTACGTAACTTGTCATGCCCGTTTCATTGTACTTATGGTGTTTGTATGACGTTCGATCGGGCATGACAAGTTACGTAGTAATTATCTTAAGAGTTGTTCCTTGCTTCATTTCAATTAAATAGAATAAACTTGACTTTGTTTGATTAATCGCAGTTCTTTTCTATCTGTAATTTCGTTCGGGAATATATCAAACTCGTCTAGCCTTTTACTTTCGAAAGTTTTTTTAGATATATATGTTCTATATGTTGTACCTGACTCCTAAAAAACATTTCAGCGCGATTTCTTCATTTGGTTTTGAGTTCTAGCTGGTCAAAGTTGAGGTTTCAAGCAATTTTTGCATTTTTTTATTTTGATCGGAATTGACTATGGTACCGTCAGTCAGAATATCTCATGACTCCAAATACATTTTATTATCTAAAACATTATAATAATGTTATTGTAAATTATTTTAAATGTCTTAATTGATGATATATAAGTAAATTGCAATGATACTTACCACTGCTTTTTATAACCTCTTCCGGATACCATTTTCCATACCACTTAGCTTCTACTTTTTCTCCTTTCGTACGTGTATTTTTCTTCTTTACAATACTCTATAATGGGGTATCAGTTTCCCATAAAAATAAAAAATACATAACTGATTTACTAAAATGCCTGTAGAGTAAGCAATTTTTCACAGCAATCAGGTTAATTCAAAATAGACAACAAGATAGGCACACCAAAAATGATTATCGTTTATTTTGTATCTGTAATCTGAACATGGCGCCGTATTCTGAACGCATAAGTCAATGGGGTGAATACTCATATCCACAGATAGCGATTTCTATCCATGGACGCGCTTTATTATTGCACATAGTTTGCACGCTTTAAGATAATGCTACCTCAGAAAGTGATTCACAAACTTGTTAACTCGTATAATGCCATTCAAGAAGATGCTATAACTTGTCAATGTATTTTTGTATAAAAGTCGGAGCGGGTAGGGTACTTAGATTTATAAGTTTACGTTTTACATTTTATTTCTCGCTATAGCTCAGCTCCCTTTAATTTGCTGGTGAATTTTTGTATGAAACTTGGGGCCCACTATCCCGTTATTTATCCCGAAATTAAACCTCTCGTGGGTAATCCGGGTTTCCTGTTACGAAGCTTCGTTTGATTGCGTGTACAGCAATGCTATTTTTGAAAGTATGCGTATTCGCCAAAGTCTGATGTAACGGTGCAGCGATAGATAATTTTTTTGCCTCATAAGCGACCGACTAATGAAGTTTAATCGCTCGCATCGATATTTGCGCGCTCAAGGTTTCTTCTATTCCAAATGCCCGTTTCCACGCAGCACGAGATTATACTCTATGAACAAAAGTCATCGGTTTCTATAGCCTGTAATTCGGCATAGCTGTACGCGTAGCCACGTACGTTTTACGGCGATAACTATAAAGAAGACCTTGTCGTAAAGGGTCATGATTTTTTTTTCCTGTATAGTGTCTAACGCTCGCTCATTATTTTCACTTTTCAAACGCTCCGAGAATTTGCTCGCGTAAAAAAATCCAAGGTTTCGAACAGGCATAACAAAACCGGAAAAATTCAGAGCCCAAATTCGCCCACCTCAAATTTCACGAGAAAAAGATCCGCGGAGCGTTAGAAGTCACATCATAAACCGTCTGCATTATAATACACGCGCTTTTACGCAAGCGCGCAACCTTTTATTAACGAAAATCGAAATTACAACAGGCCGGCTGCGATCCCAGGTCATAATTGAATCAAAACGAGGGATAGATTTTAGTCAGCGTGTCGAAAGTTCGGAAACCCGACTCTACTATACTCTCACACAGCAGCCAGTTATAAAAAAAGTCGGTGTTCTGCAAATAATTCGATTATGCATCCTAAAATTGAGCCCTCTCTTTAAGTATCCTACAATTAAACCCATAAAGTATCCCAAAATGAAAGCGTTAAGGTATCCACATTAATATTTTAAAATAAAACCCTTAAAGTATCCTCATAAATATCCCAAAATTAAACCCTCCCTTTAAGTATCCTACAATTAAACCAATGAAGTATCCCAAAATAAAACCCAAAAAAAGTATCCCAAAATGAAACCCAAAAAAAGTATCCCAAAAAATCTACCAAAATTAAACCCTCTCCTTAAGTATCCTGCAATGAAACTGATAAAGTATCCCACAATGCATCCCCTTAAATATCCCAAAATTAAATCCTCCTCGTAAGAATACTGCAATGAAATGAAGCGCTAGTTACGCGTTTATCTTTGTTTTGAAATATAAGAAGGTAGCAATAACTTCTGATGAGCAAGGGCGCAAGACCAAGACGTGATTGAGGTTAAATAAAAGTTGACTCGAAAGAAATTAAAAATGATCTATCCCGCAGGTAATATTGTTTATTTTTTAATCTTCTAGCATAGAAACCAAGTATAACCTCCGTGATATACTTTTCTTAATTTTTAGATTTTGAAATTAACGAGACATCTTTCTTCACGTTTACGAAGAGGCGAAAAAACATTATGGCAATACTTTTTTGGAATTCTTGAGAAGGGAACAGGATAGGATCGCTGCATTGGCTGAAATAGATCCATTTGAGCGAAGATCTCTCTTCAATGATGCTAGAAACTACATTAATGACAGGCAAGACGAGACAGGAATGGTGATGGTTACAAGTATGTAATTTGCTTATTAACCTAGTTTAAAGCTAAGCACACTAAAACCTCTTACGATACTAATTTTTAGCTGGACAACTTGAATGCTTCTGGAAGTATTTGAAGACGAGGTACCATAACGTTAACGGCGATTTACCGAGAAACATCCTCAGTATGATCTCAAGAAATCCTGTAGCAATTGCAAAATTCTAAATGAAAATGGATATAATAAAAACCACGATTCTATCAAAACGGCACGATCCAATGACGGTTTATTATCCTGTTCCTGTACAGCGTGGGTGTCAAGAAGTTTTCAGTTTACTCAACTAACAATTACTTATACTATTTTTGTAAACTAATAATGGATGCCCGGCACATATGCCCGGTCCGGTGACTGGGTTGACGTAGGTCGAGGATCCAGTCGAGGTCATGGTACACGTGAACTGCGCCCTTGCGTCGGTACCAGAGCTGCAGCAGCGCTGCTGCTGATGCAGCCGACAACGACGACGATAACGAGGAGAACCTGTGGGTGAATGCGTAGATAGGTTAGGGCGAAAACGGCGGTGGCTGCTAATAGTTCTAAGGTTCCAGGTTAACCACGAGGACGGCACTACCGCCGAAGGCGGGCTGCGGCTCCGACCTGAGAATAGGAGGTAAAGTAGAACCAGATGCGGTCCCCCAGGGAGCTCTTGACGCTCCAAATACAGTTGATTTCGGGCGGCAGTGCATGCAAAAGCGCCCTCAGCACACTACTGCGCTTGAGCGTGCCGTTAATTGTAAAGTTGCAACTTTGCAGCGCGTGCGAGCATGTCCGAGCCCACGTACACCACTCGAAGATCGAGAACGAGAGAACGGCTAAGCATTACTATACTTATTTTATGCTGGAACTGTCCACCTTCGTTTTAAATACATAGCCGAAATCTTCTTATAAGCTGACGACGTGCTTTCCGTAGCTCCAAATAACGTATCGACCTGCATGCATTTCTAATCCACTGCCGCATATTTTCAGCTGTTGTTGTTTGCTGCAATTTTACAAATAATAGTGTAATTAATGTATTATATATATAATGTTACACACATATGTATTTTTACAACTTTTAGCGTACTTCTCTATAAACTATTCTTTTCAGATTACCAAAAAAATAATAATCTAAAATAGTCAAATCAGGTGACCGAGCTGAAAAAGGCACCGTAGGTGAATTCAGCCCTATCCAACGTTTAACCTTACATTTAAAAATTTTGTTATATGTGCCCCATTATGAGGAGGTGCGTCATCCATTTGCCACCACATTCGGTTACGAGCAACTTGATTGTCATCTAGTAAACCATCTACGCGTCTTAGGAGACGTCTATAAAATCTGGCTGCCAAATTTTCATTGTAGAAAATTGGACCTACTAGACGATCTCCTACAATTCCAATCCACACTTGTACCTGTGATTTTAGAAAATGTTAACGTACATTGATGAGAAATACATGCATAATAATAACGGCTGCGAAGGCTTACCTTCCAACGATTTTGTCCATCGTTTTCAATGTACCAATGTGGATTTTCCTCTACCCACATTCTGGTGGTTTGTTTGTTGATTGAGCCATTGTTAGTAAAAGTGGATTCGTCTGTAAAACAAACTCTTCTAAAAAAATCAAGATTTTCATTTAAACGCTGAATTCCAAATTCACAGTATCTAATACGCCGTTCTCCATCGTTTGGCATGATTTTGTGTACTTTTGTTGGTTTGGACGATTTGATGACCTCAGTATCCTTCTTATAAAATCTTTTGACATATCTAATAGAAAATAAAAGAAATTTAAATGATTGATTTACATAAAGATTCTAACTGAGACAACTTCATCGAACTAAAACTATCGACAAATTCGGATCCAAACGCTTCGACTTACAATTCTTAACATTTACAAAAATACAAGGTACAAATCTCTTCAAAGCTGATAAAAGTGCTGAAACGATAATTCGCGAAACTACAATTCTGAAATCATAGCTTAAAAGTCATTCTACAAACTATAGACTTATGATCATCGAAAAAAGGTCTAGCAGCGCGTATCACGCTGACTTTCAGAAAAGACTAGCTTTCCCTGTAAGGGCGTTGCAGCAGCGATGTATTATCATAGAAAAAATTCTGTATATGTTCTGAAAGTAGCCTAGTGAAAACAAGTTAGTTTTTTGTCGTTCTTTAAGAAAAGCGTTTCTCTCGCGATGCCAGGGATCGTAGCTACGATGAGTTATCAATTATTACTCATAGAAAATCAGGGTAGGCTTTCAAACAAGATGCACTACACGTTTCTAGAGCCTTGCAGAAAGGATAGAAAGGTAACTTGGGATAAAAACTATTACTTGTTTGTGTTTTTTAAAGCGTGATACGAGCAGCTACAGCTTATAGAAAAGTAACAAATAGATTTGTCGCGAAAATGTTGTGCATGAAGCTCACACCACTCACAACACTCACTGAATCGCCGTGCCAAAACTCGTAAACTTAAACGTCCATTATCCCTACTTGCTTGCAAAACTGCTCCCCTTTGTTCACCATCTTGTACTGTGCGTGTTCGAGGACGTCGTTTACTTTAATAACACCATGTTGACGAATTCTCTCTAAAAGTCTACTTATTGTTGAAAACGGTTTCATTAGCTTCTCTAATGCCAAATATAATATAACTTCAAATACCTGTAGTACGGAGCTCGAGATGGTTGTTCAAGCACATGCGGATATTCTTGTTCGAACATTCTACGTGCCGCAATAACATTGTTGTTATTTACGTTGAGGCAACGATACATAGCTGTATGTACTCGATCTCTATTCATTATTGAATAATTGTATTTATCCACACGCTTACGTATGCACGTCTTCTACTATTTTTCTTGTTATTATTAGGGCACAATCTTCAATGCTACTGTACACTTTGAATTGCGCGCTCGTAACAAAAATGTAGGGCGTTATTTACAACATTGCTAAGTAACTGCGTTCACGATTAAAAATAATACGAGTTCACTTATTTTCGTATTATGACTATAGATTTTATTTACTGCACTTTAACGAATACGTTAATACATTGCTTCAGAATGTTCCTCAATCAAAATAAAAGAACATTCTCGAAAGTGTAATTAAGAACAAATTCGTAGGCGGTGTTAGTAAAATGTGTATAAATACTACTTTTCCTATAATAGACAAAGGTGAGCATGATTAAAAATTACCGTAAAGATTTGTATAGAATAAACGTATGTAACTTAGCATCTATTAGCAACACGACGACGCTATTAGTTGACTTTTATTCTCCCCAATCGTCGCTATTAATTTAGTGTAATATAGTGTAGTTTATTATATATATATATATATATATATATAAATGATTAGTGCGTACAACAAGTAGCTCAGCGGAGTTAACGAATACACCTGATTACGAGGCGTTGGACAGTAAACATTTTTTACTTAAGCTGGACTCTGCTACGACGCTCCGGGCTGTCGACAGAGCTACCAGTAATTTAAGTCGCGATATCGATCTAACAGTATAAAGAATAGATTCTTAATTAAAACTACAATCGTGAGTTATATCTTATTGTTATCCCTACACACAACTAGCCGATTGTTCCTGACAATACTAGCAGCGGAGCCGATAACAGAATCAGCGCAAAGTAAGTACAATAGCATATTAATAGATCGGGTTTTGATTTAACAGTGGTTCTGGTACGAATCGAGCGCTAGACGTTTGTTATAAAACAACAAAAACTTGCAAACTGATAAAATATATTAGAACGTTTATAAATGCAATAAAAACAACTGCAAGAGCAATCTAAAAATAAGACAGAAAGTTTAAAACTGACAGCGTTTTAAAACCGTATAAATCAACTTTTGCCTAGTGCGAGTGTAACCCTTTCCTCAAGTTTGCTTAGTAGAAACTTTCCCCTAGATCTGCTAAAATAGCGGTCAGTCTTCTTGATTCTAAAGCTTGCTGAAAAGCGACATATCGCTTAAATAGCGATTACTCATTTTCTAAAAAGCACATAAAGGCACGAAAACCCTCTAGCCATAAAAATACGGTTTATGAACGAATTTATAAACTTATATCTAAATAAACGGAAATAAATAAAATATAAAGAGTACAAAAGCAATCAGCACAATAGAAAAATAAAATCGCGAGTTCACAAAAAAAATGTGACCTACTTGCGCTCATCGGCGATCGCGCTTACCTTACGCAGCAGTGTCAGCAAGGTGACAGAACGCAGCGCATCAGATCTATACAGCGCTTGTGTAAGTTTAAAAATCAGGTAAATTCACAATATTTGAAACATAAGCAAAATAATTAATTTCGTGCATTTCCTAATCGGCCGTGTGAGAAGTGAATTCATTTATCGATAAACGAACGGATTGCATTTAATGAGGATAATAGTGTAGTAAATACGGTAAAAAAGAATAATCACAAAAGAGGTGGTAGAATAATATTTTTACGGAAACCATTGAACGAAAAATCGAAATTCATCAGAGTTTCAAATAGAAATCGGCAACAAAGTTTAAAAGTGTTTTAATTTCGCTACGACTATATTGAATAAAAATAAATAAATTTGAAATTATAGAAGCACAAAAAACCAATTTAAAGCCTAAAACCGTCCAAAGAATATTTAAATAGCAGAGTCGCGTCGTTTGAAGTATGACATATCGTTGATAGACATCGAAGGTTTTAACGAGCAACCAAGTCTAATCGGCAATTTAAAAAATTCACAGAGTAAATTCGACTTTAATTTTAATTTAGAAAGCTTATTAGAAAACACTATAGTTGGGGCCCTAAATGATCAACAACAACAAACGGCACCGCAGTTGCATTTATCGCTAAAATATGTAGCTAATCTTACATCAGAATTTGACGGAAAATCTATGTCAGTTAATGAATATGTAGAAAACTTATAGCAAGCAAAAAACATGCTATCAGAGACTAATCAAGCAAATTTAATTCCAATACTAAAAATGAAACTAAAAGGCGATGTGTATAGGACTATGTTAAATGCAGAAGTTAATAATATTCGAGATTTTATCAAAGCTGTGTGGCAGATTTATTTATCAACTGATAAAATGGTAACACTTTAAGGAAAAATAGCGAAAAGTTTGCAAAATCCAGACGAAACGGTACTCAGTTTTGCTTACCGATTGCAAGAATTAGTATTGCAAGTAAAGGACAGTAAGAAAGTGGAAGCATATTCAGCAGAAGAAAAACAAAGATTCAAAACTAAAATAGATGCGGAAACTCTATTAGCCTTTTTAAAAGGATTACGACAGAAAAAATGTTTAGAATTAGGAGCGACGAGGGATTTAGGTGATGCTATACAAAAGGCAATAGAATTAGAGACAAGATTAAACAGAAGAGACTTGATATTTGGCAAAGCAAATAAAGTATTTTGCAGTTTAATCGATTAAGTGGCTATATCTGGAGACACAAGCGTTGCTATATACTCGTGTCAGATTTTTCAAGATTATGGACGTAAGGCATTGTTTTGTCATAAAGTAGTCTATGTTTACTGTAAAAATAAAGACCATTTGTCAGATAACTGCAGAATAGTAAAAAAAAAGGATTCAATTAATTTGTAAATTCTGTGATAATCACGGCCATTCAATTGATGCTTGCAAAATGAATAGAATCAAAGGCAACCATAGCCAATATTGCCAAGTTATGGGTCATACTGTAACTCAATGTCCATTTATAATAGAGTACAAACTGTGTTGGAAATGCAAAGAAAGCGGACACGACCCTAATAATTGTAAAAATCAAGAAAAACAAAGTAAAAAGTGTGAATTCTGCAATAGCACAACTCATACAATAAAAGATTGCCCAGATGTAACATGCAAAAGAGTAACCATCGGAGATATGTGTTGAAATACTGTCCAATATTAATGGATAGAAAATTTCTAATGTGTGCAATTTGTAATAAAAACGATCATGAAGCTGAACAATGTAAAGAAGCTAAAATATTAATAGCACAGCATAGAACAAAAACATGTCAACAGGATATCCAATGCCAGATTTGCAACGAAAAAGGTAATTCAGGAAAATACTGCCCCAAATTGATGGCTCAGCAATAAGCTAAATAGTTAGCAACAAATTTTGTTATCTAAAAAATATCAATTAAACATTGCTAGCAACAAAATTTGTTGCTAACTATATTTAATTCATATTTTTTTAAAATGTCTCTCGATCGGTCGGAGGGGGCATGTTTAAGGTACATTTTAAGCCCGGATAGAGTAAAGAAGATGGTCCGGATCTTTCAAAAAGTCGTGGCAAGTGACTGAAAACACTTATTTATATAGTGAAATGTCATGCATTTTAGTCAATGATTTTACAAGGTATATACATGTTTTTTTCGATAAAAATGGTGTATATTTTATATATTTTCAATAGAATTTTTTTTTTTTCAAATTACATCAAATCAAAAATTTTTTGGTAAGAAGAATATCTTTTTGTTTTTTTGCAGGATTTAACCCAGGCTTGACCCCTTAAAGGCAGGAAAATTGCAGTTATTGTAAAGAAGAGGGACACACAGTATAATATTGTCAAGAAATCAAATCACTGGAATCAAGAGCAAATAAATTTTGTAGCTATTGCAAAAATACGAACCATACGATAGGGGAATGCCTTAAATTGCAGAATCAGCAAATGAATCGTGTGGGAAACGAGTAAAGCCTACTCAGGTCGAGTGGACGAGAAATAATAAGGCTAATGTACTCGAAATAGACAGCAAATTCAATAAAAACAAGTGATTCCTATGAACAAAATGTCTCAAATACAGAGAAGTCGGAGAAATGCAATAATGAACTGAACGTTACGAATATTGAGAAACTAGAAGTATATCATATAAAATTAGACTATCGGTTAAAATATATCGAGATTACGAATCCGAAATACGATTCGAAAATAAAATCATGCAGCTTGCTCGTTGATAGTGGCGCACAGATAAATATAATTAAATTAGGGCAAATTTCTCCGACAGTACAATTACAAGATAAAAAAATTTTGTTGACAGGGATAACAAGCAAGCATATAAAAACTTTAGGAATTAGTTAGACTACTAATAAATAATAAATATTTTGATTTCCATATAGCACCAGAGGAATTTGACATTCCGTACGATGGCATTTTAGAAATTAAATTACTCAGAGAAAGTAAATTACGTTTAGACGAAGGATATTTAGAGATAAATGACATAAAATTACAAATACAAAGTGGACCAATTAGGAATATATACACGTATATGCAGCAAGTACAAAACAAGGATCGGAATGCAAACGTGGTAAATAACGATCAAGAGAAATTTCTCAATAGAATTTAAAAAAAAATCATCGATGAAAATGATATATATATGAAGGCGTAAATGAAAATAAGTGGATCGAGAGTGAAGCTGAAAATGGATGTAGAAAACCTTTTTACGTCCGTAATCAAGGCACAAAAAAACTCATTATTTTTAGTTTTAGATTAATTATTGAAAAAATAAGTAGTTAAATAACTTGAAATTTTCATGGGAGATAGTTTGATATGTGACCCATCGACATGATTTTTTTCGTGCGGTTATGATGTTACAGATATAAATAAAAAAAAAAATCACCTTCTTCATTTTATCTGCCAAACAAAGCGGTCGATCCGATGACCAAACGAAGAAAAGTAGATAATTTTATTCCCTTTCGAATGCATTTTAGCTGAATTGTTTGTAACAATGGGATGATTGAAAAAACGCAAAATAGTGTTTATCGAAAATCAAAAAATGGCCATAAAAAAAATAGCAGACAAAATGAAAAATAACTGTTTTTCGCGAATTCAGAATCCAAAAATGGATATGCATGTCAAATTTTATTGATATTGACGGAGTAGTTCCAGAAATATTACGGTATACACACACACACACACACACACACACACACACATTTTCTATAAACACTTGATTTGAACTTCTAACAAATAGAAAAGTATTTTCTAGAAGTTTTGACAAAACTCAGAATTTTACTATTACAAAGCTTCCTCTAGGAGGAAGCAAAATTTCAATTAGAATTGCAGGAATTTGAATAAATCGAACTGGAAATGACGTTTTGTACAGAAATTGAAGCGAATTAATATTATGTAGATGTAGTTGAAAAAATTGATTGAAAGAGTTTTGTATTTTATAGTAATGATAGAATTGAAAGTGAAAATGATGACAATTTGATATGCTCAATGCCAAATGAATTTCTAAATTCAGTGGATTACCACCACATAAATTAATATTAAAAAGATGTACGATAGTAAGTTGTTTCAGAAATTTGAATATCGATGGTGGTCTTTGCGACGGAACAAGAATGATTATTGAGCATATAACAGAACATATTAGACAAATCATTACTGGTAAATATTCTAGTAATATCGTCTTATTGCAACGACTTGATCTAAGACCATCGTTAAATGAGATTAAGCTTTGCTATGACTATAAACAGATTTCAAGGTCAATCTTTCGACAAAGTTTGAATATATTTGCGCACTACAGTATTCAGTCATCGTCAATTATATGTGTCAAGAATGACATCGAGAAATAACAAGTTATTTTTAAGTAAATAGTTAAATTAAGTAAAGATATGTATACAAAAAACATAGCATACTTGAAAATCTTTTTGAATTAATTAAATTTTTTACGTGATGAATTTTATTTGATTTATTATTACTCTGTAATACTGTTGGCGAGTCTTCGCGCCGCTTGCCGTCTATAGTAGACTACAGGGCTAATTTAGCGCCACCATGCGGGCAGCGCTAGGTATTCACGCGTGCTCTGCAAAGTACTCTCTCTCCTGCCGACCGCTCTCGAAGCAACAGCTCCGTCGCCCGAGTTATACATCAGAGGAAAATAAATAGAGAGTTATAACAGAATATTAGTGCCTAGTTTAATTACGAGTTCTCCTCACCAACCATCCAACTAGGATTAATCTAACAGGTTGTGGGCCAGCTCGCTGGAATAGAGGAAGAACCGAGAAGAAGACGACTCAGATGTTTTTATTTTTATCTTTGTTCAGAGGAAAACAAATTAGACGTATCAGAGGTCTAGAGGACAAATTTCAGAAGTAAACGTAAGTACAAGCTTTTGTAAGGTGTAGTCAGAGTAGTAATCAGATATAGCAAAAGAAAGTTTAATTTTTGATCGGTTTCGGGAGTGTGTTGTGATACCGCATCGACAAGAAAAATGAGAGTTGCGTAAAGAATAGTAGGAAAAGACAGTGCGGTGTCTTAATAATTACAGAATAGATCAGAAGGTTATAGAAAATCAAAAGTCTTAACACGAGACAAAAGCGCGCGACAACGAAACGCACGAGAGCTCGCCGGCAAAAGCCTGCACGAGCCGATTCCGGGAATCGGGGGGAGGTGAGCCGCGACTAGCGACGCTGTCAGAGTCGAGCGCGCGGTTTGTTGTGCTCTCTTTCTCTCTCTCTCTCTCTCTCTCTCTCTCTCTCTCTCTCTCCCTCGGAATCAAAACAAATTTTACACGCACGGATTTTTCTCGTAAATTTTTTTTTCTCCTTTTTGAGTTTCAAAATATATGGTCTAATCAGAATCAGACGTAACGGATTAGATTGGCTATCGGTGTATATATGTAATAAATAAAATCAGAGAAAAATAATTCCAGTTATATCGTTCTCACTCCTATTCAGAATGTCAGAGTTATTCGAGTAAATCAAAAAGCTTCAATTTTTTGTTGGCTTATTAGTGTTCAGATGCACTCGAATAAATTTTAAAAACACGCCTTGATAGAAATTTCAATGAAACGGCGGTGCAGTGAATTTGAATTTCTATAAAATTTAAAATTATCAAAAGATAATTACACTTTCTTTCGTGATTTCTTGGACGACATACGCGTGTGCGATCGCCCCCTCGCAAATTATTAAGTGAATTGCGTTCGTTTACTTAGACTGGGAGGGAGCACGTGTGTGGCGTCCGGGAGGCATGGTGCTAGTGCTTGATTTTCAAGCTTGGTTTGACTTGCAGTGCGGTCTAACTTGGCAGAAATCAAAGAAAACTGTCAGAGTGAGCATTCTAACTTTATTTCAGAGGAAAAGAACATCAGAAGCGTTATGTCTGATTGGAGTCTTTCAGACCCATTACCATCAAATGAGAAAGAGGTGGCCAACGAAGGCAACGAAAATCAAGTGGACGATCATTTGAATATCCACCAAGGTACAAAGTGTTTTTAAATCAGAATATAAACAATTAATTCAGAATCAGAAGTTAGGCCTAAAATTCAGAGTTCAAATAATAAATAAAAATTGAATGCTAATCAGAGAAATTGTTTATAATACAGATTCAGATATAGAAGGGTATACACCCCCGGGTACACCCCCAAAAAGAGATATGGAGGGAAAGTCTCAACCTACTGACTCACAAATGGAGTGGAGAATGGATAATCTGGAGAATGCTCTCGAGAGACACTCCGATATACTCGACAATCATGCTGAAATAATCAGAGATCAAACAGTAGCCATACTCGATATGAAGGAAAATATTGACAACCTAAACACCGTCATACAGAAACTCACAGAACAAATAGGAAAATTAACTTCAGAGGTAATTATCCACCCTGCCAGTTCCACACTCAGAGACATAAGTGAGACAGAGTTTAGTAATAATATCAATTCAACAAACTTATCAGACGGAACAAGCGCATTAGGCGACCTCAGCAGAGCTTGTAATGAACTCAGACGATCTATTGCCCTAAACGCAACTAATTCAAAAATAAACATAAAGAGAAATTATAAATTAACAAAAAAAGTACCACTTAACATTTGGTTAGACAATATAAATGCTGAATTAAAAGCTAATAATCTTGCAGACATACTTGACGATTCTCAACAATCAGACGTTTCAGAGACAGTAATAGAAAGACAAAACAGAAAAGACCAAGTCAGAGACATTCTAATAAGTCGCGTAGATGATTATTACCATAATAAGATTTTACAAATAAAAGACACATTAGAAATAGTCATTAAAATCAAAGAGTTCAGACGAGCAGAGGCCAATGTTACCGATTCTTCGGTCAGAGAAAAATTATATAGTCTCAAAATGAACAATAGAGAATCAGTAAACGAATTTTGCGATCGTTTTGACTCTATTATCAGAGATTTTGAAAATTGTATTACCAAAACACCTCTGACGGAGGAAGAGATAAGATCGGCCTTCTTTCAAGCTGTTAGTATAAAATTTAAAGAAATCAGATCGGCCAATATTATCAGACTTCAAGCAACCAAATCAGAGATGAGCCTTGATGACATAAAAACTTTGATACTACAGCTGGAATCAGACAGACGCAAATCAGACGGTCAGCCTTCAGACGACAGGCAAAAAATTGCAGCTAAACAGGCGATAATCACAGACAAGTGTTATCGCTGCAATAAGGTGGGACACACAGCCTTTTGTCCTCTTAAAGAGTACAATCTATGGTACTGCTTTTATTGCCAGGCTGTAGCTCCACACAAAGGGGATGATTGTCCAAATGAGGACAATCCCAAAGATGGGTATGTAAAATCTTATACATATAACAACACAAATACACTACACAAACACAACAGTAATAACTTCAAAGGTAGAGGTAACAGAGGAAGGGGTGGTTATAATAATGTCAGAGGTAGAGGAAATAATGTAAGAAGGGGATCTTTCAAACGCAAGGTCGATATACAAACACTAGGCCGAAATCAGAAGAAGGGATACAAGGTCAAAGCGATGCTAACAGGTAACAACACACATATAATTAATAAAATACCTACAAAACTAGTACTTATTGCGGACTCTGGCGCAACAGAGCATATAGTAAATAAGAGCATAATTTTAAGTAACTTCAGAAAAAGTTCAGGCGAATATATCAGAAGTGCAAATAAAAATAAATCTGCAAACATCTCTATAGACGGCAAAGGAGATTTAATTTTAAAATCAGAATCAAATGAGAATAACAAAATAATTTTGACAAATGTAATTTCTGCCAAAAATATTTCAGACAATCTGATCTCTCTCAGACGTTTTGCAGACGTAGGTTTGAGTATTTATTTGGATAATAAAATACTTAAAATCTACGATAAAAATTCAGACGAAGAGTATTTAGCTGGGACGTATGAAAAGCCAAACTGGATAATTTCTTTAAACGTAGCAAAACATGAACAATCAGATGAGCAACAAGAAGTCTACGATAAGTATTCATGCACGGCTAACATAGTCTCGGTAGACGAGTTCTTGCAGCAATCTCAGTCAGATATCAAGGATCTTGAGGATCAAAACGAATCATATGAAACTAACGCATCAGAGGGAACTCAGATGAATCCGACTGAGATTGGGAGGGAGAAGCAGCAATAACGAACTGTACAAGAATCAAATTCATCTAGTCAGAGAGAAGTTTGTGATACAAACTTAGATGAACAAATTCTGAACAGGAAAATCCTAAACATAGACGACTCGTCAGAAGAAATGCTGAAATATCTACAAAACAATGTGGACAACAAATCAGATAGACAAGAAAAGAAGCTGAACGAAGGAATGCTCTGGCATATCAAATTAGGTCACGCTTCTCTGCAATATTTACTATTGCTACAAAAGTCAGAAGATAAACTCAGAAAGGTAAAATTCGACAAGTCCATTACAGACTGCGAAGTTTGCGTCCTAGCAAAAATGGAAAACCTGTCGTTCTCAGAAGTCAGAGTCAGAGCAACAAGGCCATTAGAAAGGATACACACAGACACAATGGGACCAATTAAACCAGTCTCGTATCCTGGGGAAAATAAATTCATAATAGGATTTATTGATGATTACACCAGATTTGCCAAAGCATACTCTACTAAACACAAAAGTGAAGCTGGAGATTGCTTAGAAAAATTCTTGGTAACTACAAGAAATTTACTGGGCAAAGAAGAAAAAGTGTGTTTCATCCGAACGGACAATGGCACTGAATTTACTGGAGGTAAATTTTCAGAAGTTATGGAAAAGGAGAAAATTGAAGGAGAGTTCGCACCTCCTTACACTCCACAACATAATGGAATCGCTGAAAGGTTTAACAAAACCATACAGTGGAAAATCAGAGCGCTCATGATAGACTCTGGTCTACCCAAGAGCATGTGGATACTCGCTTTGGAAGTGGCGGTTCATATCTATAATAGAACTCCACACAAAGGAATCGATTCAGAGATACCAATCAAGAAAATGGTTCCAAATGGAAACATGCATCTAGACAAAATCAGACGTTTCGGATGTTTGGCCTATGCCAAAATACCGAATGCGACGAACAAGTTTTCAGACAGAGCAATCCGTACAATCATGGTTGGATATTCTCAAACTGGTTATGTTTTGTGGCACTCTGAATCTCAGAGATTCATTACATCCAGACACGTGAGATTTAATGAAAAACTGGTGTATAGGGATGTGTATAAAACTGACCTAAGAGAAAAATCAGAGACACTAGAAATATCAACAGATGTTGTCAAAACACAACCAGATATACCAAAAGATTCAAAATCAGAAGAGAAAAGCAGATGACAAAAATTCAGAAGATTCAAAGGCTAAGAAACCTGAACCAGAAAAGCGACCTTGTCTAGAAAGAAAAGCCAAGACAAACAGACGAACTTGGACACATCTCAGAGAAGCAGTAGTCGAAATAGAAAATACCAATCACGATCTGCCACAAGTATCTACTCCAACTGGAGAAACCAGAGATACACACTCAGAAGAAGATGAACTTGGACATATTTTTATAACACGAACGAACAGAGATCCTGTCAGTTATAAAGAAGCTATTGAATCAGACGACGAACATAAATGGTCAGAAGCAATAAAACAAGAGTTAAAGTCTATGGAAGACAACAATGTGTGGACAATAGTAGACAGACCCTCTCTAGACAAAGATGGCAAAAAGGCACACATCATTGATTCCAAATGGGTATTCAAAAGGAAAATCTCAGAAGACGGTCAGACGACTTACAAAGGAAGATTAGTTATCAGAGGATTCAGAGGATAAAATATTGAACATAGAAATTCACACTTAATTATAATTTTCAGAGTTATATATATATATATATATATATATATATATATATATATATATATATATCAGACGAATAAGAATTTTTGTACATATTTCAGATACAGGAAACCAAGGAGAAACTAATTCAGAGTAAAGTTCAGAGAATAAAAAACGCAGACGTACAGGAGGACAAGCGCCCCGAAGGGAGGGAGTGTTGGCGAGTCTTCGCGCCGCTTGCCGTCTATAGTAGACTACAGGGCTAATCTAGCGCCACCATGCGGGCAGCGCTAGGTATTCACGCGTGCTCTGCAAAGTACTCTCTCTCCTGCCGACCGCTCTCGAAGCAACAGCTCAGTCGCCCGAGTTATACATCAGAGGAAAATAAATAGAGAGTTATAACAGAATATTAGTGCCTAGTTTAATTACGAGTTCTCCTCACCAACCATCCAACTAGGATTAATCTAACAAATACAATAAATATGAAAATTTATATTATTTATATTATAACCGATCTTATAAAACTAAATACGATAAACTGGTCCAGTTATCGCCATTGTCTACAATTATTTTGAAGAAAAAAAATATTCTCATATATACTAGTCATTTTTTGACTAGGTATACATATAGATAGCCTAATTATGCATAATAATAATAATTGTTTGGCTGAGTTGTCGCGTTATAAAATCTAAATATACAATATTGATAGTTATCGCAATTTTTTAATTCCTACATATAACCATAACCGACTGATTAAGATATATTAAAAAATGTATTACCTACGATTGTCATAATATTAGCTATGTTATTACTATTATTCATATTGATCCTTTATAACTATAAAAAGTTTTAATCGAATCTGTCTGAAGACTTACAGGTAGATTTTAATGAAATAAAATCAAAATATTAAAATATATAGATTCTTATCTATACAAGTAATTGCCTGACAGAGTCATTGCCATTATCAGTATTAAATATATACACATAAGTAGTCTCAATATATATAATACTATATGTTAGTATTTACACATAGAATTAAAATCGAAAAATATGATTCAAATATAAGATTTGATATGAGAGCGTTTTTATTGGAATATGTATGTCTAATAATCACGACAGTCTTAACCCTGCAGTCAAACGAAGAATATAATTTTTATACTGTTATATTGTAAGACTTTTAAAAATTATACTGTAAATTTAGTTAAGAAAACTTGTATCTTCCTGTAGACGATATCTAGGTGCTAGGATAACTCCTGATCGACGGAACATCATCTACGAGGAAAAGCACCATATACATTGAATGTACTTAAAAAAACGTGTATCTTCTTGTAGACGATGTCTAGGTGTCTGGATGACCCTGAGGTCGACGCTACATCGTCAACAAAGAAGAGTACCGCTTAAACATAAAATGTACCGAAAAATACTTTTGAATTTTTGTAGACGATGTCTAGGTGCCAGGATGACTCCCTGATCAACTAGAATTGTCTACAAGAAAGAGCATCGTATATAAATCAAATGTACAAAAAAAAATCGTAACTTTCTGTAGACGATGTCTACGTACCAGGGTGACTCCCTGACGACGGGACGTTATCAATAAGGAAGAGCATAGTATATAAATTAAATGTCCCGATAAAAAATTTAATCTTTCGTAGACGATGTCCAGGTATCAGGTTGACACCATGATCGACAGAACATCATCCTTGAGAAAGAGCATCGGATGTACATCAAATGTATCAAAAGACCGTATGTATATCAGATCGTTTAAATAGTCCTTATCATGATTATCCTCAGCTTCATCTGATCTGGATTACATCAAAAAATTTTCATTTAGCATGTTCATACATCTAAACTTGTTATCTATCTAAACTATTTGTATATAAAAAAATATATTTTTCTGTTTTAAACACAAGAGATAAGTATGTTTGTACGTACGTACGCTACTTTTCTAATGTTTATGTTAATGTTTGCAAAAACAAATTGTTTAAAAGTTTCAATTTCCGAGATGAATCCATGTGTTTATGAGCAAAGATACAGTCGATGTTGAAAAATAAATTTTTGCAAAATGTTATAACAAAATTTATTTTACTTATGGTGTTGTCTATTAGTAACTTATTTGTACATACTTATTTGTGCACATACATTTTATGCATGGCCAATCGGGCATGGCAAGTTACACTTTTTATTGTTAAATGATTTACATTATTTATATATTTAAAACTTGACTATTTTTCATTAATCTCATTACCTTTTGAACCTATGGTTACATAATTATTACATTTGCTACAGCATTTATTAAGTCATTTATTAAGAATACATCAAACTCGCCTAACCTTTTACTTTATTAAAAGTTAATTTTAATATATTAACTTATATTTTTATCGTCAAATAAATTACATTTGGACGCTCGCATGACTTGGGAGTCACACTCATAGGTTAGGAAAGTAACACATTTTTTATTTTCACGTCAAATAACTTTCTAATAAGTTCGGCTTCCTATATTTATCTTTGGTTCGTTGGAATGTCCAAAATTCATTCTTTTAAATCCAAGTTTTTTAGTTTGATCCATAACGTTTGTGTAAACTAATCCGAATATTAAACTGTTTATTTATAAAACTCCCATAAGCTCTATGTTAAAATAAAAATTTTCAACTAACTTTTTCTCGAAATATTGGTCGGTAACCAGTTCTAAAATTTTTGCAATTCTTTCCTGTATATAAAAATGCACAACGACAAACCAAAAATATTATGGGGTAAAGTAAGTAGTTATACGCTGCAATAACACTTATGAGACATCATACACGACAAATATGGAAATTCACATAGGACTGGAAGAGAAACTTATTAGTATATTGGATTTATTGTTTCATTTCTAGTAAGTCAAAGGCATGTATTATATGATACTAGAGTATACTCACTGTTATCTTTTTTTTCCGAATTTTGATTATGTTTTGTATATGTTGTTTAATCTTGGTATTCTTTGATTGTGTATCTTTGTGTAAAGATGCATCTTGTGCATCTTGCAGATTGTGCATCTTTGTTATTAATAGCATGTTTATTACATCATACAAGTCCTGAAACAAAATTGAAATTATAAAAAATTTTTATAACACACATATATATATATATATATATATATATATATATATATATATATATATATATAGGACGTTTCACGTCAACTGGACCATCAGTGCACCCAAAATTTGGGTTAACCTAACAAGACGTTTGAGGTCTCAAAATGATCGTCTGGTCAAGGGCTTTTGAAAAAGTTCTGGCCTTTTCAAAAATCCAATGTGGCGCATAAAATATGGAGCCTGAAACCCACGTTTTCATAGCACATTCAACAAAAACAATAGTAAAAATGTTCTAATTTGTGAAATATCCCACCTAAAAGCATGTACAACTCATGATAGGACATATTATTGACAATGCTGACGGAATTCCAAAATCAAAAATGGCTGAATCAAAATGGTGGACATTATACCTCCACCAAACCCATTTTACCGCAAGAAATCATTTTTGATCAGTTTAAAGTATCGATATGGGGGTTTTCAGGGTCACTAAATCTTATTTTAACCTCGACATTTCAAAATTCGAAATGGTGGATCCAAAATTGCGGACGTTATACCACCACCAAACCAATTTTACCGCAACAAATGATTTTAGATCAGTTTAAAGTATTGATATGGGGGTTTTCAGGGTCATTGAATATTAGCTTGACCTCGAAATTTCAAAATTTAAAATGGTGGATCCAAAATGGCGGACATTACACCGCCACTAAACCAATTTTACCGCAACAAATGATTTTAGATCAATTTAAAGTATCGATATGGGGGTTTGTGAGATAAATGGTTATAAATGTATTATCGGAATCAGTATTTGTGCACATGAATCTTATATTTTTCCGGTCTATTAGATTTAGAATTATCTGTCTGCGGTTTTTGCACTTACATTTTTCTATTGTTCTGTGTATATGTATATGCCTGCATGGATGAAAAAAATATATAATTTAGCCAAATGAATCAATCTTTAATGACATTTTGTGTACTCTTATCAATTCTGGCTCCTCGTTATCAATCGTAATCAATCTGCCTGGTATTTAACATCATTAGAAAGTTTCTTTTCTCAAAACATTAATTTTAAATATATGCTACTGTTTAATTAAATCAAAAATACAGATTATAAAAATTTAATTAAATAATTTATTTTACAATTGTTAAAATATATCTTTTCCCTTGCAGAATCTTATGACACAAAATTTACAATATTTTAAAAATATCAACTTTTATATAATTAAAAATTTAAATCCTGATTAATTTATTTTAAATGCACTTATTTACAATGTACATGTTGAAATAAATCTCCATTGAAATACAACCGAGCGAGCGTTAGCGTGCGAGGTGATTATTGCTAGTAAATGTATTAATGCATTAAAATATCTATAAGTAAGCATTATTAAGAGTAGTCCCAGTTAAAAATAATTAGGTGAATTTAGTATATGATATTGTTATATAATTTGTAACGGGGTGAGACTTGACGTGAGAGGAGAAAATCACAAAAGGAGACGCCAGGACCGAGAATCGATCCGGCGCTCTCGAGATCTCTAGGCGCGCGTGCTACCACTTGAGCTAACGCCGCCCTATTTGGTCACTCTCTATCCTGCCTCGATTACCGGCGTGGCGAGGGACGTTGTTCCTCGTTACAAATTTTATTACATGTTTTTATTATATGATTTTTTAGTTCCAAATATCCATGTAATAAAATCATGTACAAAAATTATATAATTTGTAACACAACAAAATTTTGCCGTGTAACAACGGCGTTCGGCGCGGTCGAGGTAGACCGTCTCAAGGCTGTATGAATGAGAGAGAGAGAGAGAGAGAGAGAGTACATGTGATTAATTGCGCCGTTTATTTTTTCGAGTAAACGGCGAGAGAGGAGCAGTGGCTGCGACAGACAAATAGGACAACGCACGTCCCCGACTTGCGAGTAAGAAACGCGGAGAGACGACTAGCAACGTTAGCGCAGCAGCAGCAACCATTTACCTCGACAGAGCGTTCAAGTCGGCCCCACGCACCGTAAGACAGCCGATGCTGGTGGCAGAACCCTTCGTAGGGTCTATCTACGTGAGCGTCTGATGCAGCAGGATCAGCATGATAGCAGCTCGCCCGCACGAACGTCAGAAATAAAAACTACAGCGTCCCGCGTTCGTAGTGACAGATGCCACCCGAGTAAAGGGCCCTGACGACGGGGCATGGGGAGTCACTACGGGTTCCGCAGTCAAGAGTTATCTTGGTTGTCTGCGGGTGAAAGGCTGCCTGTGTGCCACGGGAATTCGAATTTTGCGGCTATCTTCTCTGACAGTGTGTCCGCGGCCATATCAGTGCGCATGCGCGACCGCGCGACGCGGTAACGTTGCGCAAACGGATAGTGTTACGAGCGAGCGAAACGTCGGGCCACGATGCGCTGACCAATTAGCGCTCCCGCGACACGGCGGCTAGGGAGAGCAGAGTGGTGGCTGCAAGCCGCGAGCGCTCGCGCTGGCACTCGCCTGTTCCGACTGCTTCTAAACGGACGCGCTCCTGGTATTCCAGCTTCGTCCCGGTAACAATCTTCGGCTCAACCTCGCTCTAGAGGATTTCTTTGTAAGGTCAGTGAGTTGTTTTATTTTCTCCGGTCGAATCCGTCTCGCGGGTGAACGGCAGCTCCACGTTTTGGTCTCGCGAACGGTTCGGGCTATCTCAAGTGTGTACTGGTAACCTTCGGATCACTGTCTTTTTTTATCTTGTGTTCCCGTCCCGAAGAAAGGGCTATCTCGTTTGTAGTGCGAAACACGGGTTATCTTATCGTGTGACAATAAATCATAAAAATAAGAATTTAATGCAAAACGTAGAAATAAGAATTTAGTAAAACCGTTAAATAAAAAGTGATATATGCATTTATCTAGTTGTTATTTATAGCTAGAAAGTATTGTATATCATAATAAATTGTATCTTGTGACTAGAAAGAGTTGGTGCACGCTTTCACATTTTGTCAATCATCTAAAGGTATTTTAAATCTGGCCCACATTACATTACATCAATTTTTTATAAAAATATAGCAGTCAGAGGTCTGGAAATTTGCATCCCAATTTATAATATCCTGCTCTAATACAATATGCATGTAAATTGATGACGATAGGGTTAGTTCGTGTTTTCACAGAAAAAGTTAATGCGCGCTTCTGTCAACTGACAAAACAAATGTTCAGCTTCACACAAGTTAGATTAATTTTCTCTTTAATCATAGCATTCAGAGGTCTAAAAACTTGCATGGTGCTATAAAATGTCAATTTGTAACATACAATACATCGAAAATGGTGCAATTCAAATTGTATTGTGTTTTGACCGTAAAAAGTTAATACGCGTTTCAACTTTCTGTTTATCGATGAAAGAAATTTTCAGCTTTTCACACTTTCGATCAATTTTCTCTTGAATTTTATTATTCAGAAAACATGTTTATAATTTGTAAACGAAAATCCTTTGTATATCAATACTTCATGTATTTTATGATATAAAGATTCTACTATTTGATACTTTTTTCTAAAATGATACTTCATTAACTTTATTATCAAATAATTTGATTTTTAACAATTATTATTATTAACTAAATAATAAAAAACAATTTACATATAGCTATGATATCTTGCTTTTAAAATTTCTCTGAAGCACACTATGAGAAAAGTGATGTTGCGGCAAAGATGTATGTTAACTGTTAACATAATCATGTTTGATGTGTGCCAATGATACTTATGTTAAAAGTTAATGTAGCTATATTATGATAAATAGCTGTATATTAATAGTTAACATATGGCTTCTGTATGAATTTTAATAGACCTTGTAAAGTAATAATCAGATAAAAATTATTAGAAAACGCTCTTGTATGAATTTTATTGATGCTAAGTGACTTTGGAACGATACACTATCAAAGTTCAAAATTTTGTCTTATATCTGTCTTTAGGGTCTAAATAGCAGATCTGGTAGTTTTAGAAATACAATAGTGTGTGTGATTCCAACTAATTCAACCGCTTCTGTAATTTCCAAAAAAAAGGATTTAATTACGGGTGAGGGTAAAAATTTTGAAAAAGAAATATTTGAAAGGCAAAAATTGCGAATTGAATTATAACGAAAGGTAAAATTTTGAGTCCCAGAATATCGGAAAGGTATAATTTTGAAAACCTAAATTTGGAAATCCCTAAAAATATCGCTTTTGCAATATTTTAACTACAAATATCACCTTTCGCAATATTTTGAAAATCCTAGATGGCGTCGGGAGGCAAGGAGCCGCCCGATGCCGCTCTTAATAATAAGTACTTTAAATGTCATCCAACCAATAAAGTAAGTGCAGTAGTGTGCATAGTTTGTGGTGATTTCTATCACACGAGCGAATTTGTGTCAAATTATAACTCTGGAAGTCCTGTGAAATTCCTAAACAGCTCATTTGTAATCTGCCAGGAGCACCCGAATTTTGCTCTAACCTCTAAGCTACCATATGGCCCTCTTAATCAGCAGGCCTGCGAATTCATCGCACAGCTGAATTATGAAAACAGAGAAGAAGTCAAACGTGAGATATTAAATGACATCGAACTCAGCAAGAAACAAGACGATGAAAACTAACAGTACTATTGATGATTATAGTGAAAATGAAAAACTAAAAATCGAAAACAGTTTACTAAAATAATTAAGGATTATACAAGGAACTACAAGGTAAAAATCAACTACTAAACGAATTACTAATTAAAGAAGAACAAAGAATCAATAACACTGATTTTAACAAAGTTAAATCATTTTCTGATGCATTACAAGTTCAATAAACAATAGCAAACCCAAACCTAAAAGAGTGCCTAAATTAGTTGTCAAGAAAATAAATGAAAATGACAACACTAACTTAGAAAATACAATTGTCAAATATTTAACCAAGGATAAATCCATACAAACTAAAAATGTCATTAATAAAAATAAAGATACCGTAATAATAAATTGTATGAACGAGGAAAGTATTAATTCACTCGAAAAAACTTTGATCAGAAAACTAGCAATCAAGGATTTTAAAATTGAAAAGGAACAGATAAGAAAGCCAACCGTGAAAGTGATTGATATAGACAAAGTTTATAATAATGATAGAGATTTTGAACAAGATATTAATCAAAGAAATTTCAGTGATTTTGATGAAAAGTGAAAAGTTTTACATATGTACAAAAAGGTGAAATCTAAAACCATGTGTGCAATACTAGAAGTTACACCAGCGATTTATAAACACATAAAAGAAAACAAAAACAGATTATTCATTGGATATCAAAATTGTAGAGTATTTGACATCATAAATACAAATCCATGCTACAAATGTGCTAGATTTGGTCATAGTGGCAAAAACTGTATGAACCAAGCCACGTGTTACCAATGCGCGGGAGATCACCCAGCTGCTCAGTGCAATAGTGAAACAAATAAGTGTCCAAACTGTGAATTTAGCAATAAAAAATATAAGACAAATTACAACATCAATCATAGTGCCTTAGATAGTGATGATTGTGAAGTTCTAAACCATAAAATAAAAAAATTCATTGAAATAACAGACTATCCAATTCAGTCTACTCACCAAAGATTCTTCGGTAGAGTAGAGCGCACATTTTCGCGACAAATGGTAACACGTACAAGAACTAGATTAGCAAGTGCCACATCAGTAGGGTCATTAACATCGCCCATACAAACAGTACCATCCAAGAATACTAAGAAAAGGTAATGGATATAGACTTTCAAAAGTATATCCTTAATCAAGAATACGATTTTGATAATATAAAAATGTTACAATAAACTACTTGTTTTTTTTAAACAGTCTAGAAGTAAAACCGTGTATTATTGTTTGTACTGAAACTTGGAATCTTGAAAAATATGAAATTTTTAATATAAAAGGCTATAAAATGTACTATAATGATAGTAGAATAAATAAATCAGATGGAGTAGCTATATACATAAGTGAAAACATAATTAAAACGACAAAAATTATTCAAATAAACCATCTCAAGATTATCAACTCTACAATTACTGTAACAAATAATAAAGAAATAATATTATCAGCAATTTATAGATCGCATGATATGCACAAAACAGAATTTTTATTAAACATCAAAAACCTTATAAAACTTAACAAGAAATATAAAAATAACTTACTAATAGGACATTTTAATTGCGATATTTTAAATCAAGATGTGGTAGACCAGGAATTCTTACAAGTATTTCTAGAGAATGGGTATTACCCGGGAATAACCAGCAGAACTAGACCATCGACTACTAATATAAATAAGGGCTCTTGCATAGACAATTTCTTTATTAAGCTAAGCAAGATAAAATACAAAACTTTCACACTCAGTGTCCCTTTCAATCATCATTACCCAATAATGATATCGCTAAAGGGCATTAAAAACAATTCTAGTTATGAAGAACATAAAAAGATAAATTTTATTATTTTCGACAGCAACATGAAATGGGATATTCATATTAACTACATATATAACAAAACTAAATATTTAACTTTTTTGTTTTACAAGCTTTCAAGAATTATGTCTACCGAGAATTTGAAAATGCTATATTATGCATTGTTTCATAGCATCACCTCTTATGGCATCATAGCCTGGGGTGGTGCATATACAAGCACAATTGGATATCTTCAAAGTCTACAGAATAAACTACTCAAAATAGTAAACAAGAATAAATTCTTAGTTGATAATCAACCACTTAATTTGGAACAAACTTTCACATATGAATCACTGATGTACCATTATATAGAACTACAGGATAACTATTTAAATTCAGATACAACCACTAGCCACAAAAGTATACAAATTCCCAAACGTCGCAGAAAGATAAGCATAAAAACTAGCTATATAAGAGCTTTAACAACCTTCAACAAATTACCAAAAGAACTTAAGGATTTAACAAACAACAACATCAGAAAGGTTAAAATTAAAAAGTGTATCAAAGAAAACAGCCTATAATGCAAAATAAAACTAATTCGTCCATAACAACAAAAATTGATTGTCGAAGAATAAATTACTTTTTTAACTCGAAGTGTTGTCTAGAACAACATTACAACCTGACTGCAAAAATATACAAAATAAAGAATTTTCACTACCTCTAACAAAGAAAATTATTGAATATGCATATCCTACATTGGAAGTCCATTTGATAAATTGAAGCTTAACATACGAACATAAATATGCGCAAATAACATGTGTATACTGCACCATAATCGCTCTCATCGTCGAATATCTAACTACAATTGGAAGAAAATGAATAACCTAACTTCAGAAAATAAAAGAGCTATCAAGCAGATAGCAAATAAGATTATAAACACGTGGAAACTCAAAACAGAAAAGAAACAGATTATTAGGACTACAACAACGGAAGATAAGGTTTTCAAGTCTACTAGAGGATCATTTTTGCAAGGAGCAGAAAACTCAGAGTTTCACGACAGCAAGATCTATGCTAGTGAGATATTGGTGAATGAGAGAAGATTTAAAGGAAGACTTGCAACGCTGGGTTGTTCTGGTAGATTGTACTACTGGATTTCAAACACGGCGGAGCAACTACACATTTTAGTTTTAAGATTTATTTCTATTAAGTCATTTTGTATTCCGGACCGGCGAACCGGAAATTTTCCTCTGCTGGATTACTTTTATGTAATGTTTTTGTATAATCGATGTATTTCAATCTATTGTACTTACTCTGGATAAATAAATAAATAAATAAATAAATAAATAAATTTCAATTCAACATTTTTGTTTTATAGATTTTTTCATTTTAAAATCTCAGTTTATAAATGTTGTCGATCTATTGATGATAGACGTTGGCGGAAGGCGCGAGAATGGAAAAACTGGACTCTGTATTACAGTATACCTATATTAATGTGTTTTCCACATATGTTTAATTATCTGAAACATCGAGCATTGTTGGAAGATTCTTTTTATATACTTAACAGCAAATACATATTTCGCAATGAACTAGAGCGCGCTGATATGCTGCTTAAACAATTTGTGGTTTATACAGAGCATTATTATTCACAAAGTGCTATGACATACATCGTCTATCAACTATTGCATTTGACAGAAAGTGTGGTAAATTGGGGTCCACTATGGGCATATAGTGGCTATTGTTTTGAGAATGGCAATGACCAATTAGTTCGCAAAATGCATGCTGCTAGAGGCGTTATATACCAATTATATCGTTCAATCAGTTTGCCTCAAAGTGAATTAATTCTACACAAATATATTGCTCTGAAACCAGATTCAAATATTACACCATTTTTATTACATCTGCATAACAAAAATGCTGGAGGAACGTTAAAATTATCAAACGCAAGATATTTAGGATAGCATAAAAGAACAAAAAGCACGTGGATCTGACAACTACAGTTATCTGTTGATAGTTTATCATTTTTAAAATCATTAAACAAGAATGCCTCTACACGTCCAGCAGAATATGTAATATGTAATATTGTGAATACTGAGAATTTCTTAATAGATTGTTTATCTGTAAAAAGAGTTGTAAATATTTCTCACGATGATATAAAACTGATAGAATTAAGAAAATATGTATTTCTGTTAATGCCAATAATTGTACATATTTATCTGTTGGGCCTAATTTATATTATTATTAAAATATGGTAAATATGTAAAAAATATGTGTACATATTCATTATAAAATATTCATCATCATTTTTTCTACTTTTTACCTTGTAATGCTATATGTATATGTGTCATTTCCCTCATAAATCATATAGTTATAAGTATATTTTCACTATACATAATTTTAGTATATGATTTTATTACATGAATATTTGGGACTAGAAAATTATATAATAAAAATATGTAATAAAATTATGTAACAGTATCATATACTTAATTCACCTAATTATTTTCAACCAGGGTAATAATTTAAAAATGTATTTTTTGAAGATGTATTTCTATAATACGTACATAGTAAATTATTTCTTAAGACCTTTTGTAGATAATTACTTAATTTTGTTGAGACGCCTAATAGTTTTTTATTTTCTTCTATTATATCTGTAAAATTGTTAACATATAAGGTAAGGTATTTAATTTGAAAGAAGTTTATAATATTATTTATTATGACGTGATAAAAAATAATGAATATATTAAATACAGAACTCAAAGAAATGTAACATTTACTTAAACTCTAAATATTGTAGGCCTAATAGCAAATATACAATTCAATGAAAATCTAATTACAGAAAATTATTTAGGTCATATGACTGAGATTTGTAAATATTGCAATGCAAAACATTTTGCTTTTGAGTATATTCGAAATGAATTTTCTAATTGTTGTCACACGAGAAAAAATAAATTTACCAGAAAATCCTTGTTACCCAGAAGAATTAAAGTTAATGGGTCCACAAGTTATTAGAATTCGTGGTCAAGTATATCGCAATGTTTATGCTTTTCATCCAAATGAAAATGATACACGAAAAATATGGCCAATTAAATGTTCTGAATACTGAAATGGCAACGACTGAACTTAAGAATAATAAAAGTAATCGTGATGCAAAATTAGATTTACTAAATCAATTATAAAAAGAAGAATTAAAACGGTCTAATGAAAGGAATTGCAAACCAAAAAATATTATAATGTCAATTACAAGAAATGATGAATTAAATAAAAATAGATATAATGAAGCTACATGTAATGAAATTGCAATGATATTTGTTAGTGAAGATGGTCATCCACCAATCGAATGGGATATTGTTATGTATTCAACGCATAATAAACCAATTAGCATACCTCTTATAACTAAACACACTGATCCAATGACATATCCACTTATATATCCAAATGGTGGTTATACATGGATGCCTAATATGAAGTGTAAATTTGGTAAAAATAATATTACTAATTTGCAGTTTTATAATTATAGACTTAGTGTAAGAAATAAATTTAATCGGTATTTTAATTTAGGCAAAAGTATCTCAACAGGCAATAATAGATGCGTTTATTAGAGTACAAAGCTCCAGAATATATTTTATTAGAAATAATCAAAATATTTTACAAAGCGATTGCTATGAAGGTGTGACAGATTATTTGCACAAAAAAGGAGATGCTGAAAATATAAAAATATAATGATTTTGGCTCTATCAGGCTTTCTGAAGCAATTTGTGCGTAAGGAAGGAGAAAAAACCCAAAGTTTTTCTTTTTTCTCCCTCCGACATTCCGGTGGACACTGCCAACCTCACCAGGAAACGTTTTATTTATATTAATATGTACATGAGATCTTGATTACAATTCAAACAATAGCGAGTAGTCAAGAATATACGTTCAGAAATAGTAGTCGATCGCCAGTATATACATGCGGATATTGTGGGATATGTCTCGTCTCCGCCGGACGGCGGGGGAGAGAAGCAACAAACCGCTCGATATCCCTGCACATTATATAAGCCGCGTGAAATCGACAAGCGAACGAATTCGGGACCGAACAGCTGAGAGAGCAACACCTCTATCTCCTCCCCCCCCCCCCGCCGTCCAGCGGAGACGAGACATATCCCGCAATATCCACATGTATATACCGGCGATCGATTACTATTTCTGTAAATGTATTCTTGACTACTCACTATTGTTTAAATTGTAACTGAGATCTCATGTACATATTAATATGAATAAACAGTTTCCTGATGAGCTTAGCATTGTCCACCGGAACGTCGGAGGAAGAAAAAAGAAAAACTTTGTTTTTTTTCTCCTTTCTCACGCACGAATTGTCTTGGGAAGACTGATAGAGTCAACATCATTCTATTTTTAAATATCCACCGAGGGATCGAGTCAACGTAGGAGAATTACTATTCTCTCTACAAATAACTGAAAATATAAAAATCGGGAAAATGTTTATTTCGCCATCAAATTTCGCTGGAAGTCCTAGGCATTTAAAACAAAATTATATTGATTCTATGTCAATGATCAATCGTCATGGAAGGCCTGATATATTTTTGACGATGACATGTAATCCGAATTGGAAAGAAATTACAGAAAACTTACAAAAATATAAAAATTGAATTAATCAACCAGATATTGTGACTAAAGTATTTCAACAAAAAGTGAAAGATTTAATAAATATAGAAATTTTAAACAAAATTTTTTTTCCGCGCTTGTATAGCATGGTAAAACAGTTTATGATTCATGGGCCTTGTGGAGTAATAAATAAAAATTCTCTCAGTATGGATAAAAATTCAGAAAAGTGTACAAAATATTTTCCAAAAAATTATAACAATGAGACAAGTTTCCAAGCAATAGGATATCCAATATACAAACGAAGAAATGATAGTATTTAAATTAATTATAAAAACAAAAATTCTCAAAGAACAGCTGATAATCGATTTGTTGTACCTTATAATCCCTTTTTATTATTAAAGTTCAACTGTCATATTAATGTAGAAGTATGTTCAACTGTCTAATATATTAAATACTTATTTAAATACTTTAGAAAGGTCATGATTGTGCTTCTGTTGAAATTCGTAATGCAGATATTAATTTTGAAGAAGATAATAACAATAAGAATCAAATTTTAAGTACGGAAGAAGACGAATGCAAATATGATGAAATTAATCAATATCTTAATACAAGATATTCAAATCCTCCTGAAGAGATTATTAAAATATTGTTTACACAACATTTCGCATGTTGTAAAAACTTTTGATATTCACGATAAAGATCAACAATATAAATTAAATTCAACTGATCTTGATGCAACAAATTATTTGTATTCTAAAATACTAATACGTTACACATTTGACAAAAAACTAAAAACATGGAACAAAAGGAAAAAATGTATATTAAATCAATATTAAGCAAAATGTATTTAGTAAATCCGAAAGACAGATTATTACTTTTACATGTAAAAGGACTAACCTTATTTGAAGATTTACTTGCTGATAACGGAGTTTTATATCCTACATTTTATGAAGTTGCTATAGCAAAACAGCTCATTGGTGAAGATGAAGAGTGGGATAAATGTTTACAAAATGCAATACAAATACAGTTTCTAACAGTACTATGTGAATTGTTTGCTTTTATCTGTACTTTTCATAAGCCTATTAATGAACGAGAATTATATGAGAAATATAAGAGTAATTTTCATCATCTTAAATATGAAGAATGTGCAGGTGAAAATATAGCACTAAATGCAATTGAAAAAGTAATGCAAGCAAACGGTTCGACGTTAATTAAATGCAGCGCAGAAATAATAAGAATCGGTTACAGAATTTTTTTAATGCAACGCTGAAAATATGAGAATTGACTATAGCATTTAACTATTGCAGCACCAGAATATGCCTTTCGTAAAATAACCCTTACCAGCACGTCGCCGTAGTGAGAGTCGGGCAGCACATTATGCGGGCTAACGCTGGGAGGATCATTACATATTTACCTTGCTTACATTCAGGTAATACACTACAGCGGTACAATGTACGATTGATTAAGGGTACGGATACACCTTAAATAGTCAAAATATGAAAAATTCAATTTTATGTTTATATTCTTCCCGAATTGTTTAAAAAATGAATTAAGCTATTAAATATATTCAGGTATAATGTAAGAAACATAACACAATGTTTATATGTGCCATATTATCAGGTATAACATTTCTTCGAAGGCCAAAATTCAGAATTTCCATTTTTCAGCTACCGCAGACTTACTTAAGATTTGGGCTTCGAAGGGCACTTTTATACTAATAGATATGCTTCAAACACATATAATTTCCAGATGAGTATGGGGTTGAAAATAGAAAAAAAATAGTATTTAAAAAATTTGTCTGGATATTAACATACAATTTGTTAATTTTTAAAGTGTTTAAACAATTTTTGTTGATTCCTTTCAGAAAATTTTTTTAAATAATATTTGTTTGTAAAACCCTTAAGTTTAAAGTTAAGTTAAAAGTGTTTTGCATAAAAAAAATTTTAAGGCCTTAATATTTAAAGGTTAAAAATGTCTGAAAAAATAGTGAGGCCTAAATTTTAAGACCAAAAATTTGTAAGACCATAAACTCTTAAAACTAAAAACGTTTAAGTCCCGAAATGTTGATAGCCCAAAATTTTTAAGGCCCAAAGTTCTAAAGGCCCAAAATTTTTAAGGCTCCAAATTTTAAGTCCAAATAATTTTAAGGCCCAAACTTCCATCATTTTATATAAAAAGATAACGTAATATCTAAAGAAGTATGACGTAGGGCTGGTGGCCTGGAGAACCGGAGAAAATTTGTTCCACTTTAATATAATGTAGGATGTAGGAAAATAATATTATTATAATAATTTAAACGTATTATGCACCGTTTTACCATTGATCAACAAATTTGCAGTAATATCTGTCCATCCTATTGTTAGAGATGTTATATTCAATATTTAATAATAACATTGTGTAAATAACTTTTTCCACTACCACCAGGACCGGATCTCTTTTTCTCTTCGGAGAGAAAAAGAGAGAGAGATGAGATTAGATTAGATTATGTTTTATTTCCGTACATTATGTTGTACAATATCGTAGTTAAAGCAAATAATGAGTAAAGTAGAAATTAAATAAAAAGTTGAGGTTGTCTCTATTAGAGATAGTGTATTTAGCAAGCAAAATAATGGATTTAGCAAGAATGAGTAAGTGTGTGGCTATGCGTGAGAGTGTACAACATGTCTATATATTCTCAAGTTCAAAAAAATGTTCCTTAGCAAGTTTTTTAAAGCTGGCGATGGATGTCGTGTTTCGGATGTGTGATGGTAGGCTGTTCCACAAGTATGAGGCGCTGATATAAAACGAGTTCCTCAGCGTCTCCGTCACGAAGGCAGGTATGTTCAAAGGTGCCACCTCTTCCCTTACAGGCCGGAGTGTCACGCGGAAGTCAAAGTAAGACAGTACGTATGATGGCACGGCTGAATTAAACATTTTACAAAGAAAACAAGCAGTAAAATACTTCCTGCGTCCGGCGGTGGTTAGCCATTGCACTCCCGCCTGTACGGGGATGTGCTCGTCTCTCCTTACACCATAGATGTAACGAATTCCTGTATTCACGAACCTTTGTAGCTTTGAGTCAAGTTCCTGAGTCGGGTCACAGTACACAAGAGAGCAGTAATCGATAATTGGATAGAGGAGCGCTTGCACTAGGTGCTGGCGCAGTCTGAGATTGGTACTCTTTCTGAAAAAGTGAGTTTGTACATTAGTGAGCACGCTTACACAATTGTGTGACATGCTCTTTCCATGTGAGTTTAGAATAAAGCACAAATCCCAAACTACGCACAGAAGATTCAAAATTGACCTGGGCACCCCCAATATTAATAAAAGTGTTAGCTACTGAAGGTAGAGCGTTTATATAGTAGGGAAAGCCCAAGACAATTGCTTTAGTTTTACTAACGTTGAGTTTTAGCCGGTTTTGTGCAGCCTAGTCCATTATCCTCTCGGCGTTAGTACTCATCTTGTTAGATAAATAATTGAGCTCCTCAAAGTGTCATTGGCTATAAATTTGTAAATCATCCGCATAGATAAGATAGGAGACATCAGAATCTATGCAGAAATCGATGTTGTTAATGTACGATGCGAACAGCAAGGGACCCAAAACCGAACTCTGCGGGACACCGATGTTAAGACGCTGAGGAGAGGAACGTTCGCTATTGTCACCACCGATAGACTACTATCTCCCAGTGAGATAGGAGGCAAACCAGCCGATGACCTGCTTCGAGAAGCCAATAGTGGATAGCTTTCTCAGGAGCCTGACGTGATATACAGTGTCGAACGCCTTGCTGTAATAAAAAACAAGGAGAAGGAGAGAAGAGAAGGTGTTACTTTCTTTTTGTTTATCCTGACCCTGGCATCATCAGTTAGCTTAATTTGGCCGAAATAAGTGCTGTAACTAGTGCGAAAGCTTGTTTGAAGGTTCTCTAGCAAGAGCCTTGGTTGAAGGTACTCCGAGACTTGTGTGCGTACTAACCACTTCAGGGCCTTGGAGAGAAAGCAGAGAAGTGAAATCAGATGATAGTCAGTCAGGGCTGTTGGTGAACTGACTTTGTTAAGTGCGCGCACAAGCGACAATTTTCAGGCAGAGGGGAAGCAGGGCTTGCTCAGGGACAGGTTAAAGATTTGACTTAGTAAGGGAGCGAGAACCGGCAATGCTTTTGAAATAACGACCTGTGGGATGTCGTCACTCTCCCTAGCCTGAGTGTCGAAGTGCGATACGTGCCAACACATCCGATTCCGTTATAATGCTGAACTTGAAATGTTCCGGGAGGTCTAGACTTTCCAGGGTAAGAAGATAATTCTCAACAGCAGGAGCAAGCGGATCGTCGAATATCAAGCTGAACTGCTTGTTAAGTTCGTCTGTGGTGAAGCGAGATGGTGAAGGGGCCTTGAAGGTGGAAATTTCAAGTTTCTCTAGTTCTCTTCAGATCTCGGCAATATCAGTCAAGGTTGACAGGTGTGAATAATAGTAATTTAGCCTGGCTTCCTGGACCTGTCTGTGTGCATCGTATCTAGCTTGTCTATATATGATCTGAATTGAGTCTAAAGTGTTTGAAAAGCCTGTAAAGTCTATCCCTCTCAGATACGAGGTCACGAAGAGCCGTGGTGAACCACGGGTAACGCTTCCGTATTGGTGTCACAGTCCACAATGGGGCGAGGTGATTAATGGCGTTCGTGAAGGTTAGCGTTAAGCGTAGATATGCATTTGTCGAGTGATGAGGAAGTGATGGATGACTAGTCACATACGCTAAGAAAGTCCCTTAGCTTCTCGGCGCTGATTCCTTTAAAGTTTCTGTAATACTACAGATTTAGATATATAACGTGGAATCTGTACGTCGAGAGTGGCCATGATAAGGTCATGTTCGTTAATGAATGGTGCATCTATTTTCCAGTATAATAGTAGGTGATCCTGCTCATGAATTAGACACAGGTCGAGCCAGGTATCAGAACCCTGTTTGTGGTGAGTGGCACCATAGAGAACCGACGAGAGATAGTTTTTATCAATGAAGGCCCTGATGAAATTGGCATCTTTAGATGAGGAAAGTTGGTCAGATTTAAAGTCACCCATTATAACCTTCGTGGAATGTATGTATTTTCAGAAGGCTTGTAACGCCCCGTACAATTTCCCCGTACAAAAGAGTATTTATTTATTTTCAACTAGGATAAGCCCGTGCTACAGCTGACAGCGCAACTTTAGCAGCGTCACGAGCAGCGTGCGGCGGTAGCAGCAACACAGAAAGAAGAGAGAGAGCGCGCAACACACCATGTATATATGTATATAGAAGCGGCGAGCGCAGCGGTGCAAGAGAAGGAGAAGCGGCGGCGGCGGTGTAGCGCGCGCATATTATAAATTATTTGTATGAATGGGTTTTGTACATAGGTGTAAATGTCTGTGTGAAAGTGTGAATGTGAAAGTATTTTCGGCGGCACGATCCCCGCTCGCTCCGAGGCCTATAAAAGGACCCGCACGGCCAGTATGAGCTCAATAGCCGAAGCGCAACTTAAGCGACAGCGCAACTAAAGCGCCTAGTCCCTGCTCTTGAGCAACTTATGCCTTGAGCAAGTAAAAGACTTAGACTATATTCAAATATTTCTACATTTATAAAAATTTCGAGTTAGGCACGATATCGCATCATAAAGCGTATCAGTCCTAGACTTAGAAAAATTCTAATTCTTGCCAAAATAATTTAGAAAAATTTCGTTACCTAATTTAAACTTGTAAAATTTCGAATACGATCAGATAACAAAAATTTAAGCGTATCTGCATAAAATCTCTTCTTGTAACCATACGTTTCAAATCATATTACGCAACTTAAACGCGTATCTCTTTATTTTTGTTTGTAAAAATCAAAGCGGATTTACCCATTTAATTTTTGTGATACTTAGAATATATGCAAGATATACGCAATATTCTATTATGTATTTATTTGAATATATTTATTTTTGTTATAAAGAACAAAAATCTCTTTATTGCGATAAACCTCCACTACCTGGTATCCCGGACCTGAACTATCATAATTGTACTACGTACACTTCTTATAAGTCATAGACAGTTGTGTCCTTATATCGTTGGTCTCATTTTTCTTATCTTAGACGATTCAAAATAGGGTACGACGACTACGAGCAATTTAAAATAGGGTAAAAATCATCTACGATGAGAAAATTCGGCAAAATACTGAAAATTCTTGTTTCGAAAGCATTTTCGACGAATTTTACCCTATTTCAAATAGCTCGCATTTTTTACGGCGTCGGTCATTTTCGACAATTTTATTTTTTAAATTTAAGATTTCGGGTTAAGCTGTTCACTGATGCCGAAATAAATAATGCTCGCTCGGCCAGTTAATAAATTAGCCAGGGCGCAATAATGGCTATTTTTGATGACTATATGGAATTGGTTATCGTATCACGATAAAGTCAGAGAATTTTATACGGACTGCAATAAAGGCCAAGTAGAATTCGATACTAAGTACGATTTTTAAGAGAGTTAACAAAAATTAAATACAAGAAAAAAAAGAAATTTACATGGAAGTTAATCAAAGATTATTTATAGATTGCCTAAGGTTTGTCACAGTAGAATAGCTTTAAGTGAAAAAAAAAACGGACCTTCGGGCCATGATTGATAAACGGCTCATACCAAATGAGTTTTATGATTTTTATAGAGAACTTGTAGAAATATAAAAATAAAAACTTCATTAATTAATATAAATTGTTGTTTAATTTATTATTCACGCTCGGGCAACACCGCGACAAATCTCACTCTATCGTCCTAGATCCAACACTTTCGCCCTTGTATCGATATATACTATTCTGTAGGATGTAGGATTATTTTTCTGTAGGGTTTGTATGGTGTCTTCACTGGGAGAAGCTGAACTGCACTACTCTTTGCTTCAAAAACGTGAACTGTACTTTTCTTCGCCGCAAAAACGTGAACTGCGTTACTTTTCGCCGCGAGAATCGGAACTGCACTACTTTTTGTCGGAAAATCTGAACTGCACTACTCGTCGTAGGAAATCTGAGCCGCACTACTCTTCCTGGGACCGACGATATTTACTATAAGTAGCCGTCGGTGTTTTATTATTGAGTTGGTTCATTTTGTTATTTTAGGCTATTATTAATTTACTGGACTTTGTTCCTTGCCAATTTTCATTTATATTATTGACTACTCTTTTACGACCACCAAATTTATAGCAGCTTGACGGTTTTGCGCCTTTACACAAAATTGGCGGCTAATACCAATGCTTTTAAACGCGTTAATAATAATCTTGGTTGCAATAACTTGGTTGCAACACTAACAGCTGCTTACAGTACTTATAAGAACACAACTGTCTATGACTTTTAAGAAGTGTTTGTGGTCGAGTGGTAAAGGGTCAGCCTGCTAACCGAAAGGTTCAGGGTTCGATCCCCGCTTGGGTAAAATTTTTTTCTTATTTCTTAATTGAAGTGCCAGAACGATGCTTGCAACATGTACCAGCATTATGCTGAGCACAATGTAGTCATTTTAGTGTCCCGGGGCAGGGGTACCTATACGTCACGCGTGGCCTATTCTGAGCAGTCTCGTCGAGGCCGTCATTCGGCTGACATCGTGTTATCGGGGTAAGCAACGAAAAATTAACTCTGTATTATAAGTCTCTCATTTCTAATAATTACAATGTAAATTGTTCATCAGAACTAGATTAAGTCGTGTTACTTTCGTCATCAGAGATGTGCTTGTTTTCTTCTTTCGATTCATCTTTGTTCCTTCCCTACGCTTCCCTCATATAATTCAATGCCTGTCTACTTCGATAAAATGTGTATACCTTATTTTTAGATATCAATATTTACCTTCGATATATTTTTTATTTTGTGACGTGGCTAATCTGGGGGTGGAAAACTAGCATTCTAGCCCCGTCCCGAAGCATCGCACTATTATTTATTCTATTAACTCGAAGGGAGTTTCGCGGGAATTCCACGGTTCGGGATAACTGTGGTCTGTGAAATGGTAAATCACAATACTTCTGATTCGATTAAAACCTCTGTTCATTGCACTCGTCCAGATTACAATCTCCAGCCGTCGGCTTCGTCGCCAGCTCGTAATCGCCGCCGCTCGCACACTCGCTCACGAGGCTCGCTGTCTCCACTCGCCTCTCTCTATCGGCGACGCCCGCTGGCGCTCGCGCCTCGCACGGTCTTGCACTCACACTCACTCTCTTTCTCTCTCTCACACACTCTTCACTCTCGCAGCCTGCTTGTCGGCCCGCCGATAAGGTAAGCCTCCGCTGAGCCCGCGGTACCTCTCTGACCACCCGAAGACTTTTCCCTCTCTTGGCCAACGGCTCTTTGTCCGATCTCTGATCGCTCTCGTCTCACCCTCTCTCACGCACTTACACCTTTGCAGCCACTCGATAAAGGTCAGACCTTTGCCTGAGTTTGACGAACTTACGAAGGTCGTGCGACCGACGTGGTCCTTCGGCTACTTCCGGCTGTGTCCTGGCGATACTTGTCCCAACGTCTTCTTCCTCGTCTCGATGTTCTTCCTCCTTCCCGGTCCTGGACTGGCCTGGTATCGCTGGAACGGCTCTCCTTCTCGTGATCCTCGTCGCCTAAGCCTGATCTGGAACTCGGGATGGTCGTCCACTTCCTCGCCTCGCTCAACTCTCACCCACGCTCTTCCACGCACTCACTTTCTCGATATCTTGCACTCGCATACGCGCTAACCGAAACTCACGACTACGACACTCTAAACACTTCACGATTCGACAAAGGAAATTCGTGCGACTGTCACTTAGACATGCGTCTCGGGCAACGGTCAGACAAGAAGTCGCGCTGCGCCGGCCACTGCAGTGATAGTTGCTCTCTTCGCTCCAGCTTGGCCAATCAGCGCTTGTGAATCGGCCAGCCCCCACAACCGTGCTCAACTCGCGCCGTGACTAGCCTGAAATCGGGCTAGTCACCGCACGGTGTAAAAAAATTTGTTTGTATTAAATTTGGTTTTAACCTAATATCTCACGATTCGGTGAACGGAATTGGATGAAATTTGGTGAGAATATAGTTTAATTTATGTGGAAGAAGAGAAAAATATTGAGAAGGCCCACAATAGTTTTCGGGGGTCCCAAAATTCAAGGAAAACAGGCCCATTTTGTGATTTTAGCAATAAAATCTTTGCCTTTTTTAATATTTATAATATTTTTTGGAGAAAAAAACTATACGACTTATAAATTTTTGTCTACTGAACTTAAATCTATCGAAGAAAGTTATCTGAGCTTGTTCGGTTTTCAAGAAAATCCACTTAAATATGATAAATCTTCTTGACACATAATTGATATATAAAATTCTTTTGATAAAACGTGTATTTTTGGTAAAAAGTTTTTTACACTACGATTTAAATTAAATTCATAAATTATAATAAAAAAAGACAATATTCACATAAAAGTTATAAGAAAACTGAAAAGAAATAATAAAAAGGACTAATAGACTTGATATAAATGAAAAGTTTAATGAAAAGTTCAAAAAAATTCCTGTAAGACTTATCCGTAATTTCTAAGTTAATAAATATAAACATGTTGCCATAGCAACGATTTATACTTTCGAACTTGCGTATTTTGTGACAGCTTGCTTCAAAAACCTTAATTTAATACTAATATTTTATTGCAGAAACTCATGTAGCTAAGCTAAACTAATTTGATAATGTATAGCTATTTTATAGAAACATATAACATAGACTTCTACACGTTTCAAAGTTATTTGTAATATAAAGATATTTAGCAGCAAGTTTCCAGAGCAAATTTAAAATTCTGATTTTTTAATATTCATAAATTATAAGAAAAAAATTAGATTGCATGGTATAAAATGAATTAATATAAATATGTCTAAAAACATTTTAAAAAATCAAAGAAATACAAAACTTCATGTTTAAAGAGTCACAGTCAGTATGTCAACATGATGGCAGATTTTTACTGGACGCTGAAGAGAGACATTAAAACAAATAACAAAAAGATAAAAGAAACCCATTGCATAGGTCATTTGAAGAAAAAAAGAGTTCGTTACAAGAGAAAAAAGGAGTAAAGAAAGACATCGACAGTTACTAAACTAGTGGAAAAAAGTATCTCTAAAAAAAAATAACTTTTAAAAAAGTAAAAAGTTAGGCAAGTTTAATATATTTCGCAACAAAATTACAGATTGAAAAGTACTAAGATCAATCAAACAAAGTCAAGTTTATTATATTTAATCGTGATGAAGCAAGGAACAACTCTCAAGATAATTACTACGTAACTTGCCATGCCCGTTTAATTTTGTTTATTGGTGAACAACTAAAATTTCCTTTTATGTATTAGAACGTCATACAAACACCATAAGTACAATGAAACGGGCATGGTAAGTTACGTAGTAATTATCTTGAGAGTTGTTCCTTGCTTCATCACGATTAAATATAATAAACTTGACTTTGTTTGATTGATCTTAGTACTTTTCAATCTGTAATTTTGTTGCGAAATATATTAAACTTGCCTAACTTTTTACTTTTTTAAAAGTTATTTTTTTTTAGAGATTTCAATCCTTTTTAGTAAATTTTTTTGAGTATTTCATATTCGACGTCGTAGAAATAAAATATAAGCATATTTAGCACCTTTAGATCAAAGCTTTTTTGTAACATTGTTATCACTAACATGAGATCACTGATTGTTGATATACACCACCCTTGAATTATTTCTACGCCAAGACACCAAAACCCACGGCGCGAACTATCCAGACCTCGTTATCGGACACCCTGTACACCTAGACGCCGTCATCGTATGATTTATTTACCTAGACACCAAAAACCACGAAGCGCACGACCTAGACCTCGTCATCGGCCACCCTGTACACCTGGACACCGCGTTCAAGTGATTTTTACACCTAGACACCAAAAACCACGGAGCAAACTACCTAGACCTCGTCATCGGCCACCCTGTACACCTAGACACCGCCCTCGAATTATTTCAACACCAAAAGCCACGGAGCGCACGACCTAGACCTCGTCATCGGCCACCCTGTACACCTGGACACCGCGTTCAAATGATTTTTACACCTAGACACCAAAAACCACGGAGCGAACTACCTAGAACTCGTCATCGGCCACCCTGTACACCTAGACACCGCCCTCGAATTATTTCAACACCAAAAGCCACGGAGCGAACTACCTAGACCTCGTCATCGGCCACCCTGTACACCTAGACACCGCCCTCGAATTATTTCAACACCAAAAGCCACGGAGCGAACTACCTAGACCTCGTCATCGGCCACCCTGTACACCTAGGTACCGCCCTCGAATTATTTCAACACCTAGACACCAAAAACCACGGTGCGAACTACCTAGACCTCGCCATCGGCCGCCCTGTACACCTAGATGCCGTCCTCGTATGATTTATTTATCTAAACACCAAAAATCACGGAGCGCACCACCTAGACGTCGTCATCAGCTACCCTATTTATCTAGACACCTTCCTTGAAAGATTTTTACACCAAAACACCGAATACTACGGAGCACACATTTATAATTCAAGCAGAGGAGCAGACAATGTAGGCTCAATAGCTTGTGCGGCCAACTTCACAGTCTAACCACTCGGTCAAACTGCACGCAGCTAACTTAACGGTCTTACCACTTTTTGGGCTGAAGAAAAATTAAGCAAGTGATTTCAGCATTTTTGTTCACCTGCATACTTGTTTATTATGTTAAAGCTGGTTTATTGCTGATATTTTGGTTTAAAATCATAGTTTGGCATACCAGTATAAACATTTATCAAAATTAGCTGGTTACATGAATGATAAATAATTTATTTCCTTAATTGACAATTCGAGAGACCAATATAGAAGTAAATAGTGTCACGGGCGCCGAGGCGTCGTCTGCTTCTCAAACTCGCCTTCGTGGCGCTCCCGCGCCACTTGATAAACGAAAGCAACTTTGCTCTGTACACAAGGAAGATATTAAGTGATCAAATCTCTTGAATAAGACTTTTTACAATTTTTGGTATCTTTATCCATTTTTGGAAAGTTTTATATAACATTTTTATCGGTTTAAACTGTTTCTTCTCAGTTTGACCTTGAACTGGCCTTGACCCTAACGTGATGGGGCCAGACTGACCCCGGATTCGGATTCAGCGACCAAAAAAACATACATATATGGCATTTTAATTTTTTTGAACCGTTTCTTCTTAATTTGACCTCCAACTGCCCTTGACCCTGACGAGATGGGGCCAAACTGACACCGGATTCGAATTCAGCGACTCGAAAAACATAAGGATACGTGGGTCCGATTTTTTGTACAGACATCTTGTTTTATTTTGTGTGCCGGTGTTATTTATAAAATTAGCAATTCCATCTTTTATTTTTTTTATTAATCGTTTGATAGAAGCTCCAACCAAAATGACAAATATGGACAATTTATTCAATTTATTTTTAAACGACCGGAAGTGTCTTCTCTTTTATCTGAAAAAACCATAGCAATATAAAATTAATTGAAAACGATTCTTATACAAGAAATATTATAAATATTGAAAAAGGCAAAGATTTTATCGCTAAAATCACAAAATGGGCCTGTTTTCATTGAATTTTGGGGCACCCGAAAACTATTGTGGGCCTTCTCAATATGTTTGTCTTATACCACATAACTCAAACTATATTGTCACCAAAGTTCATCTAATTCCGTTCACTAAATCGTGAGATATTAGGTTTTAGTACAAAAAAAAAAAATTTCATGCTGTGCGCTTTCGATGCGGCCCCTTTCTCAGACGGCTCGACTCCCTGCTCACGCTGGACCCGCGCCCAGCAACACGCTCCCCTGCGTCGCTGAACGCGCTTTTTCGCACACAGACGCTAACGATTTCGGTGAATTTTCTGGTCGCAGCCGGAGTTGCAAGATTCCGTGAAGTCTCTCACAGACTCGGTTTTCTTTTTCCCGAATTCTCCGCTCCCTCGATTCCCCGTCGTAGCTTCTTGTTCCTCTGGCTTTTTTCATTAGTCACACACAATATCGAGCACGCCGAAGGACTTGGCGTACGACGAGTCGCCTCGTCGCAAATTATATAATTTTTGTTTAAAAATATACGCGTGAAATATTAAGTTATAAAGCTTATATATTTATAAATTCAAGTTCACATTTAAAGTTGCTCATGTAGTAACATAATTATATGAGTGATATTTCACGTGAGGAATCACGTGAAAAGTCATGAGATTTATCGCGTGTCTAATCATGCAGTATGCCACGTAATTTTTCTCGCGAGTGGCTACTCTGGAAAAAATCACGTAATTCATTACATGATTTATCACCTGATTGATCACACACATACACACACACACACACACATGTTTATGCATATTATTTAAATCTGCGTGTGCTTTCTTTGCAGAATTATACACGAAAGCGGCTTTACTCCTGAAGATTTCAAACAATATAGACCGGTCGTATACAGTAATACAATACAATCCTTAGTAGCTATTTTGAGAGCGATGCCAAGTTTGGGTATCAATTTTTTAACAAATGAGAGAGAGGTAAGACTTTTACATCAAACTTAATGTATACATAAATCTGTACCTTTGTATCATCGTTCTACAATTTCATCTTTAAAAATATAAAAAATCATTAAAGGAATTTCAAGCGTCAGCAGCTTACGAAAATCGCCTTATCGTTCTTATAAATAAATGTTACCCTTACAAAAATATTCTGCATGTGATCCTGCATACCTGACTGTATGAAATCATGCATGAGCATCATGGACATCTGCAGAAAAAACTATAAACTTTTATGGACTACCTAGAAAAACAAATTAAGAACAAAGTATATATTTTTTTACTTAAACATGCATCCCGTTTGAGATAACTAATTTTTATAATACAGAATTCAACGGAGTGACAGAGATAGAGTGAGGTTAAGTTACCGCACGTGCGGCAATCGCGAAAAAAAATTTTGAATACTTATACAATAATGAGAAAAACAAGCTTATCCGATGTCGATGATGATGCTTCCGAAAATCCTGATTAAACTGTACACCAGCTTCATTGAAGATTTCCGTAGCTTCCGCATAAGACGGCTTGTGAAAATTTTCAAGTATAAACAATACTGAAGTGACCTTCACGTTTCTACCATTGATACATTCATGCATGCAACTTTAATGTTGTTTGGACTTTGAACATTTTCACCAATAGTCTTGTATGGATGCTACGAAGATCTTTAACGAAGCTGGTGTACGGTTTAATCAGGATTTTTTGAGCGTAATCATCCACGTCAGACAATTTTTTTTTCTAATAAACTTTGAGTATTCAAATTTTTTTCTCGCGATTGCTGCACATGCAGTAACCTTTTAACCCGTCTGTATCTCTGTCACTCCATTGAATTCTATATGAAAATAAAAAGAAAATTTTCCTAAGCAGGATACATATTGAAGTAAAAAAAATATATACTTAGTTTTTAATTTGTTATTCTAGGCAGTCGCTTACTATTTCCAGTCTTTGTCCGGCAGTAACGATCGTTTTGACATTCCATCGGCAACGACTTGTCCCGTAGACCTGTCCCCGTATAAAAAATCCTGCAGAAAATATAACAGAAGACACTGCGATATATCTACTGTAGGAGCCGTAAAGAAATCATGTAAAAATTTAAGCAGAATTTATTGCAGATATCGCGTGCTTGCCTTTAAATTTACTTACATAAGTTAGCCTTAACACGATGATCAGTATTGTATACTACATTTTTGTATACAACATTCTATAACGATATGTGCATGTTTACACGTAGAATCTTGTGTACAAATCTGTACATAGAAAGAGCAAGAGTTTATGCATAATGTTATGTACACTTATATACGCAGAATAGTACAGTGCCTCATGCACAAATTTCGCGAATTCTGTGCAGATATTCCACCATAGTAGCATGTACAGCATCATGTATATTCATATACAGTTCATGATGCAATATCTTATGCAGAAAATCGTGCATAAAAGTTTACAGTTTTTTATGCAGATGTGCATGCAGTGGCTCATGCATTTCATGCAGTTGGGTATTCAGGATCACATACAGATTATTTTCGTAAAGGTTAATAGATGTAGTAAAAACAGTTTATAGAACGGCAAGTATTGGCAGCTAAGATTGAGTCAGCTTACTATTAGTTATAAAAAATAATGCACACTTGCTGTCTAGTCGTCTTATGATGTACCTTGAGTGAATAAACATAAGTATAAATACTAAAAGCAACTTATATTGACTGTTTGAAGATCGTTCGCGCATACTGTAATCAAAGATTTAATTAATCGAAAAATGAATTGCCTTTTTAATAAAGAGAATGCGATGCTGTAAAATTTTAATTCAGATTTGTATGAAAATAGGTCGTGTCAAGGACCTTAAAATAAAACTGAAAAAATAATTTTACTTCACTTCATTTTAAAGATTAATACCTAAAACTATTTATTCCAATGTTTTATCAATAAATTTTAAGACGTCTGGATGGAAGGTGTGCATTATTTTTCGATAACCACTAGGAAGTTGATTCAAACTTAGCTGCCAAATTTTGATACTTGACATTTTTTAAATAAGCCAGACGATAAAGCAACAAATATTCATATCGTGACACTATTCCTAGAGGGAAAAGATTGTGCCAGTATTTAAAATATAGGCTGTAGATGTACTCTGATGTGTTTTCAACAATCAACTTGCGTATCAATCTATTTAGTGCAGAAAGCATTTTTTTCTTATTTTTTGCTTATAAAAGAATAATTTCTTGATGAATCTTAATTCCGTGAATGTAAAAGTTCTAGGGAATTCTATTACAAGAATTACAAAGATAATAAGAGTATGAATTTTCTATAATTTTTCCATTTAAGAAATTGAGATTCATTGCGTAATTTTTGAGCAAAAAATAACGTCATATTTTCATAACTATATCTGTTAGATATACATAACAAATATAGTTATGTATATTTAATGACTTACAATTATGATCATCTTACGCAGTCTAAATGTTTTTAATCACCCTTTCGTGGTAGATACTGATCATGCTATTCTACACGTTTTTACATAGCAGCATAAATTAAAGTTGTTTAGCTGCTCTTGCTTACACCGGAGATTCCACTTGATGGACCTTAGGCTTATTCGTTCGTTGTGTTTTGGCATAGCTTCCAAGAGCTCTTGAGAGTTACTAGCCAAGGGGCGGATTAAGTACACTCATCATTTTCGTGATTTTATTTACGTGGCATCTCGCAATTAATCATCATCTGTTACTGTGAGGATACGCGTAAGTGACTCGCAGGTCAATCACTGGCCAATTTTCAGTCCTGATAATGTTGTATATGTGCACGCACGGTTGCAGGCTCTCAGGCTTAATGTACAATATTAGTAGTCGCCTACTACTGAATAATCTAACACTAGAGCGCTGCAAGCTTGGTTTTTGATTACAAGCTTTATTTAAAAAGTTATACGTAATAGAAAAACAGTGTTTTTAGCGACGATATCCCCTCAGTTTGATTTGACAATAGATAATAATTTAATTTACGTAAACAGTAAAATAAACAATTGAATCAAAATAGTATTAAAGAAATAAGCAAGATTGAGAGGGCATAAAAGAGCAGCAACAGATAACTTGCCTAGGGTAGGCAAGTTACCGACCGAGTGGCGCTAGTAGCCAAATGTAAACAGTCTACCTATGCGCTGGTAGATGGCGTGCGAGCATATAGCACGGGAGAAAGGGACCGACACGGGTATATAAAGAGCCCTGGAGCCAGCAGCGAGCATTAATGATCTGGCTTTTAACTAAGTAACTTGCTAAGGGTAGCTCTCGCATCTTGCACCGGTCTCCACCATACCCAGTAGTCCATGAGCCCAAGGCTCTCGAAGAGTATGCGTGCAGACCACTCCCTCTCCTGTAGGTTATGAGATCCAGTATCGCATATAAATAATAATCAAGTGCATAAAAGAACATCATTTATAAATATAATATAACAATGACTCAAACCCTTTATTAAATAGTATCATCCACTCCCTTCCCCCCTTCAGATATTTCACTGGTTCAGGATGGTAGTACCCTGTTCTTAGGTGGAGCTATCTGATCACGGGCTCGTGGTGAGATGGTAGTACCTCACACATCAGCCTGAAGCTGCGTGGTTTACCTAAGTGTGCCGGGCTTGCGCAGTGGATATTCCCTACTCATTCCCTTCAACACACGAGCAGCTCTGCTCTAGTGGGCCTTCCACTTTAGAAGATAGGGAAGTCTTTTGTCCACTCAACAGACTAATGCGGGGTAGATCAAAGACAATCGTCATTCTTCGAATGTGCTTATCTCCTAATTACTAACCTCGGGTCACGAATCTAACGAGTTCGCGTACTAACACATCGCGGACCGTTTCAAGATAGAGTGCGAAGCAGAAAATATCAAAGAACTCAACAAAAATATCATTAAGAAACAGAATTTAATTTTATGCGTGAACATAAGAAGTCTCAATGCAAATTTCGAAAAATTAGAAACATTTAAAGAAAGTTTGTCAAAAAACCACGTATTATAATCTCTACGAAAATATAAAACTTGCAACATCCGTATTTCTATCAATTACATGGATATAAATTTTGCTATAACGAAAGTAAAATCAACAAGGCGGATAGTGTTATAGTGTCAAATCAGCCCCTGGAAACCCCGTTTTCTGCTAAAATTCTTGATAGCAATTTTATTGTTGGAAAGAATCAGGAACAGTATGTAGAACAATAATATCTGGAAGAAAGCTACCAATTTTGTACGCTAACTTTTTTATAAACAATTAAAGTTTGATTTCGGCACTTTTTTTACATTTTCCTCTGCGGTTCGAGAAGTATTGATTTTAGTGGAAAAAGTTAAAAGTAAAAGTTGTTCATTATTCAATTATCTACAAAAAATTCGGCGAGAGCACCCCTCTAAGTCTATTAGTTTACTTGCAAATTGGAAAAAAACCACAAAATTCGTCAAAATCGAAAATTGTTAATAACTTTTGAAAAAATTACTTTATTGTATTGACAGTTTGGGAATATATACTACTCTATGGTCCAAAATAGCATGCCAAATTTCAAGCTTCTATCAATTACATTTTTTGTTTAATAGATGTCCATATTTCGAAATTTTTTTTCACAATACGATTTGGATGTGAAAACATTATTTTGATCAGGCGCCGTAGCTTGTAAATAAAGTGAAAAAGTTATATTTCAAAAAACTTTTTCAAAAACCACGAAATTTTAATTAGGAGAGCCCCTAGATGCTAATGTTTATAAAGTGGTTAATTACCTTTCCTCTCAAAGACAAGATTTAAGTCTAATCAAAATGAATAAAGTCTATTAAATAGTACTGAATTTTATCTAATTTTTAAAAAAAAGTCGTCTGTCTGCGAGCATTGGGAGCCAAGATACGTTTTTTTTTTATAGCAAGCTATTGCTCTGGGAATAAACAAGATATCGTCATTTTGAAATCGGAAAATGCAGTTAAAGACTTGTAGTTTATGCATTGTGACGAGACACGAGTCTCGCTCATGTAAATACGTGCGAAGGTGGCCGCAATAGACGCGGCATGCGCAGCGAGCACGCACGCAACGAACGAAAGGTGAATCCGCACGACGCGAATTGAGCGCGCGCGCAACATCCGCAGGGCACGGAGCGCGGCAGCCGGCGAGCGACTAAGCGACGACGCGCCTATACACATTCGCGCCGTGCGCCTTTATAAGGCGGATCACGCGGCGCAACGGGTATTTCTACTCGAACTCCACTCCGGGTAGTATCGTGCGCACACGTCACTAAAAGGAAAAGCGAGAGATAGACCTACGCCGACGAAATCGCCATCGTGAGCACACGAGGCAACCCGGAACACCCGAACGACACCGAGCCTCGTCTACATAAGCACATGTGGGCGACACCCGGTGCCACCGTAAAATCCTAATCTACATTCCGACACATTGCTGCCTCCCTCTGCCACTGTGAGCCCATAGGGTTGAGGGAGTAACAATAGTTCCGCCAGCGATTCGCCCGACCGTGCGCTCACGTTCTGGTGAAACAAAGGTAAATTGCTAACCAACAAAGCCAGCCTCACGTCGACATCTGACGACTCGCTTTATCTTTGTGTGCACATAGGATAAAGAGAAGAACGAGACGAGCGACGAAGATTTGTAAAGCCGTGCGCTCACGACTTCACAAATCCGAGGGATAATCTCAAAACACCATGACACTATCCTGGCCATTACTGTGCGCACACAGAGCGGTCGGAATCGTTGTTACACGACACATTCGGGTCCGGGAACTATGAGAAGAAGAAGAATGAGAAGAAGGGGAGGATATATTTTGATAGGAAACTCGACAATATATATTACAATATGAAACCCGAGTTACAATTGCGGGTGCGCAGGGAAAAGATAACAGACGTATCTCAGCTCATACAGCGCATCGAAGAATACGAAGATATTGCTGCCAAACTGCGCGAACAAGAACGGAAAACCGCCATCAATAGCGCCTCCACAAGTAAAAACACCACCGACTATTATAACAGAGCCGAATGCTTTTGGCGTTGCAAACAACGCGGCCATTCCCGCGCCGACTGCAAAAATGTAGCACGGAAGTTCTGTTCCGTATGCGGAAAGGATGGCGTTCTCACAAGAGACTGCCACGGATTCCCTCTACAGTAGCGGGAGACCGTCCGAAGACGGCCGATACCTCGTAAACATACAAATAAACCAAGATACGGTACTGGCATTGGTTAACCCGGGGGCCGTGAGTTCGTTCATAACGCCAGAAACCGCCATCATCGGACAAAACAACGGTTAGCTTCATGGGAAGCAAGAGCCGATCGCTACACTGGCAGACAGCTCAACCACCGAGCTGACAGACTATGTGGAAGGTAAGGCGACAACCCTTGGCGCCACTTTCAGGAACAAATTTATTATCATGAAAGGGCTACGCCATAAGATGCTATTGGGGATGGACGCATTACGCAAACTGAACAGCCGCCTGATCATAGCAGGAAACGAATTACAACCCAACCGCTCCAATGCCTCGGTACTCTCAGTCAGCGACGTCGGCATTCAGGAAATCTCGAAAGATCAACAGACACGAGTGGACGAACTCATTCAATACGAAAAAGAGCTCTTCGGAAGTATACAGGGCCCCACACCGCTCATCGAATACAGAATAAAGTTAACCGAATCAAATCCAATCAAACAACGCTACTGGCCACGCAACCCCGCCATGCAACAAATAATTGACGAGGCTGTCGAAGAAATGTTACAGGAAGATGTGATTGAGCCATCCGACAGCGCTTGGAGCTCCAACATAGTTCTCGCAAAGAAGAAGGATGGAAAGAGGCGTTTCTGCATCAACTTCCAGGGCATCAACAAAATCTGCATCAACTTCCGGGGCATCAACAAAATCTGCATCAACTTCCAGGGCATCAACAAAATCTGCATCAACTTCCAGGGCATCAACAAAATCTGCATCAACTTCCAGGGCATCAACAAAATCTGCATCAACTTCCAGGGCATCAAAAAAATCTGCATCAACTTCCAGGGCATCAACAAAATCTGCATCAAAGATGCACACCCGCTACCACAAGTTCACGCAACACTAAACAAACTCCGGGAAGCAAAGTACCTAACCACGATCGACCTGATAAATGTATACTGGCAAATACCGCTGTCAGAGGAAAGCAAGGAGTACACCGCTTTTACCGTTCCCGGAAGAGGCTTAATGCAATTTAAGGTTCTTCCATTCGGTTTAAACTCGGCACCAGCAGCATTCATGCGGCTGATGAACGCAGTCATCACACCAGATTTAGAACCAAATGTGTTCTGTTACCTCGACGTCATAGGCATTGTTACAGAGGACTTTGAACAGCACCTACAGCTGATTAGCGAAACCTTCCGCCGGTTACGGAACGCCAAGCTGAAGCCGAGAAAAGCCACTTTTGCAGAAAACAGCTGAAATACCTAGGTCATGTCGTCAACAAGGAGGGGCTACACACGGACCCAGAGAAAGTAAAGGCAATCACCGATTTGCAACCGCTAACGAACCTCAAGGAGTTACGCCGGTTTTCAGGATTAATATCCTGGTACAGGAGGTTTATTCCGCAAGTGGCAAAGAAAACGGCCCCCCTTAACAGGCTATTAAAGAAGAAAGTGAAATGGGAGTGGGGTCCCGACCAACAAGAAGCATTCGAAAGGCTCAAAGAAGACCTAGTGTAAGCCCCAGTCCTAGCGTGCCCAGATTTCGCCAAGACATTTGTGTTACAAACCGATGCCAGCAACGAAGGATTAGGGGCAATCCTAACTCAAGAAGAGGAGGGAAGAGAACGGGTGATCGCCTATGCCAGCCGATCATTAAACCAGGCCGAACGGAACTACTCAGCAACAGAAAAAGAATGTCTCGCCATAAAATGGGGAATTTGGAAGTTCCGAGAATATCTTGAGGGCTATCATTTTGTCGTCCTGACAGACCACCAGTCTCTTAAATGGCTCGAGAAGATTGACAATCCGTCCGGTAGATTAGCATGATGGGCGATGGAATTAGCACAGTGGGATTACGAGGTCAAATACCGAAGAGGTAACGATAACACCGTCGCAGATGCTCTATCCAGACAACTAGTAGCTGTATGTAACATCGATATCAAGACGAACTGTACGTGGTACACAAAAAAATTGACTGCTGTCCGGAAGGATCCAAAGACCTATCCGGAGTACTGCATCAAGAATGGAGCATTACACCGCCATATCCTACACACGTTGGATTTTAACGACACAGACGCGACCGAAGACACTACAGCGACTGGCCCGAAGGTACTACTGGCCAAGTATATTACAGGATGGAGCCAGGTACGTACGTAGCTGCATAAATTGCCAAACTTACAAAGCTCAACAACAGACAAAAGCTGGTACCATGTACGCGACCAACGTCGAACAGCCTTGGGAGATGGTCTCGATTGATCTTGTCAGACATCAACGACGGTCCAATAAAGGTAACATATGGCTACTGGTAATGCAAGACAGATTTACCAAGTGGGTGGAGCCAGCAGCACTTAAGAAAGCCGACAGTAGGGCCATAATCCGTCACGTAAAAGAAAAAGTTTTCCCCCGCCGTATAGTCCGCAATGCAACCCGGTAGAACGGACCAACAGGGTGGTAAGAACAATGATCGCCCAATACGTAGGCAAACATCAGAAGAAATGGGATGAAAATATGCGCGAGCTAGAGTTCGCCTACAATACCGCTAGCAGCACGGCCACCGGCTACACCAGAAAGTGGGATCGCAACACACTACACCACTGTCCAGTAGAATTCAGCACATAAAGGATGCCATTGAATTAGCGAAGGCACAAATGACTCGTCAATTCGTAAAACAACACGCATTATAACCTCCGGCGACTGGAATGGAAACCGAATATCGGCGACAAAGTAGTCAGGAAATTGGTAACTTTGTCGAGTAAGGTCGACGCACGAAATGCCAAGCTAGCCCCAAAATACTCAAAACCGCTTACGGTCAAGAGACAGGTGTTGCCGGTTATATTTGATCTGCAAGACGACAGAGGGCGCTACGTGGAACATATACACCTGAAAAACCTCAAGCCCTTCACCGACGCAGAACAGGAGCTATAAATGCGCCAACGACGAAAAACTACAGTCAGTCGTCAAACCAACGCCAAGAAGGATTGACAACTGGTCAGAAGCGCTCTCGTGAGAACCACACCGATGCCGGTAGAAATATCGGTATACGAACAAGAGTGTCTCGCCATCATCGACACCGGAGCCCGAATCTCCACCCTGAGCCCAGAGGCCGCGGAATATTGTCTGGAACATGGAGCCGAAGCAATAACAGCAGAGTCAGCAATCGAGCTTCATTTGCCAGCCATACCAGCAGCATCATCCAAAAGACTCTACTAGTCCAAACAAAAATAAAGGGCTTCGTAGTGACGAGTCCTTGGGCAGAAGTGGCAGACCAACAACCACACTGGATCATCGGCATGAATGTCTTAGGATCCGTTCATGCGCGAATATTTATGAGCCCAGTCAACCGGGAGAAAAAGAGCCAGAGGCGAAGGTTCAACAGGAACCAGGCACAATGACTACGATGGCGCACTACCGACGAAGGAATCGGGAGTAGCTCCGAAGAAGACGAAGAAGGTAGAAATTTCGTTTATAGAATAAAATTAGGATATTATATTTTAGTTTTAAGTTAGATTATGGTAAAAATAAGCGAATTTGTAGAGTTTAAGACATATTCAGGGTATATCGATAAGTTGCGACCAAACAAGCCGTTATTGTAGACACAGCCACAAAAATCACTAGGGTCTACGAATTAGGCTAGGTCGACTCCTATGCACGCGGACCTTAAGTCTGTGGACACAACCGCTATAGAAAAACCGAAAACACCACTCCGGGCACGATCAAAACAAATCAGCGAAGAAGCGGAAAATTTTTTCTATATGGAGTTAAAAGCACAGCGACGCGAATAGATCTTCGCCCACATAAAAAATGTAAACATGCGAAATTTCGAGATCGTCTCAAAAATTCACACATTTTCACGTCGCTGGCATATAAATAGAGACGATAAAGGGCGTGCCGGCAGTAAAATGGAAAACTTCGACATTGAAACGCTGGACGAAATCCTTGCGCTGTTGGAGGCCGACGTCCCAGCGAACGCACTGCAGTATAGTCCGGGCGAGCCTTTATCAGCACCGGACTATACTCCATCACCAATCGCGTCGCATCCGCAACATGCATTGGCATCGAAGCCAATGCAGGTGCCAGCAGGGGACAATTCGCGGTCAACAACATCAAAGCCGCGGATCATCAGCGATATCGTGGTGCCTCCCCTGCTGCACCTCAGACCGGCACCGAAAAAAAGCACGAGGCTGGGGAGTCCTGCACGCCACATTCCAACGAAGAAGAACCGCCGGAGCCCACGACACGGAATAATTATGGCTACAATCGACCTCACGACACCGCCATCGTCGCCGAAACACCATCCGCCACCGCCTGCGACAACACGACCGGTCGTCACGCCCTCGCGGTCACCTCCACCACCACGCGACTCAACGGCCAGCCTTCCGCGTCGTTTGGTTCGGCTACCAGATGGGCATGACGTCGTTATGCCAATCGGCGTAAAAAAATACGTCGTGCAGTAAAATGGCGTTAAGTGGCTATTCCGCCTGGTACCGACGACAGGAGAGGTTAGACATGTGGGCAAGGCCAGAAGCACGGAAGTGAGTTTTATTTTTTGTTTAGATTTAGTTTTCTTTTCTCATCGCGCATAGTTGTTTTTTTTTTCTAGGGGAGAGATGTGACGAGACACGAGTGAAATACGTGTGAAGGCGGCCGCTACAGACGCGGCATGCGCGGCGAGCGCGCGCGCAACGAATGAAAGGCGAATCCGCAGGACGCGAATTGACGCGGTGCGCCGCGGTGCGCCGTGAACGCGCCTATACACATCCGCGCCGCGCGCCTTTATAAGACGGATCGCGCGACGCAACGGGCAGTTCTACTCGAACTCCACTCCGGGTAGTATCGTGCGCACACGTTACTACAAGGAAAAGCGAGAGATAGACCTACGCCGACGAAATCGCCATCGTGAGCACACGTGACGATTTGGTAGACGAACCGAAACCCGAATCTCCGAATTGCCGTCGTGAGCACACGAGGCAACCCGGAACATCCGAGCGACATCGAGCCTCGTCTACGTGAGCACACGTGGCGATACACGGTGCCACCGTAAAAATCCTAACCAACAAAGCTAGCCTTACGCCGACATCTCACGACTCGCTTTATCTCTGTGCGCACACAGGATAAAGAGAGGTACGAGACGAGCGACGAAGATTTGTGAAGCCGTGCGCACACGACTCCATAAATCCGAGGGATAACCTCAAAACCCCGTTGCACTATCCCGACCGTTACTGTGCGCACACAGAGCGGTCGAGATCGTTGTTACGCGACACATTCGGTTCGGTGTGGCCGTGCGCACACAACTCCACCGTACCGAATGAATTCCTAACCTCAAAATCCGCCACCGTAACGAAACACCGTAGCCGCGAACACCGAATCATTCTTGTAACGAAATCGCGTAGATATTCTTGTAAATTGTCAACCGTGTTAGTTTAAACAAATCTATTTGTAAAGGCGAAATATTTTTAACAAAACGCATAATTGATTTCTGTTTCAGCCGGGATTTAACAACTGATTCCCACTTGCTATTCTTCACTTAAGAAATATATTTTGTTATTATTAAGAACAGACTCTTTTCTTGCCCCTTCCCCCTATCCAGATCCTGTAACCGACTGACTATCCGGTCTCTTGGGGAAAGTTAAACCGTTACAGTATTAGAACGTGATACAAACACCATAAGTTCAATAAAAAGGGCCTAGCAAGTCACGTATTAAGTGTAATATATATATATATATATATATATATATATGTGTGTGTGTGTGTATATGTATATAGTTGCTATAACAATTTCTTCTTTTTTTCATTAAGACATCGTGCTATGCACATTTTACCAATATCATTTTGTACAGAAATATTGAAGCCTGTAGCATTATGTATTTCCAAAGACATGTTCGTAGTCATAACATTGAAATTTTGATAAATTGCTACGTCTCCTGCTCTTGCATTGTCACGTTGAAATTGTGTAATACGGTTAATAGATGTATTATAGTTTCATTATTTTTCATCCATGTTTCACATAAGAGCAGAACATAACATCGTTGAGAGACCGAATCAATAATATTTAAACTGTGAGCATTAACGCTTTAACAATTTATAGTGAAAAGTGGAAGTCCATTTTTATTTGAAATAAAATCAATTATGCTTTGATCATTGTTTGGAGTTACATTAACAAGACCCTCGATTTTAGTTACTCGAGATAATGCAACATAAAGTATCTGCTGAGGATGTGTTTTCTTTCATACTCATACAATATTTCATGAAAAGTTCCTCCTTGAGACTTATGAATTGTCATTGCGCATGCTGATACTAACAGGAAATGATTTCTTTTTGCAATAATGGTTTTATTATTATTTAAGTAAATAGTTGAAGTTCTTCGGTATATTGGCACCGCTTGAGGATGGATATTATATTTAGTTATGTGAGCAGCAGCTTTTAGTCTTATTTTTAGTTCAGTTTTTGGTAAATCTTGAAAGTGCAACCATACAAGTGTAATTTCATTTTGATCGTTAGTTTCAATGTAAATTAATTTTCCAACTGTACCCTTCGCAAGCTCATCTACTACGTCAATATTGGTTGTGATTATATAAAATTTATTCAGTACGAACACGATCTCTATGGCAATCTTTCTGTATCGATAACCGACATTTCGTAAAATGTTTGCTTTACAAACGCCTCTTGTTCTCGATTGGCACATCCTATAAAAACATAAGTCGTAATGGAAATTATTTTATCTTGTGCTTGTTGCAGTATACAATTTTTGTCATCGCTGACTGATTTATTTGAATAGAATAATCGGATTCTATGAGGACATCTTCAACTCATCTTCAACTCATCAGCCTAATTTTTTGTAAAAAACCTTGATGTTATAAGAACTAATTCATTTTCGTCTAATGCTTTTACGTTTCCAATTTTTGTTAATAACGAAGAAAACATTTCATTGTATTGATGCATGATTTGCGTTAGTTCGTGAAATTTTAATCGCCGCCATAATATTGGTGCAATCATCCTTTGCTTTTATTGCTTAAAAATCGGCGTTGCTCGTACAGGTGATAATTGACGCAAATCACCAATCAAAATGATATCTAAACCTCCATAATTTGTTTGAAAGTTTCCAGTTATTTGTTTTAGTCTTGAATCAATTCGTGTTAACATGTCTGCTCTAATCATGCTGATTTAATTTATAATCAAAACTTCCACATATTCAAACAGTGTTCTATATTGTTGTGTTACTTCAATGGATAGAGAAAGAAGTTTTGAGAGTGATATTTGTAAAGCTATATAAACCATGTTCCATCTATTGCTACAGCAGTTTTTCTAGTGGATGCACAAGCTATATATGCATTGCAAAATCCATCAGTATTAGTGTATCTGTTGTATGTTTCCATGATTAATTTAATTACATATGTTTTGCCACATCCAGCTAGCCCAGTAAAAAATTTGTAATAGAGATAAACTATCTGTTAATAAATGTGATATAATGTGTTGAAGTAGACTTTTTTGTTTGTCGTTTGCAAATCTCATTAATGTGCAAAAATTGTCATGTTTCATGATATCACCTTTTTTTTAGCAATTGAGCCGAGCTTGTTCATTGTGTATTAAATGTAAATCCCTATTCATTTCTGCATTTAGATTATTATATAGTGTTTTAAAAGGATTAGCTTCTGGAAATCTATTAGCTATGTTCCGCACTTCGTCCTCATCATCAACTTCATCATTTTCTCTGTACAACTGTTTACAAATTTCTATTGTTTTAGCAATATCTAAATTTTATTTAAATTCTTTTCGCCTATTTACAATTAATCATCATTTTTATCATAAATATTATTATACTGTAACTTTGCTAGAACTTCATTTTCTTCATTTCTAAAAGGAATGTGCAGCGTAACCATCTCTCGTTAATATTCATTAATATCAGTTCCAATATCGTAATTTCTGTATCTAATAATATGAGGTATTTCTCTTAGTACAAAAACTGATTATTTTTGTAGTATTTCGAAACAAACTGTGTCAAAGTAACGTTATATAAATACTCTAGCCTCTATTCATATTTATCAAACCAATTATCTTTTAAAATATTGGTTGACTCTTCATCCATTTCACTTAACTGATGCTGAATTTTTTTGATTCTTCGTCTTTCGATTGGCCAGATTGTTCGTATATACACAACTTTTATAGAATGGATTGGCTCTGGTAGTAAGTACCATGCAGCTTCTTTACTCGTGATTTCCACACAGTTGAGCATATCTACACCTACCCCGATAACATGAAGTCGGCCGAATGACGGTACCGAGACTGCTCGGAATGGGCCACGCGTGACGTCCAGGTACCCCTGTTCCATGACCCGGAAATGACGGCATTGTGCTCAGCAGCAGCTCAGCGTTGTGATTGTTGTTGATTCAAATGAAGTGGTGCTAATGTTCTATTTTCTCTATACATGCGTTATCGTTCCGTGCATTGTGCACGTAAAAATTCTGGAGTTTGTGCAGCACTACAATTATTATATTATCTTGAATATTAAATTGAAAATTTATGTAAAAAATATATAAAATTATAATGATAATAAATTAATTCGATTGTGATGATTGATTAATGTTCGATTCGCTAGTTGCATATAAATTAAAATTGTCCATTATGTTTTCTTTATTCGCGCGTTGTTATTTAATCTTTTTCCTTTCTCTGTATGCACGTTGATATTCTGCGCGTGTACGTTTGCTACTTAAGATATTAATATTATCAACAAGCTTTTGATCTCGCGATGTATTAGGTAATACAGTTATTGCATCTAAATTAACTAGCTTTTCCTTTTCTCTATATGCGCATTGTCTTTCTGCGTTTTCGTCATATATTTTCCGTAGGCACATTTGTTGAATTGAAATGAACGTTAGGTCATTTTTGTTTTACTACACTCGTTTGTAAATCTTGATGCGTCTGTTGTTGATGAATATTAGCTTCGACTTTCATTTAAATGGCGCTAAAATAATAAAATAAACGATGTTTGTACATACATGTGCGTATCATAGAGAGAGAGAGAGAGAGAGAGAGAGAGAGAGAGGGAGAGAGAGAGAGAGGGAGAGAGAGAGAGAGAGGGGGAGAGAGAGAGAGAGAGAGAGAGAGAGAGAGAGAGAGAGAGAGAGAGAGAGAGAGAGAGAGAGAGAGAGTAAACGTAACTTGTCATGCCCTTTTTATTGTACTAATGGTGTCTGTATCACGTTCTGAGACATAAGAAAATTTTAATTGTTCACCAGAAAACAAAATGAAACGGGCAGACAAGTTACGTAGTAAGTATATTGAGAGTTCTTTCTAATGGATTAACATATAACTTAGTTATGGATTAACATGTAACTTAGTTAAGTAAGCCCTTAATTGAATAGAATAATTTTTGGCATTATTATGATTAAATATAATTAAGTTGACTTGGTTGGATTGATTTCAGTTCTTTTTTATTTGTAATTTCGTTGAAATATATAACAAACTCGCCTGACCTTTTACTTTTTTAAAAATCAATTTTTTTAGAGATTTCAGTCCTTTCAAGTAAATTTTTTTGCGTATTTTATATTTGTCCTAAAAATAAAATATAAGCATCTTTAGCACCTTTTAACCATGGTTTTTTAGTAACATTTCATTTATTAACATGAAATCACTGATTGTTTTGTAGCAAAATATTAGTATAGTGGCTATGATTGATAATGTATGTTGAAAAAATTTAGATAGGTGTAAATTTTCGCTGTCAACGAATATTATTATTACACTAAGACACAAGAAACTACGAAGCGCACCACTCAGACTTCCTTATTGGCCACCTTGTACACTTAGAAATCGCCCTCGAAAGATTTTTACACTCAGACACAAAAAAACCGCGTTGCACTCCACCTAGACTTCGTCATTGGCCACCCTGTACATCTAGACGCTGTCCTCGTATGATTTATTTACCTAGACACCAAAAACTACGGCGCGTACCACCTAGACTTCGTCATCGGCCACCCTGTACCCCTAGAATCCACCCTTGAATGATTTTTACACCTAGACAATAAAAACTACGGAGCGCACTACCAAGACGTCGTTATCGGCTACCGTGTACACCTAAACACCGCCCTCGAATGATCTTTATACACAAAAAACCACGGTGTACAACACTTAGACGTTGTCATCGCGGCTACCCTAGCTACCGCTACCGCACCACTTGATATTAAATAAAAAAAAATGAAATCATATCCGTAGTCCCGCTGGTCGGTATATGTGTGATCGCATCAGTAATCCCACTGGTCTGCGTAAGTATGTAGGAAAGCAATATGTGCGGCTAAATTCACGGTCTTAACACTAGCCGTGTGCGGCCAACTTTAAGGTCTGAACATTTGGGCTGAAGAATCCCAAACGGATTTTAGCATTTTTGTTCAGACATGCTTATTTCTTGTAAAAAAAGCTGCTTTCTTGTCAATATTTCAATTGGAAATCATAGTTAAGCATACAAATATGATTATACGCCAAAAAATTTAGATACAATAATGTAAATATTTGTATTTATTGAATTTAAAATTTGAAAACCCGATATAAAATTAAGTAGTGTCGCGGTCGACACAGGCTTTTCAAACTGGCCTTTGTGGCACTACCGCGTCACTCGATTTAGACTTAAGAGGTTGCCGGTGAATACTCTGCGTTTCGGAGCAGTAACAGTAACTAGCTTGCCAGGGTAGCCGATGACGAGGTTCAGGTTGTTTTCGGTGTCTAGGTATAAAAATCATTCAAGGGCGGTGTCTAGGTGTACAAGGTGTCTGGTGACGAGGTCTAGATGGCGTGCTCTGTGGTTTTTTGTGTCTAGCTGTAAAAATAATTCAAGGATGGTGTCCAAGTGTACAGGGTGGTCGATGACAAGGTCTGGGTAGTTCCCACCGAAATGTGTTAGGACCGTTAAGTTGGCCGCATAGCTATAAACAGATAGGGATTTCTTTTTTAAGAAAATATAATAATATTTTACGATATTTAAAATTAATAGATTTGCTGGTGCATACTCTGCGTCTCGTAATAGTAATAGTGGCTAGCTTGCCAGAGTAGCCGATGACAAGATTTAGGTTATTTTCGGTGTCTTGGTATAAAAATCATTCAAGTACGGTGTCTAGGTGTACAGGGTGGCCGATGAGTGCGTCTAGGTGGCGCGCTTTGTGGTTTTTAGTGTCTAGATGTAAAAGTCATTCGAGGAAGGTGTCCAAGTGTACAGCGTGGCCGATGACGAGGTCTAGGTAAAGCGCTCCGTGGTTTTTGATGTGTAGGTATATAAATCATACGACGACGGCGTCTAGGTGTACAAGGTGGCCGATGACCAAGTCTGGGTAGTTCGCACCATGGTTTTTGGTGTCTGGGTGTAGAAATAATTTGAGGTTGGTGTATATTAGAACAATCAGTGATTTCATGTTTGTGATAAAAATGTTACAAAAACGCTGTGGTCGAAAGTTGCTAAAGTTGCTTATATTTTATTTTTACGACGTCAAATATGAAATACTCAAAAAAATTTACTAAAAAGGATTGAAATCTCTAAATAAACGTAGTAATTATCTTGATAGTTGTTCCTTGCTTCATTACGATTATATATAATAAACTTGACTTTGTTCAATTGATCTCAGTTATTTTCTATCTGTAATTTCGGAATATATAAAACTCGCCTAACCTTTTACTTTTTTGCAAGATAATTTTTTTAGAGTTTATAGAATACTTTTTATTAATAAATTACATAAAAATTTTTTAAATTAAATTTTCCTAAATCTGGGCGGTCAAGATCAGGAATTGATGGCAAAGACAGAGAGGTTGGAACTTCAGTGGAATTTTAATCTTAGGTAGAAAGATCTAACCTATTCCTACAAATAAGAAAAAGATATTTAAACAACTTGATTATTAAAATATTAGTTGAACTATTAATAAACAAAACAGAAAAAGGCTACTTACCTTCTGTCCTATGAACCGAATCAGAGCAGGAGGAGAATCCCTGGAGTTGCGGCACTCGGGCACATCTCTTCAGCCTCAGGTGAATCCAACACCTCCTCCTGGCAGCTCTCCCAAGTTCTTATCTTAAGCTCTAGTGAGAGAGCAGAGCGATACGAAAGCTATACAGGAAAGGATTTGAAAATATTTAAAAGAAACTCAAAAACAAATTTAAAAAAAAATGTAATAAAAAGAGACTACTTGTCATAACGCCATGAGGAGATTTACAAACTTTTACATGGGCCGGTCCCGTCGTAGGCTGAAGAGGAATAAGACACAGTCCGTTGACGTATATGCTAGATCCAAGAATTTCGTGACACAGATATTATAGGGACGGATACACCTTAAATAGACAAAAAATGAATCATTTAATTTTTTGTTTATATTTTTCCTTACTTAACTTCTTTTAAAAATGAATCAAACTATCGAATATATTCAGGTTTAATGTAGAAAAGATAAAACAATGTTTATATGTGCCATATTATCAGGTATGACACTTCTTCGAAGGCCAAAATTCAGAATTTCCATTTTTCAGCTACCACAGACTTACTTAAGATTTGGGCTTCGAAGGGCACTTTTATACTGGTACATATGCTTCAAACCCATACAGTTTATTTTAACCAAAGTCTAAATTTATGCCCAAGTAAACGTGATAATTAAGAATCTTTCAAAATTCGGTGTGCACACACTCAGTCGATTACAGCAGCGCACAATTACATCATTCCGCGAATGTTGTCAGGAGAGAATATTTTATACGTGCAAAAAAGAAATTTCTCTCACATTTATTTGCATCCCTCGCAGTAACGCAATGAAAGTTGGCAACGAATTTTTTCGTTAATCGATAGAGAGAGAGAGAGAGAGAGAGAGAGAGAAAGACTAAACTTTTATTATAACCTTCTGCGAAGTTGTGAGGATGCAGCCGCATCTCCTGCAGCGTAAAAACGAGCAATAATAAAGAAATATTGGCGAGGGACGGGAAACTTTCCTCTTCCATAAGAACCGCCTGTGCCCAAAATTGCACAGTAAACAATTTTTTAATTGGCTAGAAATCCAACACAATTTAAAACAAAAATAAAAAAAAACGATTGAACTTCGGAAAATTAGTACTATAGTGAATAACAAATTATTTATGTTCCTGAGTAATTGAGAGGCAATAATTGAGGGGCAGTAATTAAGTTAATTTATAATATAGTTTAATTACTATAGTTTTCATTTCTTATACATACCTAACATTTGTGTTTCTACTACGACGAACGTGGGGGTTGGCAAGCGAAGCGAACAAGGGGGCACCCCCCAAGTTATTTTTATTATTATTTCTATTATTATTATTATTATTATTATTATTATTATTATTATTATTATTATTGTTGCTAATATTAATGTTGTTATTTAGACAGATGCAAAAATGGTATTCGACGTAATACAGCGAATGGAGGATACAGAACCGTTTAGTGAAGAGCTTCTTTCAGCCATGAAAAGGCTATGGGCTGATGCTGGAGTACAAGACTGTTTTGGGAGGAGTAATGAGTATCAATTAAATGACTCTGCAAAATAGTAAGCCTTGAATTTATTCACACAATATTTAGTTGATTATGATATAATTACATGCTGAAGAACTACAATTATAATAAAAATTTGGATTCTTCACATTCGGATTTTGATTTGATGCGTGTTTTTCACTAAAAGTTGACATCAATAAACGTAAATGTGTGTGTGCCTTTTTGCCTTTTTGTGAAGGAGATATTTAACGGATCTTAAAAAATGTAGTATATATATATATATGAAAATCTGAATGTTTGATCCGGACTCCGATATATATATATATATATATATATATATATATATATATATATATATATATATATATATATCGGAGTCCGGATCAAACATTCAGATTTTCATATTTTAAGGTTTAAAATGCAAATAAGGTAGCCTTAACGTACATATAGGACTTCAAAAGTATTTTTATTAAAAAATTCAGAAAATTTCACAAAAAAAGTATCTCGATAGTTTTAGTTAAAAGCATGGGAACTGAGATCCTGTCGACTCCAGAAGCTTTGGAAGAGGCACTGAGGACAGCGTCGCGCACCTCGGCCGAAGTAACGGGCCAAAGATCAAAGTCTCTGTCAGCAGCTGGTTAAGAAAGGGGGTGTCAAAAAGCGCCTAAAAAACTTCCTCAGACAGCGGCGGGTGTCTGTTAACTATAGCAGCGTAGTACCTTGCGACGCTGTACCTCCCAGCACAGGTGCGCAACTCCTGACGATTCAATACGCCCGAATTTGTTTTGTTGAAGCGGCGGATTCGCCGCAGTCGTCGTACGTTTGGGAGCACGTGGGGAGAAAGGACAGGAAATAAATAATCTCTTTTCGTCGTTCCTCATGCCCGTCCGCCTCTCTCCTCCTTCTACGTGCTTCTCGTCTGCGAGCAGCCCTAGCGGCATTTCGTCGCTGGTTGCGCGAGGTAGCACTCCCATCGTGGGCTGACTCGGCGGGCGCTGGTGGCAGAATAGGTTCAGCCTCCCTGCGCCGCTCGTCCTCGAGCCTCTGAAGCTCCTCCACTCTCTGCTGTTGCTGCTGCTCTCTTTCTCTCTGGTGCTGCTGTTCTCTTTCCCGCTCTTGCTCTCTCTCAAGCTCTTGCTCCAACTCTACTTCTAATTGCCGTTGCCGTCTTCGCTCCAGCTGCCGTTCTCTTTGCAGCCTCTGCTGTCGCTCTTGCTCGAGCTGCCACTGCCGTTCTTCCAGCTGTTGCCGCTGCGCTTCTAGCTGCTGCTGCTCCTCTTCCTGCTGTTCCTGCAATCGGCGCTCTTCTGCAGCTCTTGCCGCTAACTCCGCTTGCTGCCGTCTCTCCTGTTGATACTCTACCATCGGATCTCGCGACAAGACGACGACGGGTCCCTCGGGAATTACCCGCATCGGTATTTCCACAGTCGGAGCTTCCTCCACATCGACCTGGGGCGAGTCTCCGCCATCTCTCGGCGTTGGAACCCAGTTGTCCCAATCGATGGTGGCCGTCCCTCCGCAGATCCCTCCAAAGAACCCTGACCTTGCTGGTACGCCTGGTTCGTCGTCGTCGTCGTTGTCACTATTCCCCAGGTGGTAAGGGAAGTAATCCTCCTTCGTGAGCTGCCTATTCGGGTTGTACTTCTTCTTCTTCTTTCTCTTCCTTTCTTCAGGCTCGGTCTCCGTCACCTCACTCTCCTGCCACTCCATGAGCTCCTCAAGCACCGGAGGCGGGTCTTGCTGGTCTTGCCCAGCGAAGGTAGCGATATAATGCTCCAGCTCCTGCTGAGCTTCCCGGCTTTCCGCGGCCTCCTCACTTGCTTCGCTTGGAATACCCCCCTCAGGTAATTCGCCCTCTCTCCCCAAGTCCTCATTGGGCCCATTTTCACTCAAGGGTTGGTGAAGCGCGCCCAGCCGGCGAGGTATCGCCCCTTGCGATACACCACGATTCAGCGTATCGCCCTGCTCACTCCTTGTTACTTCCTCTTCCAAGGGCTGCCTCTCCGGCGGGCTCTCCTTCTCCTCCCCCTTCTTCTCCTGCTCCTTCTCAGGTGGTGAACTCCTACTCTGGGAGCTCATCACCTCCACTACTACTTCCGGGACGTCAGCCATAGGCAGGTGGAGCCTCCTAGTGGCGAAGCCGATGTTCAGGCTGACCATCCCCCTCTCTACATTGTTCAGCCCCCTCGACGGTGTTGTCTGGGCAACCGATTGGGTAGTGTTGCAGCTCGCTGCGACCGGGATGACTTGACCGCCTGCGCGTATGAAACGCGGGTTGAAGCCTTATTCACTGGTTCCACCGAACTGCTTACACTGGCGCGCGGTGGCGGTTGGTCCTGCCCATCCACCGGGTGCTCCTCCATTTTCCTAGAATACGCAAAAGGCATTAGTTAATTCGTTCTCGCTTTTCGCGGCGGTATCCACCGCTTGAGTTCGTCTACGTAAGCCTTATTCAACCGCCTTGAACTCCCATCTCCCTGGCCCAATATGTATACGATTGGCGATTTCACCTCAACGATTTCATACGGACCCTTCCAATATGGCGCCAGCTTCTTCGATTTCCTCTTCGACGCATCCGACAAAACGTGAGTTTTTCTCATTACCCAATCGCCTTGCTGGAAGCGTATATCTTTCCTCCCTTTATTGTATACCCGCTCCTATTTCTCCGTCGCCAAACTCGTGAATTTTGTCACCAAATCGCGTAGTGCGTCTAGTCTTTTTACTCTCTCTACCCACTCCTCTAACTCACGCCTTTCGACTGGCTTACCTGCCTCGACTTCCCGGTGCAGACTTAACACAGGTCGAGGGTGTCGCCCGTAATTAAGAAACGCCAGGGAAATCCGAGTGGACGCCTGGACCCCCGTATTAATAGCGTGTCGAAACTCGTGCAAGTGCACGTCCCAGTCACGATGGTCATTCTTGACGTACGTCGCGATCATGGTTTTCAACGTGCGGTTGATACGTTCCACGGGGTTAGACTGCGGGTGGTACGGCAGAGTTGTGATGTGTTTTACTCCGTACACTTCCAAAGTCTTCTTCAATAACTTATTATCAAAATCCTTGCCGTTGTGGGAGAGAAAATATTCCGGAGATTCCCACCTGAACAGAATCAACTCCTCGAACGCAGAACCGCCACGTCCCCTCGCCGACCTCTCTATTATTCCCAGGTTGAACAATCGTTCAACCTCGTCCACCGCCACTTGCTGCTTCGCAGGGGACTCTCGCCGAAGTTGGTGTCTAATCGGTGTAAAGTCAACCAATTCGATGTGGTGCTCGGTTAGATGAGTCACCCCCAACGAAGAGCCTTGATCGTTAAGGATCTTCTCTACCAACTCCTCTACTCGCTGCCGCTCGTCGTCAGTGACAGTCGACAGCCCTGCACACTCGGCGTAAGCGTTGGCTTCCCCTACGCTAACTCCGGTAGCGAATGGTTGCCACTCGCCCTCGCCCACACGCCATAAACCTCTTCCCAGACGCACGTCGCAGTCGAATTTCTTGCAAAAATCCATACCGAGTATTTATAGTCTCTCGAATTTGATAGAGACTTGTGGATCAAAACAACTAATGTGAAAATAATAACACGCTCTTTAAATTTGAGATGAAAAGGTATACTATGTATACCGTCAAACTATTGATGTTTATTGAAAAGAAAAGAGTGTGATTACAAATGTATTGACTATGGAAAATTGAAGAGTATTAGAAGAGTGTTAGAGCACCGACGCGTTAACAAACGATATTGTTTAACGGTCGACACTGTGAGGCGAGTCCTCACTGCGCTTCGGCAATACGAAAACTGAACAACACAAATCAGCGAAAGTGGCAGAAGACCGCTCGCGAAACAGGCGGAGAGAGACAGAGTAGGAGCGAGCGAGCGCGCGTTGCCATAGCAACCTCATTGGTGCCGTGCGGGCTAGCGAAAACTGTCGAATTTGAAATTAAGCTGACAAGCTTCTCGAACCTTCTCGCTCTCTCTTCGCATATCAAACTAATTTTCGAACACCGAGGATCATCAGCTATTCGAGCGACGACGTGGCCTTGAAAGATTGTACTTCTCCCCCAAATTCCATCATCACCTCAAGTTCTCCGAGTACCTTGCTGATGCGTCCCGTCGCGGTGCGCAACAGCGTGTTACTTTTCTTTAATCGGTCACGGAATTGCTCAGTAATCTCCGGGCCGATTAATGACAGTGTGGCACCAGGATCTAGTAATGCTTGATAGTCCTCTCCGCCAAGGTGCACCGTCAGAAAATTACGGTTCTCCGCATTCACTCCAGCAATAGCCTCCTCTGTGTCACTCGATCTCTCCTCTACGAATGGGGTTTGCTCGCCAAGAGAAATAAGAGTAGCTGGTGATTGGTTCCTTTCGTCACCCTCGTCCGCTAAGTCTATCTCTCTCAACTCCTCAAAACGCAACGATTCCTCTGCGTTGTCGTTCTTAAGCAGAAAGATACGTGGGTGAGATGACGAGAACGTCACTCGGCTTCCTAGCCTCGTCATGTCAGGTTGCTTGTCTGGGGAAACAGGCTGGCTTCTCCCTGTCCTCCCAATTTCAAGTTTCCCAGACCCGTAGTCACTCCACTACTGTCGGGGCACTTGAGAGCTGTGTGACCCACGCGGCCGCATAATTGACAGCTTACAGGCGCCTCTTTCTTTGGACTTCGAGAAGGGCAACTCCTGGACGTGTGTCCTTTCTGTCGACAGGTGAAACAAACTACTTCCAGACATTCGGAAGCCCTATGTCCCACTCGATGGCGCATGAAGCACGCTCCCAAAAACTCTTCATCCTTCACGTTAGTAGAACTGAGGAACGACTGAGCCGCCCCCGCACCTCCCGGCTTGGTGGCGCGTGGCTTTTGCTCGCCGTTGCTTTTCTTATTCGTGGTTTTAGGCGTTGAAGCGGCTGCCTCTTCCTAAGTCGCGCGGTTCAATGCTGGGGTCGGGCGGAAATAGTTATTTCGCACGAATCTACCAGCGCGATGTTTCGTATAACGCTGAATACAGATTTGCGCATGCCAGTCTCGAAGTTGTTAAGGCGCTAATTAACGTCGGCTTTATAATTTTTATACTCGGTTAGGTAGGCTTTAAACCAAGCCGGGGCCTCAGCTTCGACAGAATCAGGCATACTGCGGCTGTCGTTGGAGCTTTCGGAAGAAGAGCTAAAGTCGTGCCTAGTCTGTTTGGATGCGAGCAGTTCGGATGGCGATGGCGGCCAGAGATGTTTTGCCTAAATTTTTGCCTAATTCGGAGGTCGTCGTAAAGCTCAGGGTGAAGCAGATGAGGTTGCAGTGTTCGACGGGCGGTTTTGAACGGTCAATGTAGGCTCGACGTGAGTGTCAGCAGCTAGGCTTAAGAGGGCCTCACAGCACGTGCCAGACGGCTTTCCAATAAGGAAATTCACAAGGCACCGCAAATAAAAAGTAGAGCCGCAAGTCGTGAAAGACTTAGAAGCAGTGGCGACATTTCTCAAACTAGCCGCATGCGAAGCGAGCGCGCGCGCGCAACGAGCAAAAGGGGAAAGTTGGTTAAAAATATATATTTATTTTATATTTGATCACAAAAAAAATAGGGTATGGTCGGCACGAAATATTGCAGAACAATTTCATTTATTTAGAATATTCATTGAGTAATACACGTGCTCGATGCACGAAGATATCGATCACAACGCTTAGACGAGTGCATATCACCATCATGGCGTAGCTACTGTTCGATTTACTCTATCGTCTTTTCTGCCACGTGTGTCTAACTGCGATCTACGCATGCTCGGATGAACATAGTCACATAGCGGTACCCTTTCCCTCGCTCGCTTTCCTTGGAAGTCGCATCACATATATACGGCGGCTGATTGTATATATACTTACAGTATATCCCAACATACTCCCCCACAATCAGACGCTGGAGTATTTTAAGGAATGAAAACACTCTCATGCAGCGCTTTCTTATAAGCTACTTTAGATATTGGCTTAGTCAAGAAATCTACTATTTTAGATTTACTGCAAACATATTTTAAATCAAATTCCTCTCTCTTAAGCCAATCTCTAATAAATTTCAACTTTATGTCGATATGCTTTGTTTTAATATTCTCAACGCTATTTTTACTGAAATGAATCGCAGATTGATTATCGCAAAGTTGAACGGGTTTTACCATTTCTCTATTCAAAACATTTGTGCACTTCAATATATTTGAAAACCAAACTAACTCTTTAACACATTCAACTAATGCAATAAATTCTGATTCCATAGTGCTTAAGACTACGCATTTTTGCTTTATGGATTTCCACATAAAAGGTACATTGTCGAAAAATATAACATAACCGCTAGTTGAATATCTTTGCATTAAACTACTCCCTCAATTTGCATCGGAGTAAGATACTAGGCCTGTATCTTTTACATTTGATAAATTTATCTTATATTCCGTCGTATTAAAAACACAATTCATTACGTCAACAACAATTTTACAATGTTCAACAACAAGTTTACAATATTCTTTATGACAAAACTCCATGCCATTGTCTGTACGTATAGATTTAATTTTTTGATCGTTTTGCCTTTCTACTTCATTCATAAAAATTTTGAAATACTTGAAAACTTCTGATTTATTCTGCATCACATAAACGAAAACTTTTCTTGAGAAATCATTTATTGATAAGAAATAATTACCACCGCTGACATATTTTACTGAAGAAGGCCCCCAAAGATCCATGTATACTTTTTCGATGATATTTTTCGACATTATAGACGAGATTCCTTTGAACGACGAGCGAGTCGCTTTGCTTACTCGGCAGACGTCGCACTTGACTTGTCATTGAATCACTATTTACACTTGCGTTATGGGCTTCGCTTTTCTCTTCGTAATATGCATTTATAACGTAAAAGCGCTCTCTTCTATGAGCAGTAAAAAATAATTGTTTTCGTCGTCGTATATTTCCATTTTGTTATTTTTCCACCTAATGTCGAATCCTGCTATATCCATACATGCTCCACTTATTAGGTTTCTCCTCATACTCGGAGCATACAGCACACTTTTCAATCTTATTTGGGTATATTTATTGTCTTCCTTCACATAAAAAGTCACGTCACCTTTGCCTATTACATGCGATTTCGCATTTTTATCACCTATTAACACTTCTGTAGGTGGCAAATCAACAAAGTTTTGTAAATGCACTTTCTCTGTGCAAAAATGAGACGTTGCACCACTGTTTATTATCCATTCATCACACTTTTCTTTAACATTGTTTAAAAGCACTTCATGATTATTTTTCCGTGTGTGAATGTTAATATTATCTTCGATACAATAAGCTTTTGAATCATTATTATTATTGTTTTGAAAATTTGTCTTGCCTTCTTCTTTGCATTTTAAAGTTAAACAATATTTCTTAATATGGCCCCTCTGTTTGCAATAATTGCACACAAAATCTTTGTAATTTTTCTGCTGATTTTTATCTTGACTATTTACATTTTCTCTCTTATTTTCTATTTTACTGACATTTTTCACATTTTTATTTCCTGTAAGATAGGCATTTTCCTAACGTTTTCTAAACCATCATCTTTCCGTTTTTGTTTGATTCTGCCTTCTTCTGTTATCAATTGTTTTTCAATGCTTGCAAAATTAAAATTGTTATCTTCTACTCTATACAAAATTTGCACTAAATTGTCATAATCGGCAGGTAATTTTCTTATTAACTGAAAACATTTCAGTGTATAAGGTATATCAAATCCGGCATCTTTAATTAGCGTCGCTTTTTCACTTACTTTTTTGCAAAAGATTCCAACAGTTTCTTCATCTGGATTAAATTTCATATCATAAAATTCATCGACGACATAAAATTCAGCTCGAAATTCTCTTTCAAAATCGACCATGCTTCTTTTTCATCAAGCGTATCGGCTTTTAATGGTTGAAACTGCCTCTCAATGCCTTGATAAATCGTCGTGTAAGCTTGTCCTTTTCTTCTATTATAATCTGCTTTTACAGCATTCGTTGCATCTGTAGCTAGGGCTTCTGCGGTACCGTCAAGGAATTCCCACGATCCGCGGTCAATCAGCAAAACTTTCATGTCCAGCTTCCAGCTAGTATAATTTTCTGCATTTAGTTTTGGAAAGTTAATAAGCGATGAAGAATTACTCGTTTCCATTTTTCAAAAATCTTTTTATGACACTTCACACTGCTTGTTCACTGTATTACTTCACACTGTCTCATTTTTTTTAGTTTTAACCTTTGTTGGTTAAAAATATATATTTATTTTAATGGGTATGGTCGGCACGAAATATTGCAGAACAGTTTCATTTATTTAGAATATTTATTGAGTAATACTGCGATCTACGCATGCTCGGATGGACATACTCACACAGCGGTACCCTTCTCTCGCTCGCTTTCCTTCGATGTCGCATCACATATATACGACGGCTGATTGTATATATACTTACAGTATATCCCAACAGTCTGCACGATGCGAGATGAGCGTGCGCGCGCACCAACCGAAAGGCGAGTCCGCATGAGCGCGGACTGCGGCGGCCAACGAGCAACTCAGCCATGACGCGCCAGGCGGCGGGAGCAGCGCACGCGGAGCGCTGCGAACACACCTATACACATACGCGCCACGCGCCTTTATAAAGCCGACCGCGCGGCGCAATGGGCAGTTCTACTCGAGCTCCACTCCAGGCAGTATCGTGAGCACACGTTACTGCAAGTAAACCGAGAGTTAGTCCCACGCCGACGAAATCGTCTCGTGAGCTCACGTGACGACTAGTTAGCCGTGCCGAAACCCGAAGCTCCGGATCGCCGTCGTGAGACAACCCGGAACATCCGAACGACGCCGAGTCTCGTCTACGTGAGCACACGTGGACGATACCCAGCGTCACCGAAACCTTCAAGCCTACGTCCAGAAGTATTGCTGCTTCCTCTGCCACTGTGAGCACACAGGGTTGAGGAAGCAGCAATATTTTTGCCGACGATTCTTGAGGTTGTGCGCTCACATCCTGGTGAATTTGAGGTTAACCGCTAACCTCCGAAACCATCTTTACGCTGACATTTCACGACTCGTTGTTTTTTATTACATTAATAAATTTAAGTAAATTCGCAGAATCTTTCGATATTTGGTTCTTTTCTAAACTAGAGGTCGCATCCTGAATTTTTTTTAATCCGCAAAGGTCATAAACATAAGAAATTATTGTCGACCTTAAGCCATGACTCCTTGCCCATCGTTGTCGAACGCTTATCGAGTTAGTAAAATGGATTACTCCCGTTAATCTTCTCGCTGCATCGGCATTTACAGTTTGCTCTAATGTCAAATCAACTGGCACGCGTGAGAAAGAGTTTGATGTTCTCTTTACTCCAAACATTCCTTTTTTAAATTCTTCAGCAAGTTGCTGGTGCTTTTGCTCTATGGTAATCTTACTTTAAGAGCCAACGTGCATAATTGTTTTGATTAAACATAAAAAACAAGCTGCATAATTTTGGAATAATAAATTTGTATAAATCAAAGTCTCCTACGCGAATGCTTCTAGTAAACATTAAATAATAATTTACAAATTCTATGTACATTATATAGTACTGTGCTGTCTTTCCATATATGCCGTTCAGTGTATCTACTTTGAATTCTGAATATTTTTTAATGATTAACAAAAGCTCTGTGTCGGTTAATTCATTACTACGTAATTTTTCTGACTGCAATTTTATTAAAGAACTTATTAAATTGTCGGAAATAGTTATTTCATTGATCTTAAGGAATTTCTCAATATGCAGAACTTGTAAGCCTAAGGAAACTAACGGATGTAGTCGTTTGCATCGATTGAAATGCTTGCCGCTTATAAAACCATTTACTGAGCCACTAGCTAATAAATTGCTTTCGACCATCATGTGAGTTAATCCGCACTCGTTGATGAATTGTCATATGGCCTTAAAATAGGACATCATTCTATGAAAAGCACCTATATGTATAAAAAGATCATCAAAATTCGGTTTTTCTACAGATTGAATTTGATAAGCGATTTTCGTTATCGCTAAATCATATGTAACTTGCAGGTACGTTTGTTGACACTCTCTTGCAATCTGTTGACTTTGTCTCATCGTTTCGTATACTACAGAGGGGTTTGTGGGCGATGCATTGATCGGCGTCAGATATGAGATTTTTTGCTTCGGACTATTATCTTGAATAATTTTATACTTGAATCCAACCCACATCGGAGTATTCGGTACTTTACAGTAATGAGACAAAACCCATGCAATATCTATTTGTTTATAAAAATCGTATTTATCGGCTGATACTACACTTAAATCGTAATCAATAGGTAATAATTTTTCGCGAAATACAGGCTTTTTGTGTACTGTTGCAATTCGGGCATAATAGGATCTAAACTTCTTCTTCTTCTTCTTTTAGCAGCTCGTTCATATTCCTCGGTGTTTGTACTGCCCTGACTTTCGTTCAATGTAGAGCTATCGATCTCGCAGATATTCTGGTAAAAAATACCGACCGTATCGTGCAACATATCTTTGCCACTTGTTGTTTCAACAAAACGATCGAAATTGTTAAATGCAACACCGCTACAATAATTTGGAGCTAGTATAGCATCCTCGGGATAAATATTAGAAGCATTACATACAGAAGACGTAGCTTCTGTCTCAAGCTCCTCGACAATGTTATAACTACAGCAATGCTCAAATCTATTCATGAGATCAACGACTTTTCGACTACTTGTTATACTTTTAAGTGTCATTCCGAGTGTCATGTGTTTCGAGGTTTTCATTTTTCCGTGATGTACTGCATAAATAACATCTTGCGAAATAGAAGTCACTTTACGCGCGCAATCGAAACTTTTTTGCGTTCTTGAATCAATCCCGCACAAAAGATTTCGCATGAATACCTCCAGATCTCTCGGAATGTCACATTCTCCTCCAATAATGTCACTAACTTTTAACTCTTTTGGGAGTGGTTTTCTCTTGATCAATAAAATTTTCTTTCGTAGTAGCAATGCAGCGCGTGAAAGCAATTCCAACTGTTTGAATTGAGAAAACGTTTCGTCATTGATAATACAGCCATCTATAAGAGCGATACCTTTTTTATTTTGAATTAAAATTACTTGTATTTTGCCGTTAAAATGTTTTTGTAATTTCTCAAGAAGGTGTTGAGAAGTATCTCTAACATCGAACGATTGAAATTCTTCAATATAATATTTCTCCAGAATTTCATTATAACAATCCGTCAAAAACTGTAATAAATGGCATTCTTTCTTAATAATAATATTGTTTTCTACAAATTCGCAAATATCCGCATACGTTATTTCATGAAACTTTTGTTTTTTATGCCACTCCGTGTTACTTGCTGGTTTCATAGTTCATTTCTTTCTTCCTAAAAAACATGATTTTGCACGGGTTATGATAATAGATCGTCCCGTCTACACCGACAGCTTCTAATTTTTTTTCTATTGAACTATCTCCGCATTCATTTGCAATTGCAAAAATATTGTTCCTCAATTTTTCGACTACTGACGAGTGAAGAGGTACCGCCCGATAATTATATATTTTACGGCTTTTATAAAAAAAAAAAAATTCTTTCGCTACTAGCCTGATCACTTATGCTACCATCACCATTAGCTTCATCGTCGTCGCTGGCTTCTTCTCGCACACTTGATGCCTGCTCGCCGCTTGCTCTGTCCTCTTCAAGGTCAACAGACAACGATGTAGATTGCGTTGATTCTTTTTCAGTATTAGCCATTTCTGAAATTATACAATTTAAAATATAAATTTCTACGTATCGTAATAGTCTACTAGTATATTACGATACTAGTGCGATAAAGACTTTTTAAAATAATTTTATAAATATTTAAATAATTTAAACTGTATTGCAGAAAATACATTTAATTTGTATACAAAATTATTCTTATATAATATAAACCGTTGCTATAATAATTTAAATTACCTGAGACACTTGCAAACGATGTTGAAGCGGCACCAACTAAAACGGCATTAGCACTTTTTTCAGTGGACGTGTTTTTAAGCTTCTTTTCTTCTTTTTCTTCATACATTTCAATATTTTTTTTTGGGATTGCCAAGAAATTTTTTCGACAACCCGAGTGATATCCGTGAACATCGTCCACACAGTCAGGAAAAACGATGTCACTGTATTTCATATTTAATGAAACACAAATGCGAAGTTTTTCACGGCACTGCTGTAAATTTTCTTCGGTAAATTTTATGATTTTACCGGAAACTGCTTCACACTTAAAAATACACTTTAGCTTAGAACTCATTTTGTCGTTTTGAATTACGAAATGAAAATAAGGACGTAAATCTGTGATGTTCTAGGTTTAGAGCTACAGGCCAAACTGTCGTCCCGATCCCCTACAGAAGCGTGTTTCCCCCAACACCTGATTTCTCTTTTCAAATAGCAAACCGTCATTTCAAAACGAAGGATCGAAAGAGAGAGGTAAGAAGAGCAGATGTCCGCTCTTTCGCCTAAGAACGAGCCCGCAGTTCGTATACCTGAAACACGGGTCAATGGCCGAGCGTCCTTCAGAGCTGATACAAATCTTTCTCATAACGATCTTCTCAAAACTTTCTTTTCGCTTATATCGTACTTTACAAACTCCAAAATTCAGCATATAGTTTTCACTTATATTCAAACGTTTCAATATGCTTTGTTTAAACATATAATAAAATCGGGCAGAATGATGCAAATTTTACAATAAATTATTTATTAAATTAATGAATTCTTCTTAATTGACTTCTGACATTTTAAAAACAGTTTCTAAAACCCTTGCAGATTAAATAGGTAAATTGTCAGAAATATTCTAAAACATGTACAGTGTGAAAATTAAAAAAACTGATCGGTGGTGCGGTGCGCGCCGAAATACGCTCTTGCACTTCGCATTCGATTTACTCGTAATCGCTTCTACTTTAACTTCTGACACTTTGCGCACACTTTACTCTGTAAGTAAACAGAGTAAATTTCAATTGTCAGAAGTTTTCTTCGAAATGTAATTTTTCCGATATTTTTCGCAACTTTGTCGGCTTCTGACACTCCTTTAGCTTCCACTTACCCTTCTGACAATTTTTTTTACTGTTTTTTCTTATAATTTTCAATACCTATGTAAATTTTCAGCCGTGTACCTCGACAGTTCTTTTAATTGGAAAATTTACGCGTTTGACCATGCATTTAGCTTCCAGCGCGCCTCTGACGGTCGGGCTTTCGCTTTGCCAGCACCAATCGAATCTTTTCCAGGTAAAATTTTTCATGTACCGAGGCATGTCGCATTTCATGTAGCCAGCTCTTAGACTAGAACTAGGTAACAAAAATTGGCCAAAATTTGGAAAATTTTCCTACGGATTGACGTAGAATGCCCCATATTTATTTATTTATTTATTTAAACTTATTACACGGGCATGAAGTAAGATACGGAAAATACGTAGATTTAAACGACGTTACAGGCAAATACTTTCGAGAAATTAATACTACAGTAAACGATTCGCAGTTCTATAAAAAATAATAACATGATGCTCTAAGTACATCAGAAAGCTCTTGACAGAGAGCGCACTGCCGTACTAAAAGATGCCAGGAATGACTCCAACTTATCGATCGAGTCTGGAAGAACGTTCCATTGTCTTGCCAGCCTGTTAATTGAGCTATAGAAGCCAATATTTGAATGCTAATTGTCTTCCTGTAGAGGTCTAAAATGACGCAGGGGATAGGTAACCTGTCTCTTCGTGAAAAGATCGACAAGTCCGGAACAGTTGATAAGGCCTTGAACGACCTTGAAAGTGAAAACGCAGTCCTGAAGGTAGTGAATCGATTTCATAGTCTGAAGGTCTCAATCCTCTGCAATTATCGAGTACTCATGACAAAACCGGTGTATTGGATTTTTCTTTTTAAACGCCACAAATCTCAAGAATGAGCCCTAAACCGATTCGGTTTGGCCAATGGAGCCTTTCAAAAATAGTCTCCAAATCTGACAACAATACAGTAAATTAGAAAGCACCAGGGATCTGTAGAGATAGATCATTGCAGACACACTGTGAAAGTCAGAGGCCATGCGCTTGACCAACCCAAAAGATCTAAAGGTTCTGGACACCACTAAGTCTAAGTGAGGGGAAAAGGTAAGAGCAGAATCGAAAATTATGCAGAGATCCTTATCCACATTTACTCTCTCAAGTTTGGTAGCACCAAAGAAATATTAAAATATGGGAGAATTTTTTGATCTAGTAAATGAGATAATGCTACATTTAGCAGGATTAATTTGCAGACCATTCTCCCTTGACCACAGAGACAGCGTGTCCAGGTCCCTCTGCAGGGATAAGGGTAAAAAACTGAAAAATAAATATTTGAAAGGCAAAAATTACGAATTGAATTATAACGAAAGGTAAAATATTAAGTCCCAGAATATTGGAAAGGTATAATTTTGAAAACCTAAATTTGGTAATTCCTAAAAATATCGCTTTTATAATATTTTAACTACGAATATCACCTTTTGCAATATTTCAATTCAACATTTTTGTTTTATAATTTTTTTTTATTTCAAAATCTTAGTTTATAAATTTTGAATTCCTAATCTTTACCCTTTCTAATTTTTATTTTTCAAAATCTTTACCCTCACCCCCTCTGCAGGGCGCACGCATCAACGCTCAAGCGGACATTGAAAAAATTTTTAACATCATACGCATAAAGCAGGATACGAGTATGTTTTATCCAGTCGACAAAATCGTTGATGTATAAACAGAACAGGAGAGGCCCAAGGTGGGAACTCTGGGGAACTTCTGATGTTACAGGGATAGTCGTAGAGACGTATTCGTTTATTCTCACCGCTCGAAATTGGTGATTTAATTATTAGTTGATCAGCTGAAAGACTTTATCCCTTAAGCCGAATTTCCAAAGTTTCGAAAGAAGACGCTCATGGTCGACTTTATCAAACGCTTTCGTCGTATCGGTAAAGATACCATCAGTTTGTACGGAATTCGCAATAGAATTAGCTAAAAAGTTATTAAATAGTAGAAGATTTGTGAGCGTTGACCGGCCTGGGATAACGCCATGCTGTTCACTAGCGATCTTAGACAATATAACATCAGATAATTCACGGGCAATATACGCATCCAAGCCTTTCGGTACACAACTAATTATAGAGTTAAGACGGTAGTTAGACACGTCGTGTTTATTTCTGTTCTTAAAAACAGGTAAAATATAGGAAACTTTCCACGGTCTCGGGAAATAACCATGACTCAAAATCCTCTCAAAAAAAGTACAGATTAGCTCTTTGAGGGCATTCTAACAGTGCTTTACAAAGATTGTCGGGTCCCAAGCCTGCATTATTGTCAAGATCATTTACAATGCTAGAAACGGCAGCACTCGAGAATTAAAAATTTGACACAAATAGATCGCTGGTATCGAGTCAAGGGGATCATTACTATAGACCAAGCCGAAATAATCCGAGAATAAATTCGCAATCTCAGCACTATTTTTTGCGGTTTTGTTGTCCCAGGAAACACTAGAAGGAATGTCAGAGTCCGTTCTGAGGCCTTTTACGTATGACCAAAAGATTTATATATTTTTATGTACATTGAATTCAACTGACGTGACATAATTACGGTATTTTACTCTAGAAAGCCTAATACACACAGCCCGAAGCCTTTTGAATTCAAAACTCACTCTTGAAAGGCTGATTTCCTAGAGTTTTTCCACTCACTATGCATTCGCTTTTTATCACAGATCGCATTAATTAGTTCCATGTCATACCATCTCGGATATAAGCTGGGAGGATGTCTAGACAGAGGCACGTGCGCATTAATAAGTCCATTTAGAACGGAATTAAATTTATTAACCGATTCATCCAAGTCGTGATTGTTCTCACTCAACACATCATCCTAGCACACCTCCGAGAGGCACCCCAACACTGATTCATAGTCCGCAGTATGAAAGTTCCTCTTGGGAGGAATGACCCGTAGAAGATGCTCTGGAGATGTGCAGATAGAGAAGAAGCTTGCCTCGAGACGTTTGTCCGAAGGTAGAAAGAAGCTGCTCCTGCAGGTCACAAACTGAGACGACATCCGTAGGTGCAAAAAGTAGATTCAGCGTGTAACCCCTATCGGAGAGAAGAGAATAATGCTGTTCCAGATTTAGGGATGAGCATAATATGCTCAGAGATACAGCCGCTGATCTCAGTTCGGGGTTTATATAACCCAACCGAGAGAAGTAAAGAGGATCGTTATACCAAACAATGGCTGGGAGGTTAAAGTCTCCCATCACAAGTGGTTGGTGTCTCTGACCTCTCCATGGTCGACTCGATGTTGATGATGTGACGGCTGTACACCTGGGAGGCAGAATTAGGTTGGATATACGAGGCTGAGATAACGCATTTGGATGTATTATAGGAGAATCTTATGATCAGCTGTCCAATAGAAGAGTCGTTTAGTACTAACTCTGAATCCAGGTTGCTCCTGACGCCAATGAGCACATTGCCACCCCTAAACAGTCCAAATGCAGCTAGGTCTCGATCACATCTGTAAACGCTAAAGCCCTGTAGTCCAAGTTCACCTGAGAAGACGTCAGGTTGCAGCCCTGTTTCTGTGATAACCAAACATCTGGTTGTGTGCAGAACAGATGTATATTGGATCTAAGTAAGGATAGTTCACCATAAATTGAGTAACTTGGCGTCAGTATCCAGCTGATATCTTAGTTTTTTGAAGTACGGTTAACTATGCTGGTAGAATTCTTCCCTTTATTAATAAAAGTAGGGGTTCCTCTAATATACCAGACAGCCTTTGGTTCCTGGGGATGACGAAAGTTGTGATCTGTCACAATCGCCTTAAATTTTCGGTATGGTTTCCTCTGTTAAGAAGTGTGAGTGTGAGACTGTTAAGTGTTGAGACACTCCTTGACTATATTCAAGTCAGACCGATCTTCATATGTAGGAACATTGTATAACAGGACGTTGTTGTTGCAATGCATACGATCCTGGATTTTAGAAGCTATGGAGTCACTTGATGAAATAGGAGAAGCATCACTGCTCGCATCCTGAGTCGAAGCATTACGGTTCCGTCCCATCTTAATGCACTCTACTCTCTTGAGAATAGTCACCAACTCAGCTTTGATGTCCTTGATGTCTTTACAGTTGTTCTCACTCTGCTCAGCAAAATCTGATAGACGAGTTTAAATATTTGCAGGTTGGTTGCAAGGTTCTTGTTACCCTTCTTGATAAATTCAAACATGTTGCTTTGAAGAGCCTTTAGTTCCTTTGACAGCTGGTATTCTAAGGCGTCTGCTGCATGAGTGAGAGTCTCAGCTGCAGTAGTGCTACTGCCATTAATGATGGATTCACGGTGGGCGATGGACGGAGAATGTGGAGGAAAAGAGATGCCATCGTCGAGGCAACAGGTATAAAGACCACTAGTGCTGGTTAGGCATCTACCAGCACACGATTCATGGTAAATAAGAAAACAGCTTGAGCAACTCACTCCCACGCTAACTGCTTCATGGCAGTATGTACAAGTTCCTAAACTCGACATCTCGTCAACGACAATCACTGATAGAGTGAAAAGCCCACAGTGACTCCAGGCCAGCAGACAGCACACAGCACCGAGAGAGCGAGAGAGAGAGAGAGAGAGAGAGAGAGAGAGAGAGAGAGAGAGAGAGAGAGAGAGAGAGAGAGACTGATTGCTGGAATAAAAGAGGCTTGGAGCACTCACACACACACAAATAAAAATGCACGACAACAATGCCCTCAGGACACAAACCGGCACTCGCAAGCACTTGCGATTATGACTTTCCGCAGCTATGCGAGGAAGTCGTGCACAGTCGAGCAGAGACGCAACAAGAGCCGCGAACAGTGTAGCGGAGCGAGAAAGATCGGAGACAAGATGGCGGGCGTCTAACCTCTCCTAGCCCCAAGAAGCATCACACTCGGTACGGACAACTCAAGTCGATGATGAGCCGTACCAGGGTCGTCGCAGGAGATCCAGCTAGTCTCGGCTGTCGCTCCCAGAGGCAAAGGTAGACAAACATGAGGGTCAAGGGTGTCCTAAGACGCTGTGTGCAGCGGCACGCTCGCTCTACGCTCCTCCGAGGCCTCCGCAAAGGGGATCACGAATCCTCGGATATCCTCGAAATCGCTGTCGGGCCAACAGAAACTTATATCGCCAATGACAGCCTGGGCACTCTAGACTCTTCTACGACGCTTATTTTATTTGTAATCTTTCGAAAAACTACAAAATTCACATGAGGTCGGAGAATGAACGTCCGTACAGTGCGCCATCTAATATATATATATATATATATATATATATATATATATATATATATATATATATATATATATATATACCAAGATTTGATATGAAGACATGGTCCAGATAAGATGGATGCTGCGAATGATTATTTGTACAAATATTAATTATTTTTTTATATCCGTAATTTATCAATGCTTAGTGATAGATTCTACATGTATTTGTACATATTTCAAGATGATCATCGATTTGGTCCAGATGCAATGGATGCTGCAACTAATTATCTAAAAAATATTATTAATTTTTCGATATTATTAATTTATGAATTCTTAGTGATAGATGCTACATGTATTCGTGCATACTACAAGATGTTCATCGCAGATTTGGTCCGTATACTGCAAATGATTATCTGTACAAATCAAGTAGCGTGGTAGCGCCACGAAGGCGAGTTTAAGAAGCAGACGGAGCCGCGGCGCCTGCGGAACTATTTACTTCTATATTGGTGTTCAGATTTTTCATTTGCAGAAAAAAATGCTTATTATTACTGTTCTTGAGTTATTTTGACTTATTAGCATGTTTATTGTTAAACAATGATTTTCAATAAAAATATAAGCAAAAAGCCGTTTTATGTCCAAATAAACAAGTGTGTTATTCAAGAGTGGTTATACGCTAATATGCACAAGCTATATGTGTAATAAAGTTGGGTATTGCTTTCCCACAGTTTTCTACATACTCACAGAGATGGCCGTGTGTCGTAAAGTCAGCTACAGTATTACAAATCTTTGCTCTATATCAAGTGGTGTACAGGGTGGCCGATGACGAGGTCTAGGTAGTTTGCACTGTGGTTTTTGGCGTTTAGCGGTGAAAATCATTTGAGAGCAGTGTATACGTGTACGGATTAGCTGATGACATGGTCTAGGTGGTGTGCTCCTTGGTTTTTGTCTCTAGGTAAATTAATCATTAAAGGGCGGTGTCTAGATGTACGCGGTGGCTGATGGCGAGATCTAGGTAGTTTGCAGCGTGGTTTTTGGTGTTTAGGTGTAAAAATAATTCGGGGGTCATATCTAAATGTACAGGATGGCCGATGATAAGGTCTAGGCAGTTTGCACCGTGGTTTTTTGTGTCCATGTGTAAAAATCAGAAAAGTGTGGTATCTAAACGTACAGAGTGGCCGATGACGAAGTCTAGATTTGATGGTGCGCAATATGAAACTCTCAAAAAAAATCACTAAACATATTTGAAATCTCTAAAAAAATGGACTTCTAAAAAAGTAAAATGTTAGGCAAGTTTGATATATTTTGCAAAGTTATTATGAATGTCAGTGACGTAGCATTTCATACATATTTATCACAACAAATTTCCCAATCGTCAAAATTAATTGAGACTTGTAACAAAGATAAAAAAGAACTGAGATCAAATAAACAAAGTTAAGTTCATTATATGTAATCATAATAAAGATGAAGCAAAAAATTGTTTTGTTCATCAAAGGGCTTATTTAGCTTAAAGTTAAAGTTATATAATGATCAATTAGAAACTATTATTAAGATACTTACAACGTAACTTGCCACGCCCGTTTTATTTGACTTATGGGCTTGCCGAATAGTAGCTTCTTGTTCGAGTTCGAACAAGGAGCAGCGCTCGCTCTTGCTTGCCAGCTTTGGTCCGAGATGGACGTGCCCATCAACGCACTCTAGATAAAGGTCAGTGGGTTTTCTCCTCCTAACATCTTCTTCGCGATCAGGCATGTCGCCGAAACTCTTGGTTGAGGCGACTTAAACGGGCTACGGTTTAAAGAGAGAGAGAGAGAGAGAGAGAGAGAGAGAGAGAGAGAGAGAGAGAGAGAGAGAGAGAGACAGAGAGTTTCGTGTTCCTTTCGTGTCCGTTTTCGGTTTCTTTGTGTCGGGCTTTGGGAAGTGGATTTATAATTTTTCGCGAGTTTGTCTTCTGGTGTCTTTGTATTTACTTAATTCGGTTTATCTATTGGTTTAAAGCGAAAATCGAGGTTTATCCAGGGTCGACAATTGGTTTATATTTGATCTATTGAAAACGGAAAGTTCGATTTATTAGTAAAGACGAGGTGTGGTTAAAATAGAAGGTTTAATAGGCCATGCATATCGGTTAGTTAGACAACGCGGACAGCGCGCGCCAGCAACGACCTGGTGCAAGCGAGAGCGACAGCGGTCGCTTGTTGCAGGCAGAGTCGTGCGTGGTCGGTCAGAAGCGTGTTGTTGTGCGCGTTCTAGACAACTGACCACCATCTCCTGGCGTGAGCAAGGATAACAGCGATTATCCGTCGTGGGCAGCAGAGGCACGGGCAGGGTCTAATCGGTACTTGAGGTATGTCTGGGAATGGTCTGCCACGTCCGGGCTTTCCGGGTACAAGTTAGCGGGGCGATGAGCGCAGCGGGTAAATGCGAAGAAGTCGTCCGGGGACAGACGATAGAGCGTCGCCAGATGCACGGACTTGGCCGGAGTGTCACTCCATGAGTATTTGGGTAAATAAGTTCGGCTTCGGGACAACATTCGGCAGTTTTCAGCGGGTTATCTAGTTCTGTTGATTTTACGAGAACTCGGCTTATCTAAAGTTTTGGGCGAATTATGCTATAAATGTGATCATAAGAACATAAATAAATAAGACCATCATAGCATAAATCGCTTCAGTTCTGCGTAATTTTCTCCTCTGATCCACCTCCTCTGCTGACTAAAAACCCCTCTCGCATTAAACTATATCACGGCTGAGCTGCAGGAAGTTTCGGTGGCGCGAGATTGCAGGCGCATGAAAAAGACCTCGCAGTCTTGACGATTCAGTCGTCTGGCGCTCCTTTGTTAGAAGAAAGCATGCACTGTCGCTAAGCCGAGGGAAACACGTGAAAGGTGCCGAGAAATATTCCGGGTAAAACGCAACACAAAGTAAGCATAAGCCAGCTATAGCGTTTCACGCTCTAAACATAACTAAATTTAAAAGATTTAAAAATAAAATAACAATTGTTTAAATAACACTTGGGCAAGAATTCGTTCAAATTTTTGGAAGCTATGCCAAGGGACGGATTTAGCACGCTCCCAAGATGTTGGACGGATTCAGCACGCTCCAAACACTAACACCAGCAAACAACGACGCTTCACCTTAGAATCAGTCGCAACCACCAGGGAATAAGTCACTACGTAAAAAGGCACTGCGTGGATCGGCTCCAGGGTTTTTAAAGTCTCGGTGCCAATGCAAACAGTTATGAAATTTAAATGAAGAAGATCGCGGTAATCAAATCAGCATTCGCCATACTAAGGATTGACGCGTACGCTTTGCAGTAATGGTTTGCGGGCGAGAAGTGCTGACACAGAGGTCAGAGCACTCGCTCCGATTTTCGGCGCTCGGTTGTGCAATGTCGCAATCAGATGCACCTGCGATCCGTATGAACTTTCTACGTGCTTACATGGTTGCCGGTACGCAGGATGTACAAATATATAATTATATAATTATATAATAATAAAAATAAAAAATAAAAATTATATAATATATTAATATAATTTAATGGTATAAACGTGGGATATTACAATGGAAACGCAATAATTAGGATAAATTTCATTTTGCATATGCTAAAAAAATATATAGTATATTAAGGTTCTGAACACGGTAATTCCGCAAAATGATATAAATAGTATTTAATTAGGATATAAAATAAAACCGTAATTTATATAATTAATATATTGTATAGTAATAAAGTGAAGTAATAATATTATAAATGTAACGCAATAAATATAACACTATAATTCGGATTACTTTGTCCTTGCATATACGTCAAAATTAAATAATGCATAAAGTATTGAACACGGTATTTCTGTAAAACGATATAAATAATGTTTGATTACTATATATAAAAAAAAAGTGGCTGTCTCAGGGACAGCCGATAAAAGTGAAAACTTAAATAGATGGTATGGAATTTTGAAAAATTTTGAATAGTTTCGTTGCCAGAGAATCAAACGTATACGAAGTGAGAAATGTAATAGTCTTCGCAGCGGGACTGCGAATGTACTTTATAGTCTTCGACGCGATAGTTCAAAATATATATACTATAGTCTTCGCGGCAAAACTGAAATGAATTAGTCTTCGACGCAAATTAAAATGCGTCTTAGTTGAGTGCAAAGTAATAATCTACAAGGATACATTTAATTGTGACTTTTTTGATGAATTTTTATAACTTTTTAATTCAGTGATTTTGATTTTTCGAACTTAATCGTAACTTTGACAGAGAGTTAAAAAATCTTAGGTGAAGTAATCATTGATCAACAAGTAAATTTAGGATAGGCAAAATATAATAGGAATAAATAAAATTTAATAAGAATAATAGTATCGTACGATATTTTATGACACAACGTGCGTAATCCGAGATTTAGAGAGTGCATTTTTGCACGAGCATGCAATAATGTTACAATGCCGCTACCCTAAGCGGGTCTTGGGCGTTGTCGTTCAGATCGGACGGGTGGGTGCCTATCACCACTACACAGCGCGTCCTTAGGTTGCGGATAGAGGAACAGCCCCTGAGAAAGAGGTTAGCTGCGAATAAATTGAATAAGCAGCCGCGGACAGCCGATAGGAACAGGCGTGGGTGTGATGAGCCCACACTGTCGAACGCATTCATCTAGAAATACTGCGCAAGCACCACAACAACAAAAACACTTCACATTATCTCTTATCTCTCAATCTATCTCTTTCATCACACATTACAAAAAGGGGCAAAAATCCTGCTGCCGAGGAGGATGCGGGAGCGATGACAACTGCCCCGAAAGGGGATGTGTAGAATGATTCGTCACCTGGTCTTACGCGGTAACGATGCCAGCGAAGGCGCGCTGCCTTGCAGGGGGGCGTTAGGATGCGAGAATGAAACCGTAGTGTGTCTGACGACGAATTGACACTGTCCTCGTCAAAGTCGGAAAGCTCTCATACTTAGTTCTAGAGAGGTATGGCGGTTATCAACTCTAGAACGGTGGACTCACCTGCGATCGGAATAGGATCCGAAGCGCGCGGGTTTAACATAACATCATGGCTCAAAAAAGTCAAATCCGAACCAAAAGGGACTTAAGGGTCGGAACTTGGAATGTTCGCAGTCTATACAGAGCAGGTGCGTTTAAAGAACTCGTAAAGGAAGCTGATAGGTACAATCTAGATTTTGTAGCAATACAGGAATCGCGGTGGCCAGATGGCGGAGTACTAGCATCGGGTAACTTCACGTACCTGTATGGGGCCGGGAATCGGGGATCTCTAGGCACCGGATTTCTCGTAAGCAAAAGCATCATACATTCGGTTAAAAGTTTCAAATCCGTCAATGATAGGCTCTCGTACATCATTATCGAAGGTGAATGGTATAGATATGTATTCATTAATGTACACTGTCCTACGGAGGACAAAGAAGAAGAAGCTAAGGATCTCTATTACGAAACTTTAGAGCAGGTAATCGACCAGTTCGCGTCTTACGACACAAGAATAGTATTAGGCGATTTCAATGCTAAAATAGGCAGGGAGGAAATGTTTAGGCCTACTATAGGTAAGGAAAGCCTGCACGAAGCCAGCAATGATAACGGTATTAGGGTCATAAATTTCGCGGCGGCAAAAGATCTTATAATCAAAACTACGTGTTTTAAGCACAAGAACATACACAAGGCAACGTGGACATCGCCGGACGGGGCCACACAGAACCAAATTGATCATTTCCTCATTGAAAAAAGACGTCATACTAATGTTCTTGACGTAAGGGCTTACAGAGGGGCAGATAGCGACTCGGACCACTTCCTAGTAGTAGCCAAATTAAGAGCTAGACTAGTAGCGAATCAAAATAGTAAGCGAGCAAACAAGGTAGAAAGCTTCGATATTGAGAAACTACGAGATAGAACAGAGCGAATTAGGTACCAGATAGAAATTAATAACAGGTTTCAGGCACTTGAAGAAGCAAACACATCGAAAAAACGGTAAAAGAGGCCGCGAACAAAGTACTGGGTAAAAAGAAAAAGCCAAAGAGCAAACCATGGTTTGACGAAGAGTGCGAACTCTGGTTTGAAAGGCGCAAAAAGGCTAAATTAGATAGCTTACAAAATAGAAGCGATAGGACCGTAGAAGAGTATTCTAACGTAAGGAAACAAACGAGCGTGATCTACCGAAATAAGAAGCGGGAGTATCAAAAGAATCTTATTAGGAGAACAGAAACTAACAGTAAGGAAAATAACCCCCGCGAAATGTACAGAGGGATTAACGCCATCAGAAAGGGTTTTAGGAGTAGAGCGCAATTGATGAAGGACGAAAACGGGGACCTCGTGACAAATGACAACGAATTACTGTCGCTGTGGAAAAATTATTTCGATAAATTATTAAACGTGCACGAAAATAGCGAAGAATTAGGGGACGAAATTCACACTGCTGAACCCCACGTGGAGGAACCGAGCTACCAAGAAGTAGAGGCCGCGATTAAAAAACTAAAAAACAATAAAGCCGCGGGAAATGACTCTATACCAGCTGAGTTACTCAAATATGGGGGCGTCGAGCTCACTTTCAAAATCTATAAACTAGTATGTGCCATCTAGAAAAATGAAACAATACCCGAAAATTGGAAGGAATCTATCATTATACCGATTTTTAAAAAGGGAGATAAGACAGACTGCAATAACTATAGGGGTATTTCACTTTTAGCAACGTGCTACAAAGTTCTGTCAAACGTAATACAAGCTAGACTCACTCCATTCGCGGAAGATATAGTAGGAGATTATCAGTGCGGATTTCGGCGCAACAGATCGACGAGCGATCAAATGTTTACCGTAAGACAGTTGTTAGAGAAAAAGTGGGAATTTTGCGAAACCATACACCAACTATTTATAGATTTTAAAAAAGCGTACGACTCTATTAAGCGAAGCAAAATGTATCAAATTCTAGTACTTCTCGGTGTACCGAAAAAAATCGTGAGATTAATTCAAATATGTCTGAACGAAAGCACGGGAAAGGTCCGAGTAGGCGGTAATGTATCAGAACCCTTCATGATACGCGATGGTTTAAAACAAGGGGATGGGCTCTCTACTGTGCTGTCCAACTTAACGTTAGAGTATGCCGTTAGAAAAATGCAGGTTAGCCAGCTGGGCGCAACGCTTAATGGAACAACGCAGATACTAGGCTACGCAGATGATTTGGATATACTAGGGGATTGTAGGGAAACGGTAGCAAGAAACGCGGAAATCCTCATAAAAGCGGTGGAGTATACAGGGTTAGAAGTGAGTGAATCAAAAACAAAGTACATGATTGTGGATAAGCTAGGCATCTGCAGAGGGGAGGAAGATCTCAGAGTTGGGAATTTTACTTTTGAAAAGGTTAGCGAATTCAGGTATCTGGGTACGACCATAAATGATAGAAACGAGATTAATGTCGAAATAAATAAGAGACTCCATTCGGGTAATGCTTGCTTCTACGCCGTGAGTAATTTACTTAAGTCGAGGCTGTTGTCTAAAAACGTTAAAATAAGAATATACAGGACAATAATACTGCCGGTGGTTCTGTTCGGGTGCGAAACGTGGGCTCTCACTAAGCAGGCGGACAACCGTTTTAGGGTATTTGAAAATAAAGTCTTGCGAAAAATATACGGGCCGAAGAAAGATGAGGAAACCGGGGAATGGAGGAGACTACACAATGATGAGTTACACAATTTGTACGCGTCACCAAATATTAACAGAATAATAAAATCGCGCAGATTGGGATGGGCAGGGCACGTAGCGAGAATGGGAGATGACCGTACGGCAGCGCGTGTCATGAAGGGCAGGCCGATGGTAACGCGACCTCTAGGTAGACCTAGACGTAGATGGGAGGACAACGTAAAAGCGGATCTAGTAGAAATAGGACGGGTGGGTGTCGATCGGAGAGGTGCATCTTGGGTGGGGTTGACACAAGATAGGGCAGCGTGGAAGGCTTGCGTAGATGAGGCGATGAACTTTCGAGTTCCAAATGCCATGTAAAAAAAAAAATGCAATAATCGACGTTTATGCCAGGGCGACTCATACAGTGATAATGTTTACCGCAATAAGTCAATAATGTTTACCTGCAAACGTTTTGCGCATAATAAAAAGTCACGTCGTCTAGTTGACGCAAAAAAATTAAAGTGTTATGAAAAGGTACCGCTATATTAGCGCGTCTGAAATCCGAGAAAACCCGAAAGCCGCTTGCAGCGTAGGTAAGTAAGTGCGGCTGATATGTAAGGGAAGAGCTGAGCTGTGCGAACATGAGCGGCAAAGTGTGCGTAGTGGGGGAAGAGAGCTGCCGCTGCTTTCGTGACGATCGGTCTGCCGGGCCGCCGTGACGGTCGCCTCTCGCCGATTCACTCCCCAGTAAAATGTGTACCCGGCGAGCCTATAGAAGTATTCACTTCAAAAACCAATCTGACTGATATAATTAATATATTTTAGAGGAATATACTAATAATTATAATCCATATAAATAATAATTTATACGATTAATATGAAGACCAATATTATAATGAGGCATTTATATACATGATACATATGATTATTATGTGTATATGCTTTATATCGTCGGTGATTACGAAGAGTTATACAGTTCAGATTTACTACGAAGAGTAGTACAGTTCATATTCGCCGCGGCGAAGAGTAGTACAGTTTATATTCTCGCGGCGAAGAGTAGTACAGTTCAGATTCTCTCGACAAAGGCATCGTACAAACCCTACAGAAAAATTATCCTACACCCTAAACAATAGTATATTTCAAAATAAATTATTCTGGTAATGGCTTACACTACTGAGAAAGGCATTTTTATTTTTAATAAAGCCACAGAAGATTACCACAGAAGATTATTTCGAGTCCGGTTAAGTTGGAGAGACAAGGCACATTCATCCATTCTATTGCCCTGGTAAAATCGTTGCCGGATTTTCGAGTAAAAACAGGCAAAAATTTTTCAATATTGGTGGATTCCGGCAAACAGAGCTCGCAAGAAACCCGGTACTGACGACATGAATTTCGTATGCCGTTCTAGGTGAAAACCCGACAAGAAGTAATAAATGATTTCTTAACACGTGCATGGAAAAGACCCGTTTCCATGCATCTAAAGTGAATGACAAGCTTTTCATTTCGAGCGTACGGGAGGGAATAGCTATTCCCTCCTGCTACTCAAAAATGCTTTAAATTTTCGAAAATTTTCAAACGAAATTTTCAAAATTTTTTCATATTTTGCAAAATGTTTAAATGAATTTTGAAAGTTTCACACGACCCAAAATAAAAAACTTCTTATTCACTCCATATGCATAAAAACGGGTCTTTACATGCACTTGTCAAAAAAAGTACAGTGTGCACAAGACGGAGACATGTGCTCAAATCTCACCTCCATTAGAAATAGCCCCCCCCCCCCCCCCCCTAGTTGCACAATATACTATTATTGACGTTATTTATAACGTCTTATGTGAGGAAATATATATTATCATAATATCCTGATAATATCTGAAAGATATTTCGCCAGGAGAAAGTAAAGTTACGAAAACAAATAGATAATGTCTAGGTTTTCAGGATCGCCGATGACGGGATACAAAATAAAAATTTCTTGCGTCCCAGAATTTTGTGCGGAGTGCACTAAAGGCCAAATGGAATTCGGCATTAAGTCACGGAAATAAATTTTGAACCGCACACCTCTACGGTTGCAAATTCTTGATTCAAGCAAATCTTGGTATTTGTAGAAACCAAAAATTTGACTTCTTTCAATTCCAAAAATAGCCTTTATTATGCCTCGGGTAATTAATTACCTGGCCCAGTAATCGTTATTTTTTCCGGCATCACTAAACAGCTTAGCCCGAGATCTTGAATTTAAAAACAAAAATTGTCGAAAATGACCGTCCCTATCAAAAGCTATTTGAAATTCTTCAAAAATGCCTTCAAAACGAGAATTTTCGGTTTTTCGTCGGATTTTCTCATTTGAGACGAATTTTACCCTATCAAGGAGCGCGACAGCGCCGCTTTGGCAAAAAAAAGTACGAAGTACGATTTGTCGGCGGCGCGACCCTATATACTTTGAAATTAGGTGTTCCTAACCTTAAATAAAATCTCGATTGCATTTAAATCATTATTATTGCACGTATCCCCAATCTGTTGGTATCTTTGAATATATTATCCTAATCTCTTATGTCTAAAAGGTTCATCCAAAAATATTAGGTTATTAACTTAATATTGCAAGTTGAAAATTTGCTCGGTATATTTCATTTCGTTCAGAGTTTCTATCCTCTCCTGATATTTTTCGTCTCCTCCGGTCACGTGACTTCCAGTGAGTATATTAGGTATTATACACCAGTGGTTACAGTAGTTAATCTACTTTACCGACATTCGTCTGCTACTCGGCGACACGCGATTATAATCTAATGCATGTAACTCTATACGTATCTATGCATATATTGCTATACGATTATATACGCGATGCGATCAATGTCTAAACCAAAAGTAGCTTGTTGTCTATCGAAGAGATCAAAATTTAATGAAGTGCAATAGCAAGGAGAATATGCTTTGTAAAAGATGTAAAATCTCCCAAAAAAAAATTTTTTTCAAAAGTGAAAATCTTGGCAAGAAAAACACTAATAATGTTTTTAAATGTCTGAATATTGCGACGTGTAGCCTGCTCGGCTACACGTGTACATTAACACTAAATTGTCTGCGCAATCAATGTTGTTCCCTGCAGCAATTTATTATGTAGCAGAGGAACAATAACATTGATTGTCGTCGCGCCGAGGAAAATAATCTCACCTGCCAGCCTCGTGGAGCAGCGGTGGCTCCCCTGCAGGCTTGGCAGGCGACTATGCAGCACGCACCTGCTCCTGTACACACTAGGAGTCGCGTCGCGACACAAGTAAGCGGATTCTGGATGAGCACGGTGCGCGGCACGAGGCGGACTGATTAGTGCGCATCACGGTCGCGCATCTGTGAGCGTACCGCAGTAGCTCGGTGGGATGATCGAGGGGGGGGGGGCGAGAACCACCGAGAGAGAGAGAGAGAGAGAGAGAGCGAGCGCGCGCGGATAGAGGGGCTCGCACGCGAAACCGAGTATCATCGCGGAGTCGGTGAGACTAGTGGGGGGAACGCGCATACACCACTAGCGCGCACCACTAACCGAGCCATGCCACCGCACTGGCTCGGTCCAGTGCGCTAGTGGGAGTCCCGTGCACCGCGACTGCATGATGACTTGAATATAACTTCAGCGCTAGATGCCGCCTCAGGACGATATGACATGTTCGCGCTGTCACTTTCTCGCTCGTTAGACGCGGACGGAAAGGAGCGTCCGTGCGGTTGACGCCGGCGGTGTCGCGCCGCCGTTAATTAATATAGGGGGCGCGGATTCGGATTTTCCAGGAACGCGCAGGACTATTAGGATGAACGAGACTTCCTTCTCGATGACAATATTCTGGACTGCTGAACCGAAAGGACGCACTTGCTACCACCAACCCCATTCCAACGGATCCAGAGAGAGAGAGAGAGAGAGAGAGAGAGAGAGAGAGAGAGAGAGAGAGAGAGAGAGAGAGAGAGAGAGAGAGAGAGACAGAGAGAGAGAGAGAGAGAGAGAGAGATAAAGGAAGTCGCCGAGCAGTAGGAAGAAGTTGGAGTCGAAGAAGAAGATTAAGTAAGTTGTTGCATATTCGGCACTAGGTCCATTAATTATTGTTCGGTGGATGTATTGGTTGGGGTACGCAACGCGAAACGAAATTACGTGTGTCATGAACGAGTGAATACTCGTTTCGGTGCGTTGAGACGCGGTCGATCTAACTGGATCCCGCCATCTTAATAAATCTTTTGAGCCGCTGTCGATTGCTCAGCAATCCAGGAACGTACTCTGTGAGGTGTTCAAGCCTCTGTTGATCGCTAAGCGATCCAGAAGTCATCGATTAATTGCGTAGCGCCGCTGTTGATCCCCAAGCGACCCAGCTTCGAACAAAGGGAATTATTGAGCCGCTGTAGAATCGATAAACGATCCAGCAATGGTCTCTGGTGTTGCGTAGCGCCGCTGTTGATCGCCAAACGATCCAGCCTCATTAAGAAGAACCATCTAGCAGCTGTCGATGAACAGATCCAGCAATTAGGAGAACACTAAGTCGAGACGCCGTTCGCCCTTTTAAGTCCGGCAATCCGAAACTCCTATAAAATACTCGCGTGGCGTCGTCTCCGATCGAGCGGCTGTAGCATTATCCTCTCAACGAGTAGTAGTCGCGGTTTCGCCTTACAAATCACTGTTGTTCGTATCGCTACGGAAGCATCCCTTATTGCGGTGGTTTTCGCGACGTTTTAGGAGATTTTTGCGCTTTTCAGCAAATATTCACACTGCGGGAAAGGCGACAATGAGCGAATGAATACCAGCAATTCCCAGAGGGCAAATCTAACGACCGAACGCCATCTTGACGGACGCCGCGTCCTTTGATCACGACGCCGACGCCATTTTGGGCGATTTAAATGCGGAATTTAGAGTCACGGAAGCACGGTTGATCTTGTTTGTTTTCCTAGTAAAAGTTCGTTATTTGTTCGTCAAACCAGTAACCAGGTATTATCATGTTTATTTTGTGAGTTCGTTTATCATCGAATAACCTCACGCGCCGAGTTCAAAGCTGAATTATTACGGGTAAACTTGTAATCAGACCAAGTCTGATCCATACTGGGGGTTGCAGAATCAACGATTATTGTTGTTCAGAATAAACATTGTGTAACAAGCTTTATTTCTACACCTCTGCCACGCCAGGCACACCTGTTCCTAGACCTATACGTTGTCCCCTTCTGTAGATTTAAGAGTCCGCGGTACGGAGATCGAAGTAAAAACTAGTGTAAACTGATTGTTTGCGTCACCGGAATCGGTTATAAAAAGCGCAAAATCACAATATAAAAATGTCAAGTAAATGTTTTTTTGCTATACACATTAAGATATAAAATTAAAGTTAAAATTATGTTTTCGCAAAAAATGATATTTTAATGCGTATAGAAAAAAACATTTACTTGACATTTTTATATTTAGAGATTTCACTCCGTTTATTAGTCTTTTTCTTACCAAGATTTTCACTTTTGAAAAAAGTTTTTTTTTTTGTTTTAAATTATTCGTAGTCGTCGTGCCCTATTTTAAATCGTCTAAAGTGAGAAAATCCGACAAAAAAAAAGCAAAATTCTTGTTTCGAACGCATTTTTGAAGAATTTCGCCCTGTTTCCAAATAGCTCGCATTTTTTATAGGGACGGTCATTTTCGACAATTTTTTTTTAAATTCAAGATCTCGAGCTAAATGGTTCAGTAACGCCAGAAAAAATAATAATTATTTTAAAAATAGTTATATAGACACACGCATCCATCGGATAGGCTGCAGAGTAAGGAAAAAACTACTCCCTTGGGAGGAAAAACATTTTTTCCCAAGTAGTTTTTTCTCGCTTCCAAGAAAAACTCGATTTTTTATTCATTTTACATGCATGGAAAGTGCACGTATAATGAAAAAGTATTTAAATATTTATTTTATGGGTAAGGGAAACATTTTTAAAATAAATATTAGAAAGAGTAGAGATTAGAAATTCAAAATTTATGAACTGAAATTTTGAAATTAAAAAAAAATATAAAACAAAAATGTTGAATTGAAATATTGCGAAAGGTGATATTTGTAGTTAAAATATTGCAAAAGCGATATTTTTAGGAATTTCCAAATTTAGGTTTTCAAAATTATATCTTTACAATATTCTAGGAATCAAAATTTTACCTTTCGTTATAATTCAATTCGTAATTTTTGTCTTTCAAATATTTATTTTTCAAAATTTTTACCCTCACCCATATTTTATGTCTATCAATAGGTTGAATATTAGACAATCTCTGAAAATTAACTGTAGATTGCATATCAAAAATCGAGGAAAATTTTGAAATGTTGTTGAAATTATGAAATTAAACAATTTCTAAAATGAAAATTTTGAATTGAAATATTAGGAAATAACGAGAGTTTAGAGTATCTTGTTTTGAATTTAGAATTTAAGATTTATTTTTTTGACTATCATAGTTTTTAAATTTTTTCTGTTTAAAAATTTTACTTTCCTTTATAGATCAATGCGTAATGTTTGTATTTTAAATCTTTATTATTTAAATTTTTACTTTCATCCCTATTAGGAATTGAGATTAGAAAAAAAAATCTTAACAAAACTTGAATGTTATCACTATAGCAACATATATTTTAACCGAGCGATGTTAGTAGTGAGGTGAATCGCGCTAGTTACTATTACAAGTTTTCCTTGAAAGGAAGCAATACTTTTTAAAGGTTGAAACATTAAAGAAAAATTGATCTATAAACAATCAAAAAATTAATTAACTATTATTTAAAGGTGTATCCGTACTATTAAACTGCTTTGTCAACTACTTCTTCTATGCACTTTTTCTAATTCTTCCTAGCATTTGCACCTTAAAATCTCAGCTCTATACTTCACTATACTTTGCACTAGAGTAGAGGTGTGCGAGTACCCGAAAAACTCGAGTCGGGTCAAGTCAAGTTTTTCTTTCGGGGAGAAGTCTCCTCTCGCACAAACCTAAAAACTAATTTTTTTATCCTGATCGTCTATGTTTTTTAAAAATGCGGGCACAATTTGTTCAGGTTCTACGTGTTTTTTGAATAAAAATATCGATGTTACACGATTATCTCTGAAAGACTTTTATCAATCAGGCTAAAAATTTATGTGCAAACTCCCCTCGTAACAGTAAGGTGCCAAATTTATTTTGAGCTTGATCCTGCATGTATACGCAGAATGCAGTCACATCCAAGAATCGCTATAAACGGTTTTTTGACTCTAACTCAAATTCTATGCATTCTACTAAAAAAAAGTTGAATAGAAAAGTTGAAGATTTAGAGAAAATACAACTTTTTCCTATTGACACTTAAGCGTGAACATGTTTTTAATTCGAGTTAAGAGGCCAAAATCGATTTTTTTAAAGCAATAAACCAGTATTCATCATAAAACTTTTAGGCTATACATTTAACATAAAAATCTTAAATGTAAAAGTTGTAGATATTTTGAAAACACAACTTTTTATTGTGACAAACATTTCTTCAAAACGCTTATACATAAACAACCCTAGAAACGATTTTTGGTACATATAATTCCCGGTTGAAAATAATCATATGATAATCATATGATACTTTTGACCGAATCCTCATATGAGAATCATATGATTGTCATATGATATATCGTAAATTCTCATAAAAATAAATAATATTTTACTACTTGATACTTATTAATTATCTTTCTTTGTACTGCTGATTTGTAAGTTTCATCGAGAATTTATTTTTTCATAGATATTACATTGAAAAAAATACGGACTTGTGAAGATTTGAACCCTGAGCCCCAAGATTATGAAGCAATCGTTTTACCACCGAGCCATCGTGATCTTTGATGTCGATCATCTACTGATTTTGCGTTTTTATAAGATTTACCAATGAATTGAGTGGCGGGCGTACTACTTTTCGTACATGTATCGAACGTTATTTTTTTATACAGGGGCGGAAAATGTGTTTGAACGCACGCGGAGCGTGCGTAAAAGTACATTTTACGCACACTGTATCGAAAAAGTACTTATACGCCCACTATACACGCCGGTCAGAAAACGACTACTTTAGTCCCTAATTTTAGGTCAAAAAAACGCGAAAATCGTGCATGTGTTACAAAATAGTATATTGTGTACCAAGGGCGTAAAGTGGGCTTTTTTAGGCCGAGTGTGGATTTTGCAGTACGGGTCAAGGCGAGTTAGCCCGAGCCGAAGGCGAGGGCGTTTACGAGCCGCAGACGAGTACTGCAAATCCACGAGGCCAAAAAGCCCACTTAGCCCTTGGTGCACACCATATTTTATGTAACACGCGGACGTATTTTCGGGTTTTTTCGTACGTGTTAAGAGGGACTGATGTGACTATTTTTTGACACGGCAACCGTGCTCTTGTCTTGTTCAAACATTATATAAAATTCAAATTCATTTTTGTTTTTTTTTTTTTGTAAATAAATAATTGATTTTAACAGTACCGAATTTATAATGAGAAAATTGGAAAAAAATGAAATAAAGTATTATGTAAAGGGTTTTAATGAAAAGAATAAGAAATTTCGACAATGTAATTATATTTAGTTATAAATTATATATTTTTCAAGAACATAACAGTTTGTACATTTTTTTATTTAATAATTTTTTCAAAATTAACAAATGCAAATTTCTCAAAATCAACTTTTTTTTTTAAATTACAAAACAAAAATTTTGCGGGCAATAAAGGCCATTATTGCCCGCTGTTTGAATATGCGGGCAATAAAGGTTTTTATTGCCCGCTAAAATAACTTTTTTGCCCGCCGGTCAAAAAAGAGTCACTTTAGTCCCTATTAATAGGTACGAAAAACGCGAAAATCGTTCGCGTGTTACATAAAATGATTTTTTAAAATCACTAAAATGTAGTAAAATTACATGAGGTTCCAACTCCACGTATAACAATTTTACTACTCTCAGCTACGTAAAATTACAAAAATCTAGCAATTGTACTATTCTTGTTGTAAAATTGCTCCACCCAGCGTAGGTCGGATTAGTTTACTACTCTTAGCGTTGTAAATTTACAGGGGTCAGATTCTCGCGTTCAGTGTGAAAATACTACCGCCGTTGTAAAATTACAGCGCGCAAAATAGTAAAATTACTATATACCGCTATGAATTTACTTGTATTGTTGTAAATTTACTGTGCTGAGCGTAGGACGGATTGGTTTATACTGGGTTAGTAATATTACGACAAAATTTTTTACAGTTTAATCCTGAAAATAGGCCGCCCCGCGGACGAGCATAAATGTAGTGCGCTTTTCTAACTGGGATTCACAACTGCAGTTACGAGAACAGTAAGAGCAGTGCGTTTTTTGCGACTTCTATAGAGATTGACCACGACCAGCTTAACCTATAAGCTTATTGCTTAGTTTATATACGAACGAAAAGCAATTCGCTTGTATAAGCTTTATGAGCTCTCACTTTCATTGCTTCCTGCTTTACTGAGGCTGTATTAAAGCCATACGTAAATGTAATTATAAAATTTCGAGTGGTATGTTAAATATATGGTTAAAACATAATCTCGAGTAGTGCGAGAAACTCGAGTAACTCAAAAGATTCGAGTAACCCGAAAAATTCGAGTAGATCGGAAAATTCGAGTAGTTCAAAAAATTCGAGTAGTTTGAAATATTCGAGTAACTTGACTCGACCCGGTACTTGACTCGAGCTCGTCTAGTCGAGTTTTTCGATCGAGTAACTCGACTTTTCGAGTACTCGTATACCCCTACAAGTAATCATAAAGAGCCACCAATACACATTGATTCAGTCACATAGTTTATATATAAAAACGAAAACTAACCGTATAGTCACAGTCACACTACGCGCAATGAGAATTATCTATTTATATTAATAAAAAAGTTTTAAACGACTAAAAAATTTGGAAAAAATTTGTAAACATCTATAATAAACAAATTAAGTTTTTCGGTTTTTTCATAGATACTTCCCCTTAGGGGGGTAAACCACCCCTAACACAAAATAACTATAAGTATACTTCAATCCATAATATTTTGTAGAAGGTTTGTATATAGGGGTTTCCGAGATCGCTCTTTGCAAATCTGATATCAGATTTTGAAAATTCAAAATGGCGGAACCAATGTGGTGGACGAAAATGTCGAAAAAAAATTTTAACTTTCATAAAAACTTGTTATAAATGTGTGATCTTTGTAGCCTGTACATGTGAACTAAAGAGCCTTAAACCCTAAACCCCTAAAGAACAAATAGGCTAAATGGTTGTGCTTTTTAACCAAACTACCTCAAATTCCTAAATTTGTAAACAAGAAAATTCTGTGTGTGAAGCAGTTTTATAATTTCCGTAGAAATTGTTATCAGAATGTTATTGAAATTCCTTTATTGTAAATTCAACTTATAATTTATTTTTGTTTATAATATTAGAGTATAATAATAATCTACAATCTTTTATCTTTTGCCATAGTGCATTTTTTGTATTGAGCATAAAATATATTATTTTACGATGTTTTTACAATAATGGTAGTCCTCATAAAAGTGTTTAAAGCACAATGCTTTTTTGCACCAACCACATCGTACAATTGCAATGTTTGTGCATCCTTCTATTTCACAATGTGTTGCACAAGACTTTCCAAAACTGAAATCTATAGGATTATCAAATTTATCTGGTTTTTCATTGACGTAACCGCTTTTATACCAGGAATATTTAAACAAATCTATATATCTCGGTGAAGACAGTTGGTTGTGAACCAATGATTGAAGTTTAATTATATTATTTCTCACATGTAAATTCATATCATGATCCATTAACATTACATTATCAGAAAATGTTCGGACAAAGTTTTTCCAAATACGGAATCCATAGACATCAAGTGGTTGTATTTTTCCTGTGGTTCCAGTTGGAATTTTTTTATGTTAATAATTTTATTTTGTGGCATTGTTTCTTCTATAACTTTGTCACAATGACCACTCCAAGAATCAAGTAATAGTATTGAGTGATGGCCTACATAGGGATAAAATATTGTTTCCAACCAGATTTTGAAGTGATCTGCAATTAAACGACTTACTAATTAACTGATCAACGATATTACAATGTAAAAATTGTTATTAGTTCCCTTACTTGTTGTTAATTTTCCAGATTTGGATGCTTCCACGTACACGTTTTCTGGTCTAAATATGTTTTGTTCTACAATAGGGCCAAACTTGCCACTTGGTTCCTTTAAAACAAGAAATAGCGGTGACAACAGTTGTCCAGTAGCTGATATTAGTGGCTGTATAGTATAACTATGCGTTGTTGCTCAAATTGACTGTACCAGACATTGCACTTGCTTTTCTCCTTCTACTGCTAATGTTCTTCCAGAATGCATTTCTAGCTGAAATCCGCTCTGATCTGTATTATACAAATTTTCGAGTCCAATCCTTGGTATACACGATTTAACGTCATCGATAAATGCTTCAGCTTTAGCCGTAAGTTCTGCACTACTTTCTAGTGTTTTTCTTGTTATGAACTTATTTATTTTCCTAGAAACTATTCGGTGTGCTTGCTTAAATTTGAGTAACCAATGTTTAGAAGCTTTGAATCTAATATCATCCAAACCAATTTCTTTTTTAGCTTGTAAGGCCCATCGAATTATATCTTCATCATGGATAATTGAACCACTGTCGAGAGCTACTTGAAAATTACCCAGGGTATACTGACAAATTTGTGCTACTTTTTCTCTATACGTGCCACCTTTATTAATTGAATGAGCCCAACGACGTAGCTGACTAATAGATGATACTTTTTTTAATCTGTTTTGCACTGTTTTGAGACTTAAATTTTGCTTCGTTTTGCTACTTCTCCAAAATTCTACAGCTCTTTTTTTGTATTCAAAATCTAGTTCTTCATTATCTGCTGTACATTGATTTGTTGGTGCTATATCCGGATCAGGAAAATGATGTTGCACTTCATCTTCAATTATTTCCACATTATGGTCTTTATACTCTTCTTGAAAATCCAAAGAGTCATCAGTAATCATTTCTACATCGTTGAAATCATGTGTTGCATCTATTAAAATTTCTTTTATTTTTTCGGCCAACTCTGTTTCGTGATAATTCGTGACACTATCTGGTATGTTTAACGCTTGAAAGTATGCTAATAATAAGTTTAGAACGTTTAACGGATTAATTTTCATTTTTCAATCTAAAATGAAAACAAGCGGTAAAATTTATACAAGCTGTGTTTTTGCATGTAAGGCACGACTGCTACATTTCTACCAGAATAAAACGAGTGAATGTAAATTGAATCAAATCATTAATTTATGCATTGGAGAAGAATTCTCGTTCCACTTTGTGATGTTCGGAAAACTCTATTTTTGGTTTTATTCAACTTTTATTCACTTTGAAATTGAATAATGTAAATCTATATAAAATCACTAAAGAAAATTTTCTACAACTGTATGATACCACTGACAAACAAAAAGACGTACTATTCGTACTTTCCGGCATCGAACTAGAATACCCACAAAACTCACTCACTGCCTAAAAAATAACACAGGCAGCTGAGGTAAACTCTCGATGAAAACAATCTAAAAGAAGAACATACTGATTCGCACATATTGTCAACAACTTTTATGAGTGAAAGACATTTATCTGTGGAATTATCATTGAATGTACGATAACATTCATTAAACTAATGAATGCATATAAAATTGCCTTTCAATAACAACGTGTTCTTTAATTGCAAATGAAGTTCGAGTATTAATATTCTTTTATGTATTTTTACCAATAACAAAAATTATCATAGTAATATAATAATAATAATAAGAAAAAGAAGAATAAGCATAATTGCAATAGCAATAATAACAGTAATACTGATAATAGCAATGATAATGAAAAATAATAATAATAATTAGAATAATATTTATTATTAAATTTAGATTTTTTGATAAATTCATTAAATCGTAGCAAATAGTATTATTATGGAATTCCAGACTGTAAATATTTTACTATAGATACAATAATCATTACTTCGAGAATTCATCTAAAAAACTTTCGGCTTACGAAATAATTGTAACAATGAAAAACTCCCAAGTTTGACAACATAAAATTTTATTACAAAACGCAAAAGAGTTTGATAAACTAATTTTATTAACCTATGTTTTTTCATTTGCAAAAAAGTGTGGACTTTTTGAATTTATAAAATTATATAATTATGCAATTTATGAAATACCTTATAATTTATGAAATTACTTTTGAAATTATGCTAATTTATAAAAGCAGAAAAATAAATAATCTTTGATTGAAACATAAAACGAGACGTTATTTGTTACATACAAAATGATAGAATAAAATATCGGTAATATGTCTATACTCGTGTCTACGGTAAAGCATAGGCCTTCGGCTTGTCTGGAGGTTAGGGGTTTGGAGTCGTTTGGTTAAAAAGCACAACCATTTAGCCTATTTGTTCTTTAGGGGTTTAGGGTTTAAGGCTCTTTAGTTCACATGTACAGGCTACAAAGATCACACATTTGTAAACAAGTTTTTTTGAAAGTTAAAATTTTTTTTCGACATTTTCGTCCACCACATTGGTTTCGCCATTTTGTATTTTTAAAATCTGATATCAGACTTGTAAAGAGCGATCTCGAAAACCCCTATATACAAACCTTCTACAAAATATTATGGTTTGAAGTATACTTATAGTTATTTTGTGTTAGGGGTGGTTTACCCCCCTAAGGGGAAGTATCTATGAAAAAACCGAAAAACTTAATTTGTTTATTATAGATGTTTACAAATTTTTTCCAAATTTTTTAGTCGTCTAAAACTTTTTTATTATATAAAATTTTTTTTCGATATTTCCGTCCGCCATATTGGATCCGCCATTTTGAATTTTCAAAATCTGATAGATTTGTAATCAGCGACCTCGAAAACCTCTATATACAAACTTTCTACGAAATATTATGTATTGAATTACATATTTACAGTTATTTTGTGTTAGGGGTGTTTTACCCCCTTAGGGATAATATTTATGAAAACACCGAAAGACGTCAACTAAATTTTGTTATTAAGGATGTTTAAACATTTTTTCCAATTTTTTTTAGTCGGTTTAAACATTTTTATTATAAAATTATGCCAAAAAATATATGTTTTCAACCCCTAAAAAATAGAGGATGCTACCCTTACTCTTCAAATCACCATGAAATACTTGCTCTTTTTGTAAGAAATAACCTCCAATTTGTTTCATTGAAAAATATTAATTTTAAGCCGAGATATTTAAAAAAAACGCTTTTTGGGGGTTAACTTTAGGGGAGGTTTTTACCCCTTAAAAGTGAAAATTAGCCGATAAAAAAAAATACGTGTCTCTTATTTTTTTATGTTCTACAACATATATGAAAATCATCAAAATCGGTGAGTTCGGGTTGGGTACCTTTCCTTGTGAGAAGCACTTAGCGGTACTCAACCCTAGCTTTTACGTTCCCCTGCATCAGTCCTTATCTTAATAATTTGTGCGAATCTTGGTTTGAAATTGTAAGAATTTAAATAGAATATAAAGTTCCGTTTGATAACCCACGTGTTTCAATTCTCCCGAACCGCCCTCTCTTCCTACCATTCTCGGGGCAGCTAGCCGAGCACAAACATCCCGCAAAACCTCGCACCGGGAAACAAAGAATCGCGAGACGCTGACGCTCGTGAGGAGCGTTTGGCGCTACCAGGTTACTTTCCAAGCCCCGGATAAGGAATTGCACAGTATCTTGGGTAGCACGAAAAACCTAAGTTACAAAGAATAGAGCTAGAGGAGAAAAGAGCGGCACGGCTGCAGAATATGAACTACAGCAGTAACCAGATAGAGAAGATACTAGAGATAATAGGGAACGAGAAACACAAAGGAAGAGGAATTCAGAACCTCGCGAGGATTTCAATAGACGCAGGGAGGAAAGGAGACAGGAAGTAGAAGGGGCAGCACACCGAGTGGGGAAAGAGGCAGAAAATGCAGCAGAGGAGGGTAGAGTCTTAGGTCTTAGAAAGTTTTAGAAGGAAAGAAAAGAAAGGAAGAAAAAGAAAGGAGAGAAGTCTCGAAGAAGAAAAAAAAAAGAAAAGAGAAAAATATAGAAATACTAAAGACAGAAGAAAAAAGCCCATTCGAAAACATAGAAATCTTTCAAAATCTTTGATATCAAAATTTTCACCATGACAAAGCTTTCTCTTGGAGAAAGCAAAAGGCAGAGACAAGAAAGGCAGAAAGAAAGGAGGAGAAAAGGGCAAGCAAAAAGAGAGCTAAGGAACCTAGTTTTTAAAGAATAAAGAGGCAGGTCTAAGGAAAGAGATCGAGAAAGTGAAAGAAGCGAGAACAGGGAAAATGTTCTGGAATATGGTAAATAGGAGAAAACAAGGGAAAAGAGAGCAGGTAGACAAAGAGACAAAAAGTGAAAGGTGACTGGAGTATTTCAAGGGATACCTGAAGAAGAAATAAGAACAGAAATGCACAGAGGGAGAGACGGACAGCGAAATAGGCAGGAACGAAGAAAACTAAAAGAAAGAGGAAGGAGGGATAAATATAGAAAAGGTAAAGGAGATAATAAAAAAAAGTAAGAGAGAAAAAGGCCTTAACGGAAGATGGAATTCAGAACGAGGCATAAAAGTATGGAGAGAACAAGCTGATAGGACAACTAACGACAATACGTGTCTCTTATTTTTTTATGTTCTACAACATATATGAAAATCATCAAAATCGGTGAGTTCGGGTTGGGTACCTTTCCTTGTCAGACTTCCTCACCAACTGCGGGGGAACGTACTCACTGAAATGATTATGCGACTAATAATCATGGTGTGCTTGCATCATGGTCTTCTCCTGCCATGACAAACTGACCGACGCACCGCCTGGCGGACCAATATAATGTAGTGAGCGCGAGGAGGGCTTAAACGCCTAGTTTTATCCTAGATATTTTATTTATATTCCGTACAAAATGTTCATTATTGTCTTAACGTGCGTCTGATCCATATCCTCTGTATTATAAGTGGAGATATCTTCTTACGATAAAATATATACAAATTTTTCCTTCCACTTCTAAACAGCTTGATGTTCTATTAGTTTTATATGCATAAACAATGGCCTCTTTCGCATATTATGACAAGGTGAGCAGGTCCACCTAGCCGACTTGCACTAACAAATTTGCACTGATATAGCAGTACGACAGTGGTCCAGTGGCTAGGAAACTCGATTTCTAGATAGGCGGTTTGAATTAAAATCCTAAAACCATTACATTACTTTTCGTTTCTTGAAAAGCTTTATCCCGTCAAAATGAATATATTGAATTAGTTGACTTAATACCATATTTTCTTTGATTTATTGTTAACTGATAGAAATTATAATTAATTATAAATTTTACACTGTTTTCAGTTTTCTAGATGACTTAGATCGGTTAGGAGCTAAAGAATATCAACCAACAGAGCAAGACATTCTTCGAACTCGTGTAAAAACTACTGGCATAGTCGAAGTACATTTTTCATTCAAAAATCTGAATTTCAAGTAAGATGATTTATTTCTTTTTTATTCGTATTAATCCTCATGTGCCGAATGTAGCATATTTGAAGAAAATATAAATAGACCATAAAGATAAAGATTTTTTAGTAGTACTATTCTCCACATAGTTAAATAAAACAGGCCCTAAAGCAAAGGACTTTTTAACTGTGTTGCATAAATTTCATAAGCTACATTAATTTTTCTTTCATAAAATAATCATCAGTATAAATATTTTAAATGCTTAACGGTATATAAATCATGCTTTTTAGGAGGCAAAGGTTTGCGTGTCTGCATATTTTACGCCCAAAACAATTTTAGTGTTATTATTTTTTTTTTATTCATTTATTTATTTATTTTATTATTAAACGGGCGGAATGCCCTTTACACAGAGAAACAAAATACAAATTGTAATAGTACAGTAATACAGGTGTTCGAAAATTAGTTTGATATGCGGAGAGAGAGCGAGAAGGTTCCAGAAGCTGGTCAGCTTAATTTCAAATTCGACAGTTTTCGCTAGCCCGCACGGCATCAATGAGATTGCCATGGCAACGCGCACTCGCTCGCTCCTATTCTGTCTCTCTCCGCCTGTTTCGCGAGCGGTCTTCTGCCGCTTTCGCTGATTTGTGTTGTTCAGTTTTCGTATTGCCGAAGCGCTGTGAGGACTCGCCTCACAGTGTCGACCGTTAAACAATATCGTTTGTTAACGCGTCGGTGCTCTAACACTCTGCTAATACTCTTCACTTTTCCATAGTCAATACATTTGTAATCACACTCTTTTCTTTTCAATAAACATCAATAGTTTGACGGTATACATAGTATACCTTTTCATCTCAAATTTAAAGAGCGTGTTATTATTTTCACATTAATTGTTTTGATCCACAAGTCTCTATCAAATTCGAGAGACTATAAATAACAGGAAAAACGGTATAAACAATAAATGTCAAGAGTTTGGAACGGTCTAGAGTCAGTATTCAATAGTATTCGATAGATCAATCATCTAGCTAGTAAGCTAAGGATAAATATCGGACAGACGATTTAAATTAAAAACCGATTCTTTACATTGCAGCGTCGGGGAATTGAGTTCCACTGACGCTTCAATCGATTGATAGAGCTGAAAAAGCCCAGGTTCGAGGTAAAGGTGCTTTCATTCAGATTTCTAAAGTTTCTAATCGGATACGCGGCCGTCCTACTAACGAAAAGACTGTTCAGGTACTCACAGTCAGTGAAACCGTAAACAATCTTGTACGTCATAATACATTCAAAATGATAAAGGGTCGTGTCCACCGTTGGGTGTCACACTCCTCTGTAATTGCTAATTAATCATGACTAAATTTATGTAAAGGTTTACCTAGCTTAAAAGCAATGTATCTAAGGAAATAATGACTATGGATTCGAGTTTGTTGATCAAATAATGGCAATGAGGACCCCAAATTTAAGGACAGTATAACAAATGAGGTTGAACCAGAGATTTAAATAAGTAGATTAATGCAGAGGGGTCCAAGAAATCAACGGTGGATCGCTTAATAAAATTGATTAGGCATCCACCTGCTGGGAAAATGTCATTGCAGAGTCAAAGACAACACCCAGGTCCTTAATCGATTCAACTCTAGGCAGTCTAACGCCGTCAATGCAGTAGTCGAGCGACAAAGGGGTCTGCCTTTGCTGAACGAAATAACGGAGCACTTACTGACATTGAGAGACAGACCGTTAACAATCGACCACACAGCGAGAGAATCCAGGTCCCTCTGAAGTCTGAGAGCGCCCTCGGCTGAGGTTACACGCATGAACATTTTTACATCGTCAGCATACATCAGGACCTGTGCAGACTCGATTCTCGGTATTGGATCGTCAATATATATACAGAAAAGAAGTGGTCCAAGGTGAAAGCCCTGAGGTACACCAGACATAACACGCTCTGGTCGAGAGTAACTACGCTATTAACCCTGACAGCCTGCGATCGGTCAGTCAGATAGAAGCATAATAGATCAAAAAGTTTGCCGCGCAATCCGAAATTTCAGTTTCATTGTAAGTCGCTTGTGGTTGACTGAGTCGAACGCTTTGGACATGTCTGTATAAATTGCATCAGTTTGCAAATGACTACACAGAGACTCAGACACAAAATCGTTAAATACTAATATGTTCGTTGGAGTAGATCGGCCGCTAATAAAGCCGTGCTGCTGCTTAGCTAATTTCGAAATAAGTGAATTAGACATTTCAGATGCGAGATACGCGTCAAGGATCTTGGGGATACAGCTGATCGTCGAGATCGGACGATAATTTAATACGTTTCGCCTATCCCTATTTTTAAAAATCGGTACTACATAGGAAATAGCCAGAGCGCAGCAAAGAATCGAAGATCCGGACAACAGGCTGCTCCAAAACAGCCCAGCACCGCTTTACAAAATATGGTGGGATCCCGTCAGGGCCGCCGTTGATGCTGTCATCCAAGTTAGCCACTATGCCCCGTAAAGTTTCAATGGACAGTACAACGTCAGAGAGGCAGAATTTAGGATCAATTATAGGCGCCATATTACTTAGAGCATTTGTTTTGAAAACGGAGCTAAAATATTTGGAAAGAAAGGCTGGCAACCTCAACATCATCAGAGGCCCTAGATGGACCGCAAAATATATTGGACGGAATACTTGAGTCGCTTCTCAAGTTTTTCACAAAGGACCAAAATGTCCGTAAATTAGGCTTAAAGCCCGTTTTGACAGACGAGATATAGTCGCGGTATTTGTACCTAGACATTTTAATACACACAGCTCTCAGCCTCTTAAATTCAATTTCATCATTCTTACATATAGACGAGATTTCCACGAGATATGAGCGATTTTCTTTTTACGAATCGCTTCCATAAGATCAGCATCATACCATATCGGGTAAGAGTTGAGGGACTGCTTCGAAGTTGGAAAAAATTGAGAAATAAGATCACTTAAAATACCATTAAATTTGTCCACAGTCAGTTAAGGATCGACCGATAAAGAACTAAAAACAGTCTCCCAACTCTCCTCCGACAGGCGAACTTTAATTGCATCATAGTCGGCCGCATAAAATTTACATACACACAGTGTCAAACGCCTTGCTAAAGTCAAAGAGAAGGAGTAGTGTTACTTTCTTTTTGTTTATCCCAGCCCTGGCATCATCAGTTAGCTTAATTAGGCCAGACTGAGTGCTGTGACCAGTGCGGAAGCCTGTTTGAAGGTTGTCTAGTAAGAGCCTTGATTCAAGGTATTCTGAGACTTGCCTGTGCACTAGCCACTCCAGAGCCTTGGAAAGAAATCAGAGAAGTGAAATCGGACGGTAATCAGTCAGGGCTGTTGGTGAACTGATTTTGTTGCGTGCGCGCACAAGTGACAATTTCCAGGCAGATGGGAAGTAGGGTTCGCTCAGGGACAGGTTGAAAATATGACTTAGTAAGGGAGCAAGAACCGGCAATGCTTTTGAGATGACAACCTGTGGGATGCCGTCGCTCCCCATTGCCTGAGTGTTAAAGTGCGATACCGCAGCCAACACGTCCGATTCCGTTATAGGGTTGAATTCGAAATGTTCCGGGAGGTCAAGACTTTCCAGGGTAACAAGATAATCCTCAACAGCAGGAGCCAGCGGATCGTTTGAGATCGCGCTGAAATGCGTGTTGAGTTCATCTATGGTAAATCTAGATGGTAAGGGGGCCTTGGTGGCAGAAATTCCAAGTTTCTCCAGCTCTTTCCAGTGCGACGCTGTGCCTCCCAACACAGGTGCGCAACACTTGACGCCTCGTACGCGCCAAGATTTTTCGTTAATCTCGGGATTTAACGTAATCGCCGACGTTTGGGAGAACGTGGGGGGAAAGAAGGAGGAAGTAATCACACAATTTATTAAATTGTATTGCACGTATATTTATCCCAGCCCTTTCTTACAACGTGGTGGCCGTAGCCGCCCACACACAATAGCCACGCAGAGCTCGTCGTCACACCTCTACTCTCATATACACACGCGCGCCTCGAAGCTCCCGCCTCTGACGTCGCGCAGTCTGACCCGTCTGCTCTCCCTCTCTCACACGCCCGAATTTCGGCTCGGCGCGACCCGCTCTAGTAGCGACACGACCGGCGCGCTCTCTCTCTCTCTCTCGCGCTCTTCTCGGAGCTCGCGCGCACCGACTTTGCCTCGCGTTGGCAGCAAGCCCGACCGAGCAGCGAGGATTTCTCGGACGCCCCGATGCTTCTCTCTCTCTCGCTCTCTCTCGCTTTTGAGTAGGGGCGGCAGCGGGAACAACAGGAGATTTGGCGACGTACAACTCCAACTCCCTCTGCGCCCGTCTGCTTTCCTCTGCCTCCGAGCTCTCTTTCCCTCGTGACTCGGTGGATGGCTTCTGCCTCTCCATCCGAATCCTGCTCTCCTCCTCTCTCGCGACCTCCTCTCTGATTAAGCCCAAACGCCAGGGAATCGAGATCGCCTGGCTTAGTCTTGTGATCGTCTCCGTCCTTGGCCTCTCCTCGTTGCTCCCATCTCGCTGCTGGCTGCTCACTGGCCTCGTCATCAGACCAGCTGTGGATTGGCGCAGGCGCAGCCTTGGTGTGGTCGCGCCGATCCTCAGGCTGGTTATCCCCGCCCCTGAAACCTGCAGAGGCGTCGACGACGTTGCTGGCGTTGGCAGTCTAGCTGGTGATCTTGCTACCTGGGCGAACGTCGGTCGTGGCGGTGCAATGTTGGTCGGTGGCGGGCCGGTCGGCACCGTCTCTCTCTCTCTCTCTCGTCCTCTGCTCGCTTCATCCTAAAAACACAAATGAATTAGTATTTTTGCTTAGCCTTTCGCGGCGGGACCCAGCGCTTAAGTTCATCCACGTAAGCCTTTGTCAACCGTCGCGATTTTCCGTCACTGTAGCCTAGTACATAGACTATCGGGGATTTAACCTCGACAATCTCATACGGGCCTTCCCAGTGCGGAGCTAGTTTTTTAGAAACACTCTTGGCTGCGTCGGATAGGACATGGGTCTTTCGCATGACCTCATCTCCTACTTGAAATTGCGCGTTTTTCCGTCCCTTGTTATAAATGCGTTCTTCTTTTTCGGTTGCAGCGCTCGTGTATTTCCCCACTAAATCTCGCAGCATATCTAATCTCTTCATCCTGTCCACCCACTCATCTGGCTCCCTTCTTTCCATGGGTTTTCCTCCCTCGATCTCCCGTCGTAAACTTAACACCGGACGAGGATGTCGCTCGTAGTTGAGAAACGCAGGAGAGACTCGAGTAGAAGCTTGCGTCGCGTGTTAATGGCATGACGAAACTCGTGGAGATGCAAATCCCAGTCGCGATGATCGGAGTGGTGATATGTTTCACACCGTAGACTTCCAACACCTTCTTCAAGTGTTGGTTGTCGAACTCCTTTCCGTTATCGGTTAAAAAATATTCAGGGGTTTCCCACCTGAATAAAATCAACTCCTCAAACGCTCTGGCTACTGACTTCGCATCTGCCTTCCTCAACGGCTTCAATTCGATCCAGCGTGTAAACAAGTCTTGGAACACGACTAGATATTTGAATCGATTTTTGCTCGGAGGAAACTCCATGAGATCAGCTGCGACGATGACCTAAGGCCGCTCGACGACTCGCCGTCCCATAAGCCCTTTCGCTCCGCTTTGCGCCGTTTTATATTTTTGGCACTCCTCGCACGACTGTACGAACTTGTACACGTCGTGATAGGCTCCTCGCCAATAGTACTCTCGAGCCACTCGGTCATATGTCTTCTCTATTCCCAAGTGACCCGAGGAAGGCGGACAGTGTGCATCTCTTATTACTCTCTCCTTCTGTTCCTCCGGCACTACCAATCTCCACGCTTCCTCGCGGTGTGTTATCGGGTCCAGCAAGGCATCCTTGTGCCAACGATAAAGCACTCCATTTTCGATACGCCATCCTAGGTACTTCTCCGGGAATTTTTCAACTTGTTCTCGCAATTTTAAATATTCCGGATCTTGTACCTCCTCAAAAGCGGCAACAGCGTCCTCGCCATTGTCGTCGCTTCGGGATAACGCATCCGGAAAATGATTTAGTTCACCTTTTCGATAAATCACGTCAAATTGCCACTGTTGCAACTCAATTGCCCATCTTGCTAGGCGACCGCTGGGATCTTTCAAATTCCTCAGCCACTGCAGACTTTTGTGGTCTGTTATCACGCTGAAGTCGTACCCCTCAATGTACGGCCTCAGCTTTCTGATAGCCCAGACCACTGCCAAGCATTCTTTCTCCGTCGTCGTGTAATTTCTCTCGGCAGAAGTTAGTACACGACTAATATACACTATCGGGTGCTCGCCATCGTCATGGTCTTGAGTCAAAACGGCCCCGATAGCTGCGACACTGGCATCGCATTGCACTTTGAACGGCCTTGTAAAATCAGGCCGAGCAAGTACAGGGGCCACGGTGAGCGCGTGTCGGAGAGCTTCAAAAGCCTCTTGTTGCTCATCTCCCCACTCCCATTTCTGATCTTTTCGTAGCAGTCGGACGAGCGGGACTTTGAGCTCGGATTCGCGCTCGATAAAGCGCGAATACCAGCCCAACATGCCCAGAAATCGTCTTAACTGTTTGACGTTTTTCGGTGCCGGAAAGTTTTTCACTGGCTCTACCCTTTCGGGATCAGAACGCAGTCCCTCCTTGTCCAATAAGAAACCCAGCCACCTGATCTGTGAGCAACAAAATTCGCACTTCTCCTCATTCACGACTAGCCCCGCGCCCGTGAGTCGCTTCAGGACAAACTCGAGCCACTCTAGGTGCTCTTCGAAAGTCTCCGTGGCGATCACCAGGTCGTCGAGGTAAGCGAACACTGCTGGCTCGCACGCAGGCCCAAACAAAGCATCTATTAATCTCTGTTGGGCCCTGGGCGCGTTACACAGACCGATCGGCATACGCTTAAACTGCCACAGGCCCGAGCCCGGCACAGAAAAAGCCGTATACTTCCTGCTCTCTGGCGACAACGGGATCTGGTAATAGGATTGCTTCATCGATCGATCTTCGATAGATACCGAGCACTGCGTAGCCTATCTGTAATCGAGTCCATATTAGGGATTGGATGCTCATCCTTAATAGTGACTCGATTCAAATCTCGATAATCGACGCAAAACCTCCACGTTCCGTCGGCTTTGCGGATCATGACAGGTGCGCTCGTATAATCGCTCGCCGATCTCTCTATGATTCCTTCAAGGAACAATCTCTCAACTTCCTCGACCGCGGCTTGCTGTTTTGCTGGAGATTCACGACGAGGCTTATGCCGAATCGGCGTGAAGTCCATCAGCTCGATATGGTGCTCCGTAAGATGCGTGAGCCCTATCGATGAGCCTTGGTTTTTAAGGATCTCTTCCACGAGCTCTCTCACCTCCGCTCTTTCCTCCTCCGTGATAGTCGACAGGCCGGCACACTACGCGTACACGGTAGCTTCCTCTTTGTTGTTTGTATCAGCAAATGGTCGCCACTCGCCCTCTTCCGTACGCCACAAACCTCTTCCCAGTCGCACGTCGCAATCGAACTTCTTACAAAAATCCATTCCGAGGATCATTGGTTGTTCGAGCGACGGTGCGGCTTTGAAAGATATAGCTTGTTCTTTACCTCCTATATCGAGTATCATCTCCAATTCTCCAAGCACTGAGTGAATGTGCCCCGTGGCTGTGCGGAGCTTAGTTGTGCTCTTCGTTAACCGCTCCCGAAATCTCTCGGCGATTTCTGGACCAATCAACGATAGAGTTGCCCCAGGATCGAGTAGTGCCTGATACACATGCCCGCCTAGGCTCACTGATAGGAAATTTCTATTTTCCGAGTTTGCTCCGGCCACCACTTCTCCCTCATCCGCACTTTCCCTCGTGCTAATGCCTGGTACAAAAAGCGGTTTTGGCGAGCTTTGAAATCTTTCGCTACTCGCAGCGTTCCGTCTCTCGCTCTCTTTCTCTACTCCTAACGGTTTGAACCATTGGCAGCCTCTAATGTCTAATTGGACTGCGGTCAGGTCCCCCCTTCTCCTCTCTTCCTTCTCGTTTTCGCTCAGTAACCTCGTGGCCTTCTCCTCAACCTTTCTCAACTCGGCAAACCGACGCGCTTCTTCCTCGTCTTTCCTCTCGGTTTCATCGAGCTTTCCTCCCGTTCTTTCTTGTTCTGGGGGCGCCGGTTTCTTTATTTCTGAGCCCCCAACTTCAAGTTTCCCAGAGCTGTAGTTATCACACGACAGTCGGGGCACGAGAGTAAAGTGACGCCTTCTCGTCCGCACCACTGACAATGGGTCTTAGGAGCGTCCATAATCCAGTGCGCAGGAGTTGAATTTGTATGCGCCGTCGGAGGAGTTGTGCAGTTCCTCGAGGTGTGCCCCTTCTCTCTGCATCTATAGCAGACTACTTCGGGACACTGTGAGGCGCGATGGCCTACACGGTGACACGTGAAGCACGCGCCGAGAAACTCTCCCGCGCTCACGTTGGTCGGTCCTAAGAGCGATTTACCCGCCCCCGCCGCTGGATTCCTTCCGCTGCGTGGATGATTTCCTCCGCCCTTCGGTTTATTGGTCGAATCTTGGCTTGATGCAGCAACTTTTCCCGTCGACTTTGATTTATTACCAGAGTCGACGTTAGTGCTTGCGCTCGCGACTTTTTCCGACTCAGAAGCGGACGCTGAAATCGTAGCTTTCTTAGCTTTCGACTTCTTGCCCTTCTTCTGAGTCTCCTCACTTTCTTTCTCCTTGTCTACCGTCTCGACTGCAGCGACCTTGGGCTTAGTCACCCCTCCTGTATATGCCGCGCCGGGAACGTGCATCTTCTCAGCTGGCAATGGCGGAGCATATCGACTGTCCAAGTCTCGCTGCTTCTCCCACCGGCGACCATACTTCTCGAGATCTTCCAAGCTATCAATGAGTTTATCACCGATAGCCTTCCGATACTCGGGTAGAATAATGCGATACGCTATCTGCAACAATTCTCTTTTGGATGGGGGTCGATGGAAGCGTGACACAATGTACTCAAATTTGGCGAGAAACGTCGTGATTTTCTCACCTTTGTGTTGCGTCCTCCTCCTCAAATCCTCCATTAAATCTTCCCTGTTATATTCAGTAACGTAGCGGTGCCTGAATTCTCGACAAAACTCCGTCCACGTCTGAATTTTCTCTCTTTTGGCTCGGAACCAACGGCCCGCCTCGACCTGGAAAATACAAGGCAACACGTTTATCCAGTCGATATCCGAAGCTCGAGTACCTCTTCGGCAATCACTTAACCTCTCCAAAAACTCTTCTGGGTCCTCGTTTCGGCCTTCGCCGGAAAACTGGAAACCCCAGTCCTTGAGTTTTTTGTGATATCTCGGGCGCTGTCCATCCTCTCATTCCGAGAACCTCTCACCGAGAGTCTTCCCGTCGACGCATGGTTCGAGCTATGCTCGAATTCGCTGTCGCTGCCGCTCAATAAACTCAAGCTTCCTCTCGGACTTCGTACTCTCGCGGCACTCTCTTTCCTTCCTGCCTGCCCTAGCTCGCTTCTCCGGGTCCTCTTCGCGCGACTCTCGCTCGTGTGAGGAACCTCCGACTGACTCTCCGAACTCCTGTCGGTTGGCCTCGTTCTGTCGAAGAACAATTTTCTCTCTTCTCTCTGGTTTCTCTGACTGACTAACGGGCTCCGCTATTCTTTCCTTTCCCCACCTCGGACACTGCAATGTTGGCCGTTTTATAGCATGCGTCGAGGTTCGTCGGAGACCTTCCGATCTCATCTCTTCCTCTCTACGCAAACTGTTTGGCTGGCGAATCACTTGGCACGCCTTGTTCCATGCTTCTTCACGCACTTGTTGGAGATTGCGTTGATGCCGTCGTTGCACTTCTTCTTCCTCCACCTCGATATCGAACTCATTCATCACCTGATTAAAAACGCGATGGCCTTCAAGTTCGAGCTCCTCTTCAAGGGCCCTCTCTCTGGCTTGCTCGTAGGTCATTCCGTTCGCGCGGAGTTCCCCTATACGAGTCACGCGTTCATTCAAACGTTCGTTCGTTTCCCGATACCGATTCTCACTCTCTCTTTCGCTTTCAGCCGAACTTCTTCCCGCTCTTGAGCTTACTGACGAGCTTTCCTCATTTCTCTGCTCGTTACAGTTGGCTGTCGCAGAAACATTTCCTCCCGCTAGAGTGGTCGATAGTGTATACCACCGCTCTCTTCCTAGCGGAGGTCGGCTTTCGGCGACAGGAACTCTGCTCGGAATTTCTCTGAGTCCCGGTCGGGCAATAGGTGATTCGCCTATACCTCGTACTATTCGAGCCGAGAAATACTCCCACGCTCCCGGATGTCTCACTGGCATGCGGTTCTCAAACCGGTAGCCACGCGGTGCTGGAGTCGGAGGCGATATCAAGTTTCCAATTACTGCTGAGGTAATCGGTCGCCCTGATAGCGCCGCCGTAGCAGTCACCAGGGCATCTCCAGCCCGTGAGGTGACTACACTCGACGACGTCGTAGTCGCCACTGCCGTACTCGGTGGCACGTTTAAATTGACACCACTTCGGTGATCGTCTCCTCCGTTCTCGCTTTCGCTAGAACGTGGATTGATCAACCTTACCTGGTTGTCATTGTTTACCCTTCTCTTCTTTCCCTTCTTTGGTGGAATTTCTCCCAAAATACGCCGCTCTATTTCCTCGTTGGATATCGCAACTCTCTCGCCTTCGATATCCCACTCATACCACGGCACTCCTTCCAAAGTCGGGTTGGCTTCCGAAATATACGCGCGTAATAATCGATCGCGACGAACCTCAGCAGAGCCACGCAAGCCAAAACCTCTGGCCTCGAGCTCTTCATCGAGTTCGTACTCTGTCAAACGGCCGATTTTAAATTTCATCGCGCGAAATTCACGCGAGCTATGCATCAGCCGTTGCATTACGGCTGCATCTGTTTCGTTACTTGCTGCTCGATTCATCGCGCTTTCTCACTCTCACGCACGCTCTTTACACTCCCAATTTCTCCTCCTCTCCACCTCGGCGATCACGAATTCCCCACAAGGGATGCCAATTGCGCCGCTGTGCCTCCCAACACAGGTGCGCAACACTTGACGCCTCGTACGCGCCAAGATTTTTCGTTAATCTCGGGATTTAACGTAATCGCCGACGTTTGGGAGAACGTGGGGGGAAAGAAGGAGGAAGTAATCACACAATTTATTAAATTGTATTGCACGTATATTTATCCCAGCCCTTCCTTACAACGTGGTGGCCGTAGCCGCCCACACACAATAGCCACGCAGGGCTCGCCGTCACACCTCTACTCTCATATACACGCGCGCGCCTCGAAGCTCTCGCCTCTGACGTCGCGCAGTCTGACCCGTCTGCTCTCTCTCTCTCTCTCACACACCCGAATTTCGGCTCGGCGCGACCCGCTCTAGTAGCGACACGGCCGGCGCGCTCTCTCTCTCCCGCTCTCTCTCTCTCTCTCTCTCTCTCTCTCTCTCTCTCTCTCTCTCTCTCTCTCTCTCTCTCCCGCACGTATACTCGCGAGCACAGCGCGCGCTCACGGCAGCGTTGTCGGCCGAACCAACGCGGTCCCCCCTCTCTGCTCTCGAGCACGCACACACGTATCTGCGCGCTCACTAACAGCTCGCGCCAGCGGTCCCGGCCTGGCGATGCCTGAACCGACGCCGGCATAGCTATCTGCTTTCCCCTTCCTTCTCTACTCTCTCCCGCTCTTCTCGGAGCTCGCGCGCACCGACTTTGGCTCGCGTTGGCAGCAAGTCCGACCTGCTGCTACCGAGCAGCGAGGATTTCTCGGACGCCCCGATGCTTCTCTCTCTCTCTCGCTCTCGCACTCACACACTCTCCCGCGTTCCTTCTACGCTGCTCTGTTCTCTCCTTTTCCCGCTCTCGCGCACGCTGGCCCGATGCCCCGCGTAGATGACGTCGAGGTGTGCGCCCGCACCGCACACCGCTCTCTCGTCTCGCTCACTCTTTCTCATACACACCCGCGGCTTTCTCTCTCTCTCTCTCTGTAAAGTTATCGACGACTCAGTAAGTTATTGACGAAAATGAGTGAAAACGGCGAAAAGAGCGGGGAAGTGCCTTTTCGGCAATGCGGCAGCTGTAAACAGCCTATTCAGCACAAGGAGCCGAAAAGGTGTGCTTTTTGCAAGCTCCATTACCACGTCAAATGTCTGAACACCATTAACATCAAGACAGTCGTGGTAAACGATAGGCAGTTTATAGCCTGTCCTCCCTGTGCGGACGCCAAGGATGCCAAAGCGGGGCCCAGGTCAACATCGGCGGCGGGGGTGACTGCGACAACAGCGGCTAAGACCACCCCAAAACAACCGGGGATGAAGAAGACGAGATCGGCACCACCATCAGCCAGCACTTCACGAAGTACTTCACCAACTCGCTCACCACCAACCATCGAAGCTGCATTCGTGAAGCTCTCGATGACATCCGCAATGCTCATGCGGAAGCCATCCAGACACAAAACATCGTGTCGGAGAGGATCTCGAGAATTGAGCAACGTCTTAGCCCGCTGGAGAAGCGCCTAAAGGTCCTCGATGAGCTGCCTGCACTCAAGACTTGCATACTTAATGCTGAGTCCACCATCACCGAGTTGCAGGTGCAAGTCCAAGATCTCTCATCGAGGAGCCCAGCATTGCAGCAGGACAACAACAACAACAGCAACAACAGCAGCAGCGCTGCGGAAATTAGCAGCCTCCGCAGTGAGCTGGCTGAGGTCAAACGACGGCAGGAGCAGACCTCAAATAGTGTTGTTGTTATCACGGGCTTGCACTACACCCGTGAGACCTCGCTGCATCTTCTCGCGTTTGCAGTCATAAACGCACTTGACCCTACGGTCCTGCGGAGAGATATTGCATCCGTCAGGGTCATGGGTAGGCTCGATGCACCCCGGAACACCGCCAGGAGTGACGGCAGATTGCCACCACTGGCCGTCACCCTCTCGTCGAGTGCACTAGCACGAGCAATCGTCGTTGCCAAAGCTCGTAAACGCAAGCTCCACACCAACGAGCTGGACGCAACCGTGATGGAGGAGGCCAAAGCTCTGAGCCCTGACCACCAAGGGCTCATAAACATCAATGAGCTACTCCCCACCGACGTCCACAAGCTGCGTTCACGGGCTAGGCTGGAAGCCAAGAGGAGGCAGGGTTGCCGAACGTTCGTCAGGAACGGGAGACTGTTCGTCCGCTGCAACGATGACAACGAGCGTGCCACCGTCATTACCACCGACGCCGAGCTGGATAATTTTTTAGCTCGGATCCCGCTCGCCGTAAACATCACTCCACAATGAAGCTGCCACACATACATTTCATCCCACCACGTCCGCCATCAAGCTCATGCGCCGTGTCTTCATCGGGTTCTAAGGTATCTCTGTCTGAAGGTCTAAGGGTCTGTCATTTTAATGCGAACACTCTCACGGGTCACATTGAGATGATCAGGCTCTTTTTATCCACTCGCTCTTTATTCCACGTAATAGCTGTTACTGAGACCTGGCTAAGCGAGAAGGTGACATCCATCCCTTCGCTGGATGATTACCTGCCCTACAGACGAGACAGAAACAGAAACGGTGGAGGTGTGGCCCTCTATATACACAAATCTCTGACGGTTAGTGTTATTTCAACATCCGACGGTGAATGGTCCGGCAAGCCAGGCAAGCCTGAATACCTCTTTTGTGAGATATCGGCCAAGGGAGTTTCTCCCATCTTCGTGGGGGTTGTGTATCGTCCACCTCATGCTCCTTTTTTCCAAGGCTCTAACTTTATTAACGAACTAACAAATCACATGCACAACTACTCCACGAAGGTTATAATGGGGGACTTTAACTCTGACCAACTATCCTCATCTGAAGATGCCAATTTCATCAGGGCCTTCATTGATGAGAACTCCCTTTCGTCCGTTCCCTATGGTGCCACACACCATAAACAGGGTTCTGACACCTGGCTTGATCTGTGCCTAATCGACGAGCAGGATCGCCTGCAGTCATACTGGAAGACAGACGCACCTTTCATCAATGGACACGACCTTATCACGGCCACTCTCGACGTACAGATTCCACGCTACGTACCAAATACATATTCATACAGAAACTTTAAAGGAATCAGCGCTGAGAAGCTGAGAGACTTTCTTAGCGATTGTGACTGGTCATCTCTCACCACCTCATCACTTGACGACTGCATATCTTTACTCAACGCTAACCTCACTAACGCCATCAACCACCTCGCTCCATTGCGGACTGTGACTCCAGGACGACAACGTCACCCGTGGTACACTACGGCTCTTCGTGGCCTTGTATCCGAGAGCAATGGACTTTACAGGCGTTTCAGGGACTCCAGGCTCGAATCAGATCGACGCGTTTACAGATTAGCTAGAGACTATGCTCACAAACAAGTTGAGGAGGCCAGGCTGAATTATTACTATTCACGCCTGTCCACCTTGACTGATATTGCTGAGATCTGGAAAGAGCTGGAGAAACTTGGAATTTCTGCCACCAAGGCCCCCTTACCATCTAGATTCACCACAGATGAACTCAACACGCATTTCAGCGCGATCTCAAATGATCCGCTGGCTCCTGCTGTTGAGGATTATCTTGTTACCCTGGAAAGTCTTGACCTCCCGGAACATTTCGAATTCAAACCTATAACGGAATCGGACGTGTTGGCTGCGGTGTCGCACTTTGACACTCAGGCCAGGGGGAGCGACGGCATCCCACAAGTTGTCATCTCAAAAGCTTTGCAGGTTCTTGCTCCCTTACTAAGTCATATTTTCAACCTGTCCCTTAGCGAACCCTGCTTCCCATCTGCCTGGAAAATGTCACTTGTGCGCGCACTCAACAAAGTCAGCTCACCAACAGCCCTGACTGATTACCGTCCGATTTCACTTCTCTGCTTTCTCTCCAAGGCTCTGGAGTGGCTAGTGCATAGGCAAGTCTCAGAATACCTTGAATCAAGGCTATTACTAGATAACCTTCAAACAGTCTTCCGCACTGGTCACAGCACTCAGTCTGGCCTAATTAAGCTAACTGATGATGCCAGAGCTGGGATAAACAAAAAGAAAGTAACACTACTCCTTCTCTTTGACTTTAGCAAGGCGTTTGACACTGTGTGTCACGTCAAGCTCCTGAGAAAGCTATCCACCTTCGGCTTCTCAAAGCAAGTCATCCGCTGGTTTGCCTCCTACCTCTCTGGTAGAGAGCAGGCCGTCGTTGGTGACAATAACGAACGTTCTTCTCCTCGGCGTCTCAACATCGGCGTTCCGCAGGGGTCCGTTCTGGGTCCACTGCTGTTTGCATTGTACATCAATGACATCGGTTTCTGCCTTGATACCGATGTTTTCCATCTCATCTACGCGGATGACTTGCAAATTTACAGTCAATGCCACCTCGAAGAGCTCGATTCTTTATCAAACAAGATGAGTGCCAATGCTGAGAGGATTACTGGTTGGGCTGCACAGAATAAGCTAAAACTTAATGTTGCTAAAACTAAAGCAATTGTCCTGGGCTCTCCCTACTACATAAACGCATTACCCTCAACAGCTAACACTTTCATTAACATAGGGGGTGCCCAGGTCAGCTTTGAATCTTCCGTGCGTAATCTGGGATTGGTGCTCGACTCTAAGCTTACGTGGAGGGAGCATATTACACAAGTGTGTAAGCGTGCTCACACACTAATGTACAGGCTTTACTTTTTCAGGAAAAGCACCAATCTCAGGTTGCGCAAGCACTTAGTGCAGGCCCTCCTGTTTCCTCTTATAGACTACTGTTCCCTCGTATACTGTGACCTGACGCAGGAACTCGACCTAAAACTTCAGAGGCTCGTGAATACAGGAATTCGGTACATCTATGGTGTAAGAAGAGATGAGCACATTTCCCCATACAGGCGGGAGTTGCAGTGGCTAACCACTGCCGGACGCAGGAAGTATTTCACTGTTTGTTTCCTAAGAAAAATGTTTAACACAGCCGTACCATCATACGTACTGGCATACTTTGACTTCCGCGTGACACTTCGGCCTGTTAGGGGGGAGGTGATACCTCTGGATATTCCGACATTCGCGACGGAGACGCTGAGGAACTCGTTTCATATCAGCGCCTCATACCTATGGAACAACCTACCATCTCACATTCGTAACACTACATCTGTCTCGGGTTTCAAGAGACTAGCTAAAGAGCACTTTCTTGAGCTTGAAAACACAAACACTTGAATTCGCTTGTACACATTCACTCATACGCACACACACACACGCCTGTACACACTCACGCAAACGCACACACTCACACACTCTCGCTTGACCCATCTTCACATTATCATACTTTCACAATACACATTTTTACTGTACTACTATTGCTGCTGTATACAATTTATCGTACAACATATTGTACGTCAAATAAATCTAATCTAATCTAATCTAATCTAATCTCTCTCTCCACTCTCTACGCCATACTCGCGCGCATCCTCCAAAGCCGCCGTCTACCTGTCTCTCGCGTATACCTGCAGTTCGGCTTTTATTGCCCTAGCGCCGACTCTGATTCTTTCTGCGCTGTAAAGAGAGAGAGAGAGATTGTTCCACCTATATAATTTATATGATGGCCCTGAAAAGAGCCGATGGTTGTTTCGAAATATATATTATTTTAATTAGCGTTTCAGCTTGCTGTAGCCGTCTTTTTCAGGGCGCGAAAAGGTATTTGTGGAAAAGGATTGTTGATTCTGTGACGAGAAGAAGGAGGAGGAGTATTTTTTAGACAGATTATTATAACCGCTTTTCTCTGGATACGAGAAAGTGTTGGTTGATAATGACGACTGATTATTCTGCTTTCTTGGCTCCTTGCTTCTCATGAGAGGCTGTCTCTCCTCCCACGTAGAACCTTTTTTCTGTTCTTTGCTCTGCTCCCGTCCCATGGTCGAGTTGCTGCTTTGCCGGTCGCTTGACGAATGATTCGCATCGAAATGAAAGCGTGCATATATAACTACTACTCGGTGCCGCAAAGCTTACTCTAAATTTCGGCTTTGGGGATCGTTGATGGGAGTGGGGGTTTCGCACGCATAAAAAGAGAAATTCTGGCACAATATTTATTTACTAAAAAACGCGTACGAGTCGAATGACTCAGCTTACAAGGTAATGAAATAATAAAATGACACTCGAGCGCGCGCGCACGCACACACGCAAACATACTTACACACCCTCACACACACACTCTAGATTTCTACGCTATAAATTATAAACAATCGATACACCTACTCTTGCGAGTGGCGCGTTTTTGGCGCAGTTGTCGTGTGGGCCTTCATCGCAGTAAACCAGGCACCAACTCTTTCGGCGGACTAGGCATCCGATGAAAGTTGTAAGGTACGCTGCGGTTGCAGCGTGCTGTCGGTGGCGTACCTTGGACGTTGTTGTCGTCGCCGTCGTTGTCGTCGCCTGCTGATGATGGTGGAGGCGAAGGCGATCTCGGCGAATCCATATCCAGGATGCACGGGCAGGGCTGTCCGTTGCACTGCTGCCACATGTCGTGCTCCGAACTGTTGGTTATGCACACTCTGCACCTCACGTTGATCGGCACAAACTGTACCGCCAGAGAAGCCTTTTGAAGCCTGTACTGTAAGGCACTTTCGTGCCGTTGCGAAAGTCCGCGCTGAGCGGCACGGGCGCGAGTGCTCGAGTTCCCCCTCTCCGCGGCGGCTTCGGCGCTGCTTCGCCCGCGGGGTTAAAAGGAGCGGCAGCTCGCGCGGAGTGAGACTCGCTCTCCGGCGACCGAACAGTCTGGACGGCAGCAGCCCCGGTCACGCTCCCAGAGTCTGGAAGGCCGATAAGCCCCGGACTTACTTCGCGCGCTAACGAGTCTGGAAGGCCGATAGGCTCCGGACTCACCTCGAGCGCTAACGAGTCTGGAAGGCCGATAGGCTCCGGACTCACCTCGAGCGCTAACGAGTCTGGAAGGCTTTAGCCCCGGACTTCGTTGCCAAGAATTTCAATAAAAAAAAACTGAAAACGACGAAAACTATCTTTATTTAGGGAGTCCTCCAAGGATCCTCTTCCAGAAGGCCGCCATCAATCCCTTCACCACTAATAATCGGCAATCGGCTATCGCGGCGTATTAAGTCGGTTACTCTGGCGAACTCGCTTCCCGGAGAAATTACTCGACGGCGTAAGGAACCGAAGCTGGAGGGCCTCTCAAGGTCGCAGAGAGAAATTCCCGGCTTAGATAAATCGTGGGATATTCTAGATAATTCAAACACAATTCGGTTGAGCGAAAGTTCCCGAATCGTGCTCGAACCGCGCCCTTTCCCCTCTCCGGTAACCGCGCATCTAGCCGCCGCAAAAGTAAGGCCTCTCTCTGAGGTCCGCGCTTCGGGAATAAAGATGAGGCCAAACGCGAGTCGTTATCAGTTTTCTGCAAACAGTCATGCCTGCCAGAACACGGAAGCCCCGACATCGCTCGGAGGTGCAGCGATTTAAGCGAAATCATCGTAGGACGAGACAGCAACGTAGACGGGCGCGTGCAGAGATTACCCGTGATCGCACACTCGTGCCTGTAACATCACCCGACGCAGCCCACGAAGACTCGCCTACCGTACAAGTCCGCAGCAAGGTCGTGGTGGTAGATCCCGTCAAGGCCTAGCCTTCGGTCGAGCTACCACCTGAAATTATTGGTTTGGAGGTGCCAAGTCCAACATCTCCGCTATCGACGCCTGAGGAAGTCTTTAAGACGATCCCGGACGTCGACATGGGGTGCATAACCTTGTGCGCTTCCCCCGATGAGGACGAATCTGAGGAGCCAGAGCCGATAGGGATAACGCGTACGCAATCCCGGCCCAATATCATCGTGCCTCCCGCTCGAGCACCTTTAGCGGAGACTGCAAATTTTTTCAATTCTGCCATGATGGTGACCACGTGTGTGCTCTCTGTGGGGACTCAGAGCGGACTCATCGGTGCATAAACGTAAACCATTGGCAAAAATTTCTGCACGTAGGTAGAGGGGGACCGCACCTCTACACTCTTTGCTTTTTAACGACGTTCGTTATCTTAAGAATGCGAGACCATTGGTAACGCTATACTCGGACTGGATTATTTGTATACACTTGAGCTCCAGCGTCGTGGGTTTATCAGAAAAAATCGGAGACGGGTGAGAGCGAAAGAAAGGTTCTCAATGTCTCGCGAATCAGCTCCAGGAAGTATCGGGCTTTGTTTTATTATCGCCAATGGATTAGTTTTCAAAACTAAGCAGAGAACGAATCATCGGATTTCCAGTAGACACTTGAGAAGTGTAAACTGTTTGTACAGAGATTACAGGTGTCCGGTAAGAGAGATTATAAAGGGTCAGCCGTAGAGTCATGAAAAACTGTTTGGTCCGTGTCATCGGATCTAGCGGTGGCGACGGCCCATTCTCTGAGACATCCGCTATCCGCCTAAGGATTATGACTGCTACGTGCCTAAAGCGCAATCAGCGAGTACGGTATCGGATTTATTTCTTTCGATCACAGGTGGCAGCCTGGAATTTTCAGCTATGGCTGTAATATGCGCTGTTTTAAAACAAATCCCCCTATTTAACGGTTTTTCAGCTCTGCGTTCTTCTTATTCGATGAAATCACTCCTAAAAAAGGCATGATATTTTCATATCAGCCCTGAGCCGTCTACAAAACTCCTCCATACGCTAGCGCAGTCATCAGTCTCTCGAAATGCGTGTCATTGAGAGAGCCAGCTTACCACGTGTCGCATAAATGTCCAGTGCTACGAAAGAAGTTTGCGATGCGATCCTGCGCGTAGCCAACGCGCTCAAGGGTCGTCACCTACCTGTGCAGAGAAAGTGTACCGTGCGAGTGGTACGTGCTGCGAGTGGTACGTGCGCGTTCATCGGATGTCCGAGGAGAGGCTGCGACGCGAGCTGCGCTGCTTGCTAACGCATTGCGCGTACCGCTGGATCGCCGATTTTTATCAGAGATACTTTAAACATTCTAGTGTTGTGATAAAAGTCGTCGGCAGTTTTTTGGTGGAACGCGGTGCACGCGATGTGTACTGTCTGAGGCATATCATCGAGGAACATGGTAAGTGTTTACAGTGTTCCCTATAATCAGTTTAAAAAAAAAAATAATAGTACATCAGTCGTCGTCTGAACGAAGGCATGGAACCCTGTCCGGATGCAGATCCAGAAAATGACGCGGCTATGATTTTTCAAGCTGCTGCGCTACGAATCGTGAATAACGGTCGTGCGCAGGAAGTACGTTGGTTAAACAACTTGCTTGAAAAATCAGCAGAGTTATTTTCTATGACTGCGTTCGAGATGGCCGAGTTGTTCAGCGACATCATTCAATGCTACAACGGTCGTGTGGAAGAATGAAGGCTCGCTTCTTTGCAGTCGACGACGATAATGTCAGCAGCAGCAGCAGCAGCGAGGAAGAGGGCCTATCATCGCCGGCAATATCATCGGACTCTTCAACAGTGCTGAGCCCTACATTGGCGATGCTGCAGGAGGTCGGGTTCTACGATGCTGGTCACCCGATTATCGATGACAGCACAGCGAGCGGCATATCGCAGGTAGGCGGCGGCGGTGACGGCGGCGATACCTCGAGCGAAGAGGCACCGTCGCCAAACAATAGTATTTTAAGCGGTTCTGCTGCAACTTCTGATTCGGATCAGGAGGAGGAGGCGGAGGAGTAGGAGGAAGCTCGTGACGATGAGCGTTATCGTCGCTTCGAAATTATCGCGAATACGATGCATCGCGTACGGAAATTCCATACAGACGCTCGCCGTCTGACGCTACGGATTAAAACACCGCCGTGTGGGACCAACATGCTCAGATGGGTTGAGTTAGCAATACGTGACATTTACGAGTATTTGCTAACTCTAATCAAAAGCGGGAGCGATTGCGTCGGTGTTTCAATCTCTAGTGAATATTTCGCAAACGGGCTCTCGTATCGTCTGGCGAGCGCGCTGACTGGCGATGATGTATGGTCTGTGGTGTCTGGACTCGTTCAGAGCAACGCAAATTTTCGAGTCGACCAGTCATTTACCGTTTGTTTGACCGTCGTAGAGATGCCTGTAGGTGCAGGTGGCTCTCGACGGAAAAACTTGACTGTTGACAGCGTTTCTCAACGGTCCATAATTCAGTCTGTCTGCCGAGAGCGCTCGTTGTAGGCGAGGCGAAATTCGAGGCGATGAAAGCATAAAGGTGCACGTCCCGAATGTCTGCGTTGCACAGCAAGTCTGCACGGAGTGCATAAGTTCTGACGACATTTCAGAATGGTGTCCCTCGTGCGGTGTGCGCGAGCATATATTTACCGAAGATCCCGTTGGGCAGCTGCTACAGTTTGTAGTACGTGACAAAACGGACTTGAAAATATAATATGCATCGCGCACAACGCACGAGGATACGATGCGCAATTCGTTTTACGACGGCTTGTCGAACGTAAAATAAATTGCGCGCCAAGCATTATACTGAATGGTCAGAAAATACTATGCATCCGGTATGGACGCACAAAGTTCATCGATAGTCTCAGCTATTTTCAAATGAAGTTGGCCGCGTTGCCTGCTACATTTGGCTTAGGTGAGACTACAAAAAAGGCTGTTTTCCGCACCTTTTTAACACCTCGCTAACGCCGAATACCGTGGCGTCATACCGGATGCGCACTATTATTCGCCCGACACTATGTCGTCGAGCGAGCGCGGGCAGTTCTTGCTGTGGCACAGCGAGATGCGTGCCGCGAACGCAGTATTCGATTTCAGCAAGGAAATCGTCAACTACTGTCGCATGGATGTGACGATTCTATGTCGCGCGTGTGTGGCTTTCAGAAAATTTTTCACGAGGTCGGAGACACGGACCCGTTTGTAGTGGCTACTACAATCGCGTCCGCGTGCTCTCATCTCTATAGAAAAAATTTCTTAAAGCCACAGACTATAGGAATAGTCCTCAGGGGCAGGTATAGGCGCGCCGACAAGCACTCCCAAAAAGCCGTCAAGTGGCTGCTGCAGTGAGAGCCGAGCGAGAGATCAGTCGCGAATGCAGGCAGAGCGCGCGAATATCGGCTTCCCGAGGGATTTTTGGTCGACAAATTCTTACCATCTACCAATCCACCAAAAAATTCCATTGTTTTTGAATACCAGGGCTGCTATATGCATGGTTGCCCTGAATGTTTCAAATCAATCGCAACAAGCCGAATGCCTGGGGTCGTACTTTCGACGCGTTGCTCGAGAGTGCACGCGCTAAAATCGCGCAGATCCAACAGCACGGTTACGAGACGCGCGAAATTTGGGAGTGGGAGTTTGACAGAGTCAAGCGTGAAAACCCCGAAATCGCCAAGTACGTGTCGGAGCATCCGCTCATCAGCAAAATAACGCTTAATCCTCGTGACGCATTCTTCGGCGGACGGACGGAAAATTTCGTCGCAGTTTACGATGCTAAGCCAGGGGAGCGTATTCTGTATACAGATATATGCTCGCTGTATCCTTACGTTTGTAAACGAGGCAGATTTCCGCTCCGTCATCCAAAGGTTTACGTCGGCGAGGAATCTGATGAGCTGACGGGTGGCAATCTCAACAATTTTTCGGCCATAGATGGGCTGGTAAAATCTAAGGTTTTACCGCCGAGAAAATTGTATCAGCCTCATTGCCGATAAAAATGCACGGCAAGCTTCTCTTCGCACTGTGTCGTACATGCTGCGAAGTGATGCGGCAGAGCGATTGTTGCCACCCGGATGCGAGTCAGCGAGAGTTCAACGGAACCTGGGAGGCGGATGAGCTGCGAAAAGCCATCGAACTCGGCTATACTATAACTGAAATATTCGTCATATGGTAGTATAGCCTAACCTAGTACAGTATAACCGAGTACGATCCGCTCACAGGTGACGGAGGACTTTTCGCTGACTACATCGACACTTTCTTGCGATTAAAGCAGGAAGCATCGGGGTTTCCAGCTTGGTGCGTTGACGCGGAATCGAAACCGCGTTACGTTCGTGAGTATCGCGAAAATGAGGGGATATCGCTCGATCTGGAAAAAATCACGAAAAACTCTGGCCTGCGCACTTTTGCGAAGCTCTGTCTGAACTCGTTCTGAGGCAAGTTCGGACAGCGCGATAATTTGAAACAGACCGTGAATTCGAGAACTGGCGAGGTATCCGAAAAATGTAAAGTCAAGGGTATCTCGCTAAATTTCTCGAATTCTTTGAGAATAAATTATCCTAGCATTAAGAGTATGATTGAAAATTATTTTAAGCCTGATGAAGAGAATAAATGCATTAATCTTACGTTTAATTCTATTAAAAGATTGCCAGATCACACTGTCGTCACGCGAGAAGAGATCAAATCGTGTAGCATAGTTCTAAAAAAGCGTAGGTATGTTACTCCCGGGTTATCGCTCCCGTACGGTTACAAAAGTTAAGTATAGTATATAAGTTGTTTGTGAATAAATAAAAGTAAAAGAATCTCGGTTTTGTATTAGTTTTTAAGTAATATAAATTGTTCTGCGTTATGTTTAATATATTTATAATAAAAAAAAAGTATTTTAAACTTTTTCTTGTAATTATAACATCCTTCTCTCTCCTTTACCCACTCATCATCGCACGCTTATAGGCGAGTCGTACATGCATGCGTATAGACGGATCGTCCGCGGATGATACTCGTGGCCGCTAATATACGCTTATAAGCTGCCCGCGTGAGTATACACGTATAAGCGGTCCGCGTCAGTACACGCGTATACACGGCCCGCGCCCGCCGCCGTGTTGGAAGCATCCTTTTACGGCGTGCATAGCAGGGCCGACAGGAGCCGGGAAAAGCTGGTTTCTGAAAAAATTTCGCGAGCATCTGCCGGAGATGAGAGAAGATCTGGTGCGATGCTCGCTTCGAAAGGGTTCGGCTCTACTATACCGAGTGGCAAGAGACGTACCGTAGTAAATTCAAAGTTGGCGGGAGTGCTGCTGTACCTATCGAGTTTCGAGAGGGACTTCCGGAGCAAAGCGATTATTCCGTGGATACGGGAAAGAAAAAATTACTGATTCTCGACGACTTGATGCGAGAATCATCGAACGATATAGTTCTGGATTTGTTCTCGCGTTCGTCTCATCATTTGAATTTGTCGGTCTTTCTGGTGACGCTGAATATTTTTCACCAGGGAAAGTCTCAGCGCGATATAAGTTTAAATTCTAAGTATCTTGTTATATTTAAAAATCCTCACGACAGAGCTCAGATTCGGCATCTCGCGCGACAAATTTATCCGGAAGATCCGAGGTTTCTGCAGGAGGCTTACATAGACGCTGCGCGCGGACCTCACTCGTATCTTTTTCTCGATCTAACTGAAGCGGCCGTGAACGAGTATAGGGTTCGCACGTGTATATTCCCAAGCGACGATATTCATTACGCTTACGTGCCGAAATTCGGTAAAAAGTAAAAATAGAAAATAGGTGTGCAGAGCTCTCGGCATAGACTCGACATAGGCGAGAAGCTATGGCGCCAACAACATCGAAGAAGAAACAGGCTGGCTGTTGTATATCCGTGGCTGCGCTCGACACCAAGCATTTCAACAGAAAACGAGTAGTTGTACTGAACGCTCTTTGTCATACGGACAACCAACAACGTACGGCTCATTTACGCATAGCCGACAAGAGACTCGTGCGTTACATATGCGAGTACGCTTTGAATATCTTGCAAGGTGTGATCAAAATCAGAGACTTGCATAGACGACGACTCAAAAAGCACAAAAACGTGCTGAGAAAATTTACGATTTGCAATAATAAGAAATCAGCGATTGGCAGAAAAAGAAACGAGTTCTCGTACAGTACGGTGGTGCTTTTTTGCCGCTTCTACTCGCACCTATTATCGGGGCTCTTGTCTCGAAGTTATTTAATTCAAAGTCAGCAGCAGCGGAAGACTAAAATGGATCGTGCGAGAAAAACGAGATTATCGTGCCCGAAGATATGTTTTCGCGCATGCAAAATGTTCAGTCAGCAGCAGCACCGCCAGTAGTAAACGAGTCGTGTGAAAACTCTGTTCAAACGTGCGGCGACAATCTCTCGAGACTCGATTCCGAGATGCACACAATTCTACATTCGAATAAATTTACAGATGAGCGTGAAAAATGTGAAAACTATTTACAAGTACTGCTGCGATATCTGTTTTTCAAAGATTCCGAACGTCACGCTGAACATGATTACGAGCGTGACGTCGACGAAATAGAGGCCACATCGGCACCAATGACTGAAGAAATTATACTCGACAGCGTGCCCAAGAGTTACGCTCAAAAAACGCGCCTTCTGCTGAAACACTGGAAAACCGTTGCCGGCGATCGTCTCAAGTGGGATAGCACTGGTAGAGTCAGTATAGACGGCCGGCCCATACAAGATTCCAGCATTATAGAACTGATTAGCGACGTTGTCGCACGCAGGAAAAAAACACTGGATCAGTCGGAAGTGCCCATCGGCCGTTTACCTTTCGCCAAATTCATCAAGACAGTCGACACATCGATAAAGCTGATTGGAAACCCGAAAATAGTGAAAATTGGTAAGAATTTGACAGAGCCGAATAATACAGCGAAATGCCGACTGCCTGTAAAGAGAGCATCGACGCGTTGATGGAAATACACAACGCTAGCAGCAGCAGCGAATCACCGGCACCGCCTGCTTTGACGAGAAATCGAGCAAAGAACAAGTGGCTACGTCTTGCAAACTTTTAAGCATGTCCTCGGCGTCGTCGTACGAGCAGCAATACTACGATGTCTCGCACGAGGCTGGTTATGCGGGTGCGCGCAATCTCGTGCGTGTAAATCGAAAAGGCAAATTATTTAGCGCGGCTGACACGCGGGAAAAAGAACATATATACGAGTGGCTTAGTAATCAAGTCGCCTATGCTCTTCACAGACCTGTTAAGCGTAAATTTCCGCGATTAAGTTACAACGTGAGCAAAATTAACGACGTATGGGAGTGCGATTTGCTTCAATTAACCACGATCAAAGAGCACAACGACGGATACTGTTACCTACTCGTAGTGGTGGATGTATTGAGTAAACACGCGTGGCTGGAGCCTCTACGCGATAAAACTACAGCCAACGTCACCGCAGCCTTCGGACGAATACTCCAACGCAGCAACGGTCGCGTCCCGATACTCTTACAATCCGACAAGGGTAAGGAGTTTGTAGGCTCGACATTTCAGGAATTTTTGATAAACGCGACATCAAATTCCGTACAGCTCGAAACCCCGATATCAAAACGGCTATGGTGGAAAGACTAAACCGTACTATACGCAAACGAATGTGGCGATACTTTTCTCACAATAACACGCCACGTTACATCGACGTGGTGCAGAAAATCATAGAGGCTTACAAACATACGCAACACAGCGGTACAAAGATGCGCCCCTGTGGCGTGAGCATCTACAAAAAGGCATAGTATTGAAAATATTAATAAGCTATAAAATTATAATAATAACTTCTTTATTGATAAACCGGAAGGTCGTGGAAAAAGTTTTTTTACTATATTTATTTGATTATGTACCTAAAATAAATTAAATATTCCTGTTTTACTATTTGCATGTACAGGAATAGCAAAAAATTTACTCAAAGATGGTAAAACTACCCACTTATTATTTATATTTCCATTAGATATGACAGAAGAAACTACATGTAATATCTTACCTCAATCTGCATATGGAATGGAGCTTCAAAAAACAGTTCAGTCCCAAATAATAACTTCAAAAGTTATTATTCGGGACGAAATCTCAATGACACCTAAATGTGCTTTCAATGCAGTTGATAGATAGCAATTTTTTCGCGATATTTCTAAGAATGATAAAATTTTTGGAGGTCAAATTTTGATAATAAAAGGTGACTTCAGGCATACTTTGCCAGTTGTATGATTTATATAGCACCCAATCTTTTAGTAATATTGCCTAAAGCTTGCATTGGCAGACTCAGCAGATTCAAAAATACTGTAGCCAGATTATAGAATATTCTGAATGTTCTCCAGCAATATTGCTGCAAGAAGTAATTTCCGTTTTTGGATTTCATTTCCAAAAAACAATATGTGTATTACAGCATTATTGTCTAAAGATTTTTTGCAGTATTATGTCAATATTGCAAAATAAAGGTAAAAAACATGTTAATTAATTTCCGATTCACCCCTTACGAATAGTTCAGCAAATATCCCTTATTCCGGTTACGTCCTGTTTAGTTTTGGTATATTTTCTGTTCAATGTTGGTTATTTTCGGTTTACCTTAACCCCTTAGGAGGGTATAGTTTTGGGGATGAAGTGAACTTATATTCGGAGACTACCAATGACAGACACATTTTAATATAATAGAGGAAGTATAAAGTCACGTATACTTTCTTCTGGCAACTCGTGTACCCACTTTGCTACCTGTCGTGCCACGTCAATGTGACTGGCGCTGTGATTATTCATTTTTTTGTTTTGTTATTTACTTATGCGCAGTAGTGAACGAAAATGAATAAAGCAGAATCAGAAAAAATGCAAAATTTTTAATAAATATAAATAGATAAAATTTTTGATTGTTTTTATTTTATAATATTTCTCTGTCTGAAATCACCACCATGTCTATACTTGACTTTGTACAGCATAAGCCGGTAAATTAAAGAAAGACGAGAAGAGAACTAAAAGTACGAAAAGAGAAAAAAACAATTCTTGACTTCTCCGAATATTAAATCATGCAGTGATTTAATTATTTATCTGAGCGATTTGCAGAATTTAGAGCTATATTCTTTTTTAAAGTTGTTAGAGAAAATTTCTTCACTTCCTGATAAATCGAAAAAAAAATATTTTTCCAGCATTCGCAAAAAAAAAGAAACGTAAAGTCCAAATACAATTTTCTATAGAATTAATATTCTTGATTAATTGAAAACTACAAGTTTACATTTTTCCGCCTCAGAATATTCAGCGTTCACGCGAATTCCCAATTTTTTTTTACTTTCGAAATGTTCGAATTACAACTTTTTGCGATAGTGTCTCTATGTACACCTACACTAATGCAACTACACCGCGCGCTTGCAGGTATACAAGCTGCTCACTGAAAAGTCTCACGCCGTGAGCGAGTCGTCAGATGATGTGCGTGTAACGTCACACGATAGGCTAGGTCAACAGCGTCGCCTTTCGTATTAAATCTCGACGCGCAAGAGCCACACTACTCTACCGCTGCTTATGTGGCTGCTCGCAGTATTTCCAATAACGAGTGATTTTCTTAATACACTCACTGCATGCCAACCACTGGCAAGATCCGCTCTTAAATTCTGACGACGAAACAATATTCGTCGGGCCGCAAGCTAGATTCACGCCCCGGTGGAGCATTCAGGTATATGCTGACCCAAGAGAGCCGAGCTAATATCCTGAGGCCCTATTACGTAGAAAATCCCACAGGCCGTAGAGTCTCATAATCTGAAGATAACGTACATAAATCCGGTGCAATTATTGCGCAATAAGTCTGAGACGCGGACAGGTGAATTCGGGAGAAACTAGAGGCGCGTCAGGACGTCTAGACATCAGACAGCGCCCGGGTTTTATCCTCATAAACAAACGCGGAGAATATTCTTAACAAGTGAGTTGTGTCGATCCAAAAAACGACGACAATTAGTCCCTATTTTCAAGTCCGGAAAACGCGAAAATTAGATATGTGTGTTAAAAAATATGGTATGCTCCATGGGGGAGGAGGCCTTCTGCACCCTTGTGTGTTTGCAGTACTCGGCTTCGGCTCGCTATGCGCGCTGGTCTTTGCCTCGTCCTGCAAACTCACACGCGAGAGCAAAAGGCCTCCTTCTCCCCCTGGGTGTATAATATACTATTTCTCCCTGCTTGAGGAGTAGCGGGAAGAACATTTTTTTCTCCCCTCTGTTAATACCCGTTTTTGAAATCTCCCAAATTTGCTTGAATTTTTTCAAATATCTCAAATTTTTCAATTTGTTTTAAATTTCTCAAATTTTTTGTGCACTACTTAAAATGCATGATCTCCTACCCAACTTTCACGCATAAAAAAAGTTCCTCTCATGAACTTGTTGGAAAAAACACGGTGTGCAATACGGGAATAAAAGCTATATCAGACTCGGGTGAGGCGTTTTCAGCACTCGTCTACGTCTCGGGCGCCTTCAGCGCCCTCGACTTCGACTCGTGCTGAACACCTCTCCACGCTTGACATAGCTTATTTTCTCCCCTTGTTGCACAATGCACTATTAAGACTAGATTTGAAGCCTGATAACGATCCTATAATGTTAATCTTCTGTAATAAAGATTCCATATACATCTTAGATGAAGTGAAGTAGGATAAAAACCTAATTTAAGCGATACTGCTTTCTAGAATTGTTCTATAATTCCACCAATTATAGTTGTTATTTTGCGAAAAAAGATTAGCGCCTGAGTTATAAATTAATAGTAAATTAATAGTATTATTTCTCTCTAGAAAATTTAAATTCAATGCGAATATTTTTCTTAATTACATTGGCCCTTTCTATCATTTTTCAGATTATTCGATGTAGGTGGACAAAGAAGTGAGCGTAAAAAATGGATTCATTGTTTTGAAGATGTCACAGCGATAATATTTTGTGTTGCTATGTCAGAATATGATCAAGTTTTACATGAAGATGAAACTACGGTGAGTAATAGCATCAAAATGACTATTTATTTTCTCAGTTCTGATATAAATACAACCGAATATAATACATTGAAACGTTTTATAATTATTTTATTTGGGCATACTTTAGCTTTTGACAAAATTCAGCTGTTTGAATTCTTGCTGGAAGACATCTGTAACGCTAATAAACCCCTTTAAATATAACAGTGTGTATGTGCATGCGTGCATGTGGGTGACTTTGTGTGTTTTTTTATGTGGCGTAAGTAGAGCAAGCTCTGCGCAATCCGGTCTTTGCCCTCCAACACCGAATCTCCACCAGCTGCTGGACAGTATCCAGAATATGATTGAGAGACATTACCGCTTAAGTCTTGTGCTCAAATCCGAAAAAGAGCTGCTTCACGAATTTCAGCAATAAGAAGAGTATGCTGTAGCGTCTCCAGTTATGAGACATTTTCTGCAGCAGCCGCTTTGTTATGCACGCTTAACTCTCAGAAAACAAAAAGAAGATGCACTCAAAGATGCACTCGGAGGTGCCACAAGGAGCGGTATGCTTATCATGACCAGCAGTAAAACACGGTTCCTATCTCTGGGATGATTGTTTGCGCTGCCGTTGCTACCGCTGCGGGGCATCCAATCGCAAGCCTTGTCCCTGCCTTGGAAAGATGGACTCGCCAAGATCAGCGTCACCAACCGCCCAGGTTAAATCTAGGATAAGATTCCATCACTTTCATGGTCAAGCAAAAGAAGAATAAGAAGAATAAGTTTTATGTTTTCAAAGCAATAAAAAAAGATTCCTATATTGTATTGGATACAAAATTTTTGTTTGCCTAGTACTGTTAACGACATATAAAATAACTAGATTAAAAATTCATTACATTGAAAGACACAGTATGGTTACGTGGTTTATGAGAACCTTTTGGTAATTTAAAAATATTGAGGTTTAAATTCTTTCCTGAAAAATTATTTTATTTGATATTGTGACGGGAACAGCGCCTATTTAAGGTGGGTCCGGAGAGGTAAAAGTGGGGTGGGGGGGTCGCAGCGCAATCTTTGGTTTTGACTATTGTACGTGTGCTGTGAACGCAAATGGTCCATGTACTAACCTTGGCTAAAAACATTTATTCACGCGTGCGAGCGCACGGAAAAAATTACTTTGTGTTCGACTCGTCATTACTCGAGTTAGCCTTAACTAAATGACTCGAAAAAAATTGTATAATAACCGTGAATATACGTAGTTTTATATTATGTGATCACAACTAGCTCAAGCCGTTGTTTGAACGAATGAAAACGAAATCAGAAGTGAACTTTTAATATGTTAGATTTTTCCGTTCAATCAACCAAAGTCTGTTACAAATTTTCGAAATTGTTAAATCATTGTCCATTGCATTAAACGACATATAATAAAAATATACACATTGCTTCTTTTAAGCTGTTTATTTCTTTTTCTTATAATGATTATTGTACATAGAAGTGATAATAATAATAATAATACATGAATTAATACAATGATAAACTTAAACGCTTTTGCTTTATTCTTTTATTTACTACAACCTATAATTTATGCATTTATAATAAAAAAAAATATAATTATATTCAACTTACATGCTAGATAATTTAAAAAATCTCATTTTTATTTATCCAATTATTATGCTCGCAGCCGAACCCTAACCATTTAACATATATGCGTTTACCACTTTTCTTTGAAACTTTTTCTACTAAATAAATTTCCGGATACATAGTTTTGTTGATTTCCGTTTCATAAAAGCTACCAGAGACGGGTTTATCATAATAATCTTTAAGGTGGTAAGTGACTGGATCTGTTTTTACAACTCGCGTTATTGTGAAAATTTCCGTAGACCAATATGGTGTGTAACCTATTTCAAATACATTTGTTATCGTACTTATTCGTAATTTATCTCCTACTTCGACTTTTCATTTGGAAAACGTCTCTTGACTTCTCGCTTATTTGCCTGTGTAACATTTTCAGGCTCGATTCCTGTTGTCCGATGTTTTCTCGAATTGTATGCTTTGAGTAAGTTAGGTAGAATATCCAACCATTTATAGCTTCCTCGACTGAACAAGTTTGAGACTCATAATTCCTTTTTTATTGCAAAACAGTCAAATCCTTTTCTGTATCTACCCTCATTCATCGATCTATCTTTGTCAATAACAATCAATCCATATCTATCATTTTTACAACATTTTGAACAAAAATTCCGAAATTCATTAAAATTTAAATGGGTGTTCACATGATCTTCATAGATATGTTTAAGATTTACATCATCTTGTCGATAAATTACTAACAAAGTGACATTATCCCTAATCAGATGTTTTCCTATATGTGCATAAAATTGACATAAATAGAAACTATCTACACTTTTATGTCTCCCCATACAGAAGAATGCTCTGACATTATCCTGCTTCTCACATGCCAAATTATCAAAAATCATAATTAAATTTGGAAGGGCTTCATCCGGAGATACTACAGATTCATGCTCACTGACGGAAGATATGATACTCCTTCAATCAGATCCAGGACATTTTTAAGAAATTGATACTTTGGCTGATTCAAGGATTTAGAGTATACATACAAATGTTCAAACCTCAGACTATTGGGATGTGTTGTTAAGCCAATAAACTATTTGTTTTTCCACAGTTCCATGGCTCGCAGAATACTGCTCGTATACTATCTGGTAGTAATTCCCCATGACGATGTTTTCTCTTCTCTTTTCCAAAATCAAAATTCGTCACGAGAAGTTTGACGTTCTGCTCGGTAAAATCCATGTTAACTCAACAGAATCAGATATAACATTAAGCTCTCGAAATATAAACGCTCGTTTTATACCATGAACGTCAGTTGTGAATCAACGCTAGAAGAGAGATGATCATACACAAATTCAGAAACAGCCGAAAGGCTATGGATTGTTTGATAAAGTTATCAATAACTTACCTGTTGAAATGCATCTTCCTGGATATCAATACTGCGGTCCCGGATCCAAATTGAAAAAGCGAATGAAAAGAGGAGATCCTGGTATTAATTCGCTTGATCAAGCATGTTAAAAACATGACATAGCTTACACCGATAAAAACGGAGATCGTAAAGCTGCTGACAAGAAGCTTGCTGAGGATGCTAGTCTTGGTGAAAAAACGTTTGCTTTTGCTGTTAGCAATGCTATGAAATTAAAAGAAAAAACTCGAATAAGAATGAAATTTAATAAGTTAGTGACTGTAGCTAAGAAATCAATGACAGCAAGTAAACATTCTCGCAAGGTTATTCAATCAGCCTTAAAGGGTGCACGTTAAGCTGTTAAAAGTGTAGGTGGAAAGGAAGAAGTTATCCTTCCACGTGTTCTGCCAGTTCCATCAAAAATTGGTGGAGTTCTTCCTTTTCTCATTCCATTGTTCGCAGGACTAAGTGCCACCGGTGCTCTAGCAGGAGGTGCTGCTGGAATAGCTAAAGCAATTAATGATGCTAAAGCTGCGCAGAACAATCATGAAGAAAGTAAGAGACATAATAAGACCATGGAAGCTATTGCTTTAGGTAAAGATCTATATCCCAAGCCCTACAAAAGTGAAATGGGATTATTTATGAAACCTCATATAAGTCGTGGTCATCGAGTCCGTAGAAAAAAAAACTTCGATTTAACTTTGCCAAATCGTGCACTGACTGACTACGATCTAAAAAAATATGCTTATATTATAAAAATCTCAGATTTCTGTAGTATTTTCATGAGAAATAATCTACATCCCGATGGCCCATTGCATAATGAATCAGCAGTGGTAAACTTGGATGACTTTCAAAATAGAGGCACTCACTGGGTTTGCTATCGCAAACGTGGTCCTGAAGTGATTTATTTTGATAGTTTTGGCGATCTCAAACCTCGCAAAGATCTTATGTTGTATTCTAACGTGAAGGAAGTGAAATACAACTATAAAAGATATCAAAATTTTGACTCATTTATATGTGGCCATCTTTGTCTTTATTTCTTAGCTGGAAGACTATAAAAGAGGTGCTCACAAACAAATGGAATCATTGTCTTCCGATCAGTCACGGAAGATAGCTTCACTACGAGTCTCTCAGGAAATACATCTGTCCTAGAAGCGCAATATTTTCCTTCGATTAAACTACTACAGGATACAAATTTTAGTTTAAGTTTTATCATTTAACTCTATTCCCAATATTGACTATTCAAATAATAAACTGCATTTAAACGGAGATACTGTGATTAGTATTCCTACTGGCACTTATGAGATTGATGCTATTAATAAATTTTTACAAGTAATATTGAAATCCAAAGGAATTCAATTATCTTTGAAAGCTGTTAACAATACTCTTGTTAACAATACTCTTCGAAGTGAAATTCTCTGAAGTCATCCGATAGATCTCACACCTCACGATTCCATAGGCCGTCTGCAATATTACTGGAGGTGCTTATATCAATAATAAAAAAGTTCATACAATCCATGAGTTCTTTCCCAGAGTACCTCCAGGATATAAAATCATAGAACTTCCGTCACATGTCATACATCTACCGCTCAGTGTCAAGGGCATAGATCATCTACAAATTCGAATCGTTGATCAGAATGAAAATTTGGTGAATTTTCGAGGAGAGGAAAACACGATTAGACACATCAAATCTGTATAATGGGTATCGTTTACAATTCTGGATCATACATAAGTCAGCCATCATGTCAACCAGTCATTAGTCGACCGAAGAAACTCAAACCGTTAACAAGCAAGAGCATTCAGTTTCTGAAAAGTCTAGGACTAAAAGTTCGTGGAAAAAATTCACGTGTGTAATTCTTTGATGCTTCCAGAAGAATGGACAAAATTCTAAGCATTCAATCAGGTGTCGTATTCGATGAGTCTATTGCTCATTACGAAGTACACGCCCATCAACCATACTAATCATTAAGCTTTGGATCAGCAGTTGCTAAAACTAAATTTGTCAACAATGCCTTTTGTCATCTGTTTGATAAAATTCGTTATGAGAATAGTGCTGTGGAGATAGATAAAAGTGAAAATGTTGGTCTAAGCAGTGTTATGAAAGGATTGATTTCATTTTATTTGAATCAGAATGATATGCTGGAGAATGCAGGCTGGCTTGGTATTCAAGACGATATCAAATCGGTCGTAGATAACAAGGGAAATTTTGACGTTGCCATTCCACTGATTATGATCTTGGCTTTTGCAGAAGATTATAAAAAGTTTAAAATTAATATGAAGCATGAGCTCATTCTCACAAGATCAAGAAGCGACTTGTACGTAATAATCCAAGAAGGTACTGTAGCATCTGGTGTAACTACTTGAAGATTACGAAGTAAAAGTAACAATGATAGAGTGGTTAATGCCATATGTAGTTACATATGATAAACAAAAAATCCAGCTATTGAATTACATTGGTAGAGATAATCCTATATCCATATGTTTCCGTTCTTGGGAGTTATTTGAATATCCTCTTCTCCCAAGCACTAATAAACACGTCCGGACGGTGAAAACATCAAATCAATTGGAAAAACCTCGTTTTGTAATTCTTGGACTACAAACAAAAAGTAAATCATCGAGAACTGCAAACGCCAGTCATTTTGATCATTGTGAGTTGAGTAATGTGAAACTTTTCTTGAATTCACAATATTATTTATACAACAATATGAATCTCGACATATCTAAAAATCAGTTTGCCATTCTCTACGATATGTACGCTAATTTTCAAAAATTCTACTATGGAAAAGATCCGCAACCGCTGCTGACAAAGTCTTCGTTTTCCAACTTAGTACCACTCGTAGTTATTGACTGTTCATGACAAAACGAATCTCTCAAGAGAGCTCCTGTCGAAGTACGTTTGGAATTTGAGGCTAAAAAAGATTTTCCTGCTAACACTTTAGCATACTGCCTCATCTTACAAGATCGTGTCGTTCAGTACAATCCTATCAGTGGGGATGTCAAAAGTCTAGGCTGCACCAAAAAATGGAGTATGCAGTAGACAATATTTTTTATCATCATGTACAGAACAATTATACATAAATAATTTCATTTTCATCATACGTGCACGAAAAAGGCCACTTTCTCCCAAGGGAGTAGTTTTTCCTCACTCTGCAGCCTATCCAATGGATATGTGTGTCTATATAAGTATTTTCAAAATTTTCAATTTACTATTGTTTTACTTTGAAAATTCCTCGAATTTCTCATTCCTTTCATATGCATGATAAGAGGCCTATTCGTGCACTTATCCTAAAAAGTACAGTGTGCAACAAGAGGGAATGGCTTTTTCTAGCGAGGGTGATGTTTTGAGCACGAGTGGGAGTCGAGAGCGCCGTAGGTCAATTCTCCCCCCAAGTTGCACAATATACTATTAATATACATAATACATTTGCATTCTTTTATTTACTACAACCTAATCCTTTTTTATTCATGTAAAAAAAACAATGTTAATACACTTATCCAACCATTATGCTCATCACTAAATCCTAACCACTTAATATATACAAGTTTGCCACTTTTCTTTAAAACTTTTTCTCCTAGATAAATTTTGGGATATACTTTTTGACATTTGTTGATACTTTTTTCGATACTCTCGATACTTTTTGATACTTTTTTCGATACTCTGAATACTTTTTGAAACTTTTTGATATTTTCTTGCACTTTCTTAGAGAGAAAGCTTTATAACGATGCAAATTTTCGGATTAAATATTTTGATGTTTTCAATGTTTCTGAGCCCAAAAAAGTCTTAAACCTTTGACTTTTACCCAAGCATCAACAATGTATTGTTGAGTTAATTTTCTTAAATTTAAATAAGGATTAAAATAGTTTTTAATGCTGAATTTATGAAAATAAAATTGTACGGTATATTATTAGGTGCTTTATGTTTTGGATCGCGGTAGCGCCCCGATGGCAAGTATAAGTTTTTTATACACTGTGCCGTCGGGGAGCAGCGCGCCCCTATTATACTTAAAATATGCTTTTTAACCTATATACATATATCTCGATCTTCTGGTGGTTGAACATTTTAACCTACAAATACCACAGCTACTTCATCACTTTTAGCTGTGTTATATCTACGTTTATCACGATTAGAATTGCGTGTTAAATACATTATAATTTCTTTACTATTTAACTCAAAGTTGTTGTTTTTCAAACGTTTTTTTTTCTTCCATTTCGACTTTGTGCATGATTTTGTATAATTTAGCTTTTTTCAGATAATTTTTCAAACTCAGTGTTCAACCGTAACTGAATTTTTAGTCGCGCTGATTTGCTACCTGTAGCGCCTTTAATGACTTTACCACAAACCGGTAGTGTTAAACAAGATTTAAAAGCTTCTTAGTTTTAATGATAAATATATACTGCTGATATGGCCGTTACCTCGCTTCCTGTATCGACGAGTGCGTCAACTTCGATGTTTTCAATAAATATCTTAATTTCTAGGCAATGCTCTGTGATATCTGCACTTTACGGTTGTCCGGATTAATATCGTGTATTAATTCATTACGCGGGTTTTCCATTATGGACGCGATTTGTGTAGGTACGTCTGTCTTCCTTTGAGGTAAAAGCGCATCCGCTTTTAGTGAAGCTGAGTTAGTAATGTCTTAAAAACAATCCAAGACGCCAATATCATACGGATATATTTAGAGGATTTGTTATTTACCTGTTTTTTACTTTTGTTTTGCGAGCCCGACCCGATTATTGTATGTGTCGTCCACGGTTTGAGTGACTTTAATATTGTGTTCCGTCCACGATTTTTCCTGCCCAGGATTGTTGCCTGCTGGCTTATTAAATTGAGAATTTTTCGTCTTGTTATATCCCGTAGGAGGGTGGGTGGATTTTTGAATTTGATTGTTTTGTTCGTAGTTCGCAGTTTGTATCGTCGTTGTCATAATCGGCGAGTATTTCTAAGAATTTGATTACCGATTTTATTTCGTGGCCCGTTACCGTCCACCGTATGGCTCGGTCAAAATGCTCCACGAGCTTTATAAAGAGTTCATGCTCTTCTAGATTTAATTCTGGATCGCGGGCTAGACTTAATATATATGTAGCATAGCTGACCCGGTTTCGCTGCTCAGGGTTGTATTGACCAAATGTAGCTTTCCGGCCATTAATTCTTTCGATTTGATTAATCCAGTATCGCTCTCTGAAGTGCGTCTGCGATCAGTTTCTACTGTTTCTATTTTTTTTTTTTTATATTTGATTGTGGCTTTGCTGTAAATTGTCTAGGTCAGTCTTATTATTTCCTCCCTCCTTTTTAATTTTTTCAATCACGGAGGCAAGACCATTTATGCGTTCAATCGTATCGAACTGTTTGTTATCATTACTCGTAATTAAAAAAATTGTTTTTACCTGTGTCTCTCCGAGTAAATCGGTTATTTCGCTAGTTTCTATATTATCTATGCGTTCGTCAAGTGTGCTTTGTTTTTATCTATGATAGCAAGCTTATATACTACAGCCTTCTTTCATTCGAACTTCTTCCCTGTGTTTAGATTATTATCATTTTGAGAAATAAATAATAAATAAGACCTTAGACAAAGCTAGAGAAGGTTGATAAGCTGTTTATTAATATACTAGCAGGGGCAATGATGGAGAATGATTTAGGTAGCATAAGTAAAATATGTAAATTCTGTAATGCTAAACATTTCAAATTTAAAATATTATTTGATAAGAAGATTTCTAATTGTTGCAATAGAGGAAACGTTGTATTATCTGACAATATCACTTATCCTTAACGTTTAAGAAATAGTTTCTGGAAATACTGTCGAAAGTGAACACTTTTTTAGATAATATTAGACAATATAATAATGCACTTGCCTTCGCAAGTTTTGGAGCTAGATTTGATGCACTTTTCGGAAAAGGCCCTCAAGTTATTCGAATAAGTGGTCAAATTTACCACAATATTTATACCTTACATCCAGACGAAAACGAAGCCAGAAGATATGGGCAACTATTTATACAAATAAGTTAATGTATTATAATTGATAATGAAATCGCCTCGCAATCACGATTACAAACTAATGTGTCATGTTCTTTAATGCTATGAAAGGAATAAGATCATTTATTTTTGACAAGTAAACATATATTATTAAGTCTTGCGAAAAATATACGGGTCGAAGAAAGATGAGGAAACCAGGGAATGGAGGAGACTACACAATGATGAGTTACACAATCTGTACGCGTCACCAAATATTAACAGAATAATAAAATCGCGCAGATTGGGATGGGCAGGGCACGTAGCGAGAATGGGAGACGACCGTACGGTAGCGCGTGTCATGAAGGGCAGGCCGATGGTAACGCGACCTCTAGGTAGACCTAGACGTAGATGGGAGGACAACGTAAAATCGGATCTAGTAGAAATAGGACGGGTGGGTGTCGATCGGAGAGGTGCATCTTGAGTGGGGTTGACACAATATAGGGCAGCGTGGAAGGCTTGCGTAGATGAGGCGATGAACTTTCGAGTTCCAAATGCCATGTAAAAAAAAAAAAAAAAAAAACATATATTATTGAATAATTCTATAATATTGAATTATTAAAAATGTTGATCGACACGGTTCATTTCAATTAGAAACATCGACAGAGTAATACCGTACGTAGACAAAAAGATTGTGCGTAACGAATTCACGTCACTAACAATCCAAGACACCGGCAAATACACTGAAAAAGGGTATCAGACGGATCTTGATAATCTTCACGAATATTATGAAAATAATTATTACAAGCCGTACGAACTCACAATTGAGAAGATCAATAAAAAAATTTAATATCTTAAAGAAAAGAAGTATTTGAGAAAAAATCTGGTCTTTTGTCGACATGAATTTATAATAACAGACAATTCACCTTGGTTTTGCCGCCCACATCCGATACCCATAGCCGACAGACAAGACGCGCTAGACGAGTTTTATAGAATGTTAAAATTAAATATACCTTAATCAGAGTTTATATAAATCTGATACAGATCGCGAGAAAACGCGTCAAATCGGTTAGGCCGTGTCTCAATGTACAAAAACTTAATATGGTTCTCTAGAACAATTATGAAGGACCACCGGGTATCGATGAAGTATTACAAAAATGCACTGATCGGCCAATAACAAGCGTAACACATTTCACAGCTAGTTACTGGCAAATCAGGCTAGCATAAAACTCGCGCAAATACACCGCGTTCAAAGTCGACAGTCACGTATATGAATTCAACGTCGTACTGTTCAGGATTAAAACAAGCGGATCCGCGTTGATTCGAGGGCTCACGGAAGACACGTGGGACTTTAACGATTTTTTGGAACAATCGCGAACTTTCAAATTTCAAAAAATCAAGATTTTTCTGTAAAGAGATAGAATTTCTCGGGCATTATATCTCCGCGAAAGGAATAAGACCGGTTCCGGAAAAAATTTGCACAATTCGCAACATCAAAAGACCAAAAAACTCAAATAATTACAAAGCTTTATTGGATTCATAAACTTTTTTTCCTAATTCACAAAGCATTTTGCAGAAAGCTGAGTGCTATTGCCTAACCTAATGAAAAGGAATGTATTGTTCCATTGGACAACAGAGCATCGAGAAACGTTCGAAAATATTAAATCGCTTTTTGATGACGGTATAATTCTCAAATATACGAATCCAAAAAAGTCACATATCTTGACAACAGACGCGTCAGACTTCGCACTAGCCGCGGTTCTCTCCCGATTAAATGATGAGGGAGAGGAAGAAGTAATATGCTTCGTGAGTGGAACACTCAAGGGGAGCAAATGTTCATAATTTATAACAGAGAAAGAAATGCTGGCCCTTGTGTGGTCACTTAATGAACTCGACACATACCTGAAGAGGACAGTGAAAATAAAAGTTTGTACGGATCACGAGGCTCTAAAATTTTACGAACATGCAAATTTAATAATCAGAGAACCTCGCGATCCAGGACTTTAATATAAACCCGACACATATACCGGAAAAACAAAATACTATAGCCGATTACCTTAGTCGAATGGACGAAAACAAAAAAACCAAGTCAGAAAGCTAATCCGAAATTATAATTTCCGCTATAGTTTAGCAGAAACCGAGCCGGAAACTTGTAAATATTTGTAAAAAGATAGAAAAAAGTTAGATGAAAGATCCTCGAACAAGTACATTAATAGATAATTAAATAAATAGCGACGAAAAAACATGCAAGCGATACGAATCGATCGACTACGTACTATATAAAAAAAGCCAAAGAACTACCAAAAATTGTAATGTCGGAAAGCCAATTAAAAAACTTTGTAAACAAAGTACATATAATATACGGGCATATAAGGGGACGAAAACTGAACAAAATGCTTTATGCGAGCATTTTTACGCAACAGGCTTACGCAGACAGATAGCAAAATTCCTAAAAATATGTGATTGTTGTCAACGCACAAAATATTACCTAACTAGCACGCCATGCGCGGCCTTACGGATCAAAATTCTCCAAAAGGTAATGATCCATTGTAATCAATAAGCTTCAATTTTAAACCTAAATTCGTTTTCAAGTAAGTAGATCTAACGTCCGGTAAAACACAATTACCGACATTAAAAGCCAAATCACGATTCTCGGCAATTATTGCAATTATTGTTGAGGTTGCTCAGCTGGTCGAGCCGGTATACTTGAGGTTTTTGGCATTTTCCGAACATAGGAGCATCAATTTTTCAATTACTTTCTGAAATTACTATCCCGGGCTAACCCCCAAAATGTTATGGCTAAGTACGGGTTAACATAAATGAAAACAGGTACTTACCTAAAAGGAACTCAAACTAAGACTCTTTATTGAAGTTATACAAGTCTTAGCTCATCAGCTGTCACGATCACATTAAACATAAACAATAACATTCGCAACGTCGTTTGTCACGTTGCTAGGGGTCGCTATGCGCGATTCTTGGCATTTGAATTGCGCAACGTTCGGGCTCGGTCACAACAATATCAAGCAAAGCAGTGAAAAAAAAGCAGACCAAACTTACAAAGCGTTTGCTTGAATGAAAAAGTGCATATCAAAGACTTCTGAATAAATGTAGAGCGACGCACCAGGTTCGAGAATAATTTTATCTAAAATCACGTTTTCATATGTTGTGAAATCACATTCATCGTTAGATGCAATATAGTCAATTCAATTGCAATGGTACCCGCGTATAGGTATAATTGATTACCTATTATTAATTAATTTTATTTTTGGATAAGCAAGCTCTAGGAATCTTCAAAGATAAATCCGAATATAATTATAAATTTGTGTAAAAAAGACAAAAAAAAGAACTAAATTCATACTAGATTTCAAGCTCTATGGTGAAAATTTGCGTGGAAAATGTAGAAGAGGTCTTATGAAAAAAGGCGACCCGTTTTCTCGTAGATGTCATGGGAGAAATATGGGCATGAATTATTGCAGGAAGTCCTACACTTCAAAAGACATAGTGATTATTCTAGTCATTTTCTGATTGTCTGTTCATCGCGTGGGATCTTCTATGTTTGAATTCTTAATCGAAAGCCAATAAAAAAATTTGAAAAACGCGTGTAGAGATTTCGACGATGCTAGTCTATACATAAATAACGCAAGATACAGAGCATATTTTATACATAACTAAGTTACGTTTAAATTCTTGATTTAGGCATAAATCAATATGAATAATATGCAGATGTTAAGCGCCTCGTCCTCTCGTTCAGCTGATATCTCGTTCTCTGTGAAACGACCCGACAAATTGAAACGCTTCAACTAAGCTCTCTAATATTATTATTTATTTTCTAGGATGTCGTGGTATTCAAATTTCTTCTATGTTCAAAATTCAAGATTTAAAATATTTTGCAGTATTTTGGTCTTGACTAACGTATTGTAGTCAAAACTAACGTATCTGAAATAGAACTTATGTTTGATTTCTTTTTTTAATGTTAGTTAGATTTTCTAGTTGACCTTCAGAGGACTTACTGCCTTTGAAATCGAATTATACTGGACAAAAATATATAAATATTACGACCATGACTAATTTATTGTAGTGAAGACTAATATATACCTGTGAAGAAACTTTTGTTTAGTCAACTGTTTGAGATAATGTTCTTACTAACAAAGTTGACATATTATTACATGGTTTTACAAATAATGACGGTACGACAAACCATGTTTACTTTAAATAAATTTATTTCAAAATCCGAGTAACTTAAACAATTATTGTAAGAAAAAATGCCATATAATCGCTCCTTACTACAATACAATTTGCATTTTCAGTAAAGAATGCACCTTCTGTAGCGACAATTTTTTTCTTTAACTCGGGGTAAATATCTTCCAGAAACAGTTCCCAATGCCCCTGAATTTTTTTAGATTTTTAAATTACTTTTTACCAAAATAATAGGGAGCCAATGATGTCAATTTTGGCAAATTTTGGGTTTTCAGCACAAATTAATTAATCCATAGCTCCACAGGGAAGCATTTTTCACTATAGACATGAAAATACTTTTTCTTTTGTAAAATTTTCTCACCTTTTTAATAAAAATACCCTGAAAGTTATATATATATATATATATATATATATATATATATATATATATATATATATATATATATTGAAACACTGGGGTCTGCTAGCGCAGCCCAGCGTTCTTAAATCTATGTTCGCGCGCCGTCACGCTCCAATGCATACACGGTGGCGGGCCGCCTCGGCCCAGAGCGCCAGGCATCGAGATGCCAAGGATCCCGCGATCCCCTTTCCGTGTGAGCGCCACCGTGTGTTGGTACCTGGCGGCATGGGAGATGAGCTCGGCTAGCTCTAAGGAAGGGGTGGAGTATCGAACAGGGTCGTGGGTCATAAAACTCATTAAGGCTTGCTGCCGATATTATATGTCGTATTTATTCTTCATTTTCCCTCTTAACAACCACGGCAACCTGCTGAAAACCTGCGGCCTCTACAGTCCAGAGGCACTACGCTGAACTAACTAAACTACTATGCGGCACGTCACGCCACCGATCGAGGTCATCGTGAGTAAGGGCGAATTTCTACACGCGGCCCCGCAACGATTTTAATAATTCTAACCTCCTTCCGGGGAGATCACCCGCACCCACCGAGCAATCGACGCCACCGCCACGCTCGTCAGCGCGCCGTCCGCCGACTTGTCGGTGCGGGCAAATACCCGCCTCGCCTCTCTGATCGTCTACCGGCCCCGACGACCAGCGCGTCCGTCGCGGCGTATTCTCGCGAGTTATGCGATTTCCCCGGCCCATCAGACGTTTATTTTTCCATATACCGCGTCGTGAAAAACCCGTACTACTATAATAAATCCCCGAAAACCACTTCACGATGTGACGACCTCGACACGACCACGCGACGACACACAACACTTGCCCGTCCTCTCCGCGCATACTCGTGCATTCTAACAGCTACTTAACGGAAACTCTAATAATAGCTAACCTAACTTCATCGCTAACTTACTTACTAACGGTAGCTCGGTAACACGCAGTAATCGGTAGCTGATAGGAATAGCGGGGGTGAGGAAACGATAGCGGGGAGGTACTATACGAGGGGAGAGCGATAGCGAGGAAATATGCACAATACATGGGTAACGATAGCGAGGAATTGTGCGAGATCGAGAGCGTGAAAAGGACAAACGGCAGCTTGAGCGGAGGGTAACGGTAGCGTGAAAGGAACGATAGCGAGGAAAAAACGAGAGCTTACAAAATTCGCAACAGGCGACGAGACCTCACGGCACTTGACTCGCCGCCCTTGGCACGACCGTCAAAGTGCATTGCGTCGCACTATCCGCGTCGCGACGCGTTCATCCGAGGTACAGCCGCACTAGTTTATTCGCACGCTAAGTACACTGTTACTTACTTGCTACGATAGCGAGAGCGAAGGCGAGCTGCAATGGCGCGCGAGTATCGGGACGATCGAAAACCTCGGTGAGCAGCACAGACGTCCTATCGGTAGCAGCGTTGCGGAGCGAAAGAGGCCGAGCTCTCGCGACGCGGCAACACGTGGCCGCGGGGCCAGCGCTGCGCGCGCTCCCCACGCGAGCTAGTCCCCCTACTGCGCGTCTACTCGCGGCTCGACCTGCCATGTTGCGAGGTTGTCGTCGCCTCTCTATTGCGCGGCGCGAATTTTCCACTTGTAACGTGCAGTCGAACTGCCACGTTACAATATATATATATATATATATATATATATATATATATATATATGTGCGTGTTATACCTATTTCATGAGCCTTTCAAACCTCAATATTAATGATAATAAAAGTTCGATCCGGACTACAACCACCAAAAAATTTATGGAGATACCTTTCGATAGTGCAAAAGTTCCTATATGGGTCACAGAATGCCATAGACCCTGTATCTTTGGCTAAAAATGAAGATATCCATAGATTTGTGCTAAAATGATTGAAATTTATATTTAAAGTCTTTGGCAAAGCTTATGAATTGCTTGGAGCATTCCTAAAAATATTACAGAGGTAGCAAACATCAAAATAAAGAAAGTCACTGTAGGAGAAAATTGTTCCTTAATGTCCATCATTAACCAAAAAGTCAAAGCTTAGGGAGAAATTATTTAAATACATGTTTGCTTATAGAAATAAATTGCGTCACTTCGATAATCGCCAAAAAAATCATAAAACTTGATTTTGTTGTTACAAATATTCCTACCAAAGTCGAGGAATTGTAAATATATTATGCCTCTTGCAAAAAATTATATCATAAATCATACACTCGATCATAATTTTTCAGAGTCAGTGGATAATTAAGAAAGATAATTAAGTAAAAAAATCATAAAACTTGATTTAATTGTTACAAATATTTCTACCGAAGTCAAAGAAATGTAAATATATTATATCTCTTGTAAAAAATTATAACATAAATCATACACTCTATCATAATTTTTCAAGGATAATTAAGTGAAAGATATAATATATTTACGATTTCTCGACTTCGGTAGGAATATTTGTAACAATAAAATCAAGTTTTATGTTTTTTTTTGGCGATTATCCAAGTGACGCAATTTATTTCTATAAGCAAACATGTATTTAAATAATTTCTCCCTAAGCTTTGAATTTTTAGTCAATGATGGACATTAAGGAACAATCTTCTCCTACAGTAACTTTCTTTATTTTGATGTTTGCTACCTCTCTGATTTTTTTAGGAATGCTTCAAGCAATTCATAAGCTTTGTCAGAGGCTTTAAATTTGAATTTTAATCATTCTAGCACGAATTTATGGATATCTTCATTTTTAGCCAAAGATACAGGGTCTTTGCCATTCTGGGACCCATACAGGAACTTTTGCACTATAAAAAGGTATCTCCATGAATTTTTGGTGGTCGTTGTCTGGATCGAACTCTTACTTTCACCAATATTAAGGTTGAAATGGCTAAAAGATAGGTATAATATATCATATATATAAGATAGATATAATATATTATATATATGACTTTAAGGGTATTTTTTTGACGCAGTGAGAAAATTTTACAGAAAAAAATATATTTATGTCTATAGTGAAAAATGCTTCCCTGAGGAGCTATGAATTAATTAATTTGTGCTGAAAAACCTAAAAATTGCCGAAATTGACATCTTTGGCTCTCTACTACTCTGGTAAAAAGTAATTTAAAAATCTGAAAAAATTTAGGTGCATTGGAAACTGTTTCTGAAACATATTTACCGTGGGTTAAAGAAGAAAAAAATGTTTGATCTTCGATTTACACATATTTTATTCTTTTAAAACTTGCTCCACAATGATAAATAATAAAATAAATATATGATCCGCGAGCGAAGCGAGCATTCTTTACAAGTAATTAATTATCCAATTTTTGGGTATTTTAAATTTACGTATTCGGGCCTTATCTATTTTCGATATAAGCTAAGATACATTCAGTATTTTTTGCGCGTATTTAATGATAATTTCATAACTTTAAAGAGTGGCTATATGATAGTCATAGTCACAGTCAGTTAGACGGTGAACTGCGGCGGCTCCTGCACGGGGACGTGCTGGTCAAGCACTTAGGCAAAGCCTATTGTGCTGTGCTACCTGTACTTCAGAAAATTACTTTATAAACCCTTGTTTATAGCTTGGACAAATCGGCAAATGGATGCCGAGCTATTTGACCTTAACTCTTCTAACCCCAACATAGGAACCCCCCACACCTTCTGTCTTGTCTCCGCGAAAGCTGGACATTCACACGGCAGGTAGGAGGTTGTCTATGCTTCCTATTCGCACCACCTGCAGCTTCCAGAGTCCCTTAATCTCAAGTTCCACAGGTGGTATCCTACCCTCCAATGTCCCGTCACCCAGCCAACGGCCAGCCTCAGCCTGTTCCTGCTTAAGTTTCTTATGGTCTGTAGCCACTCTTCAGGTAAGCTGCCGCCCATCAGAGCCCAAGCTTATCTTAGCCCTTTGGCGTTAGTCTATTTGTCGCTTAGTTGCGAGTTGAGTCAGTCTTTGATTGCTCTGTTTACCTCGCAGGTAGGAACAACGACTACGCACCTTCTTGCTTAAATGCCGTCCGCGCCTCTACCCGCTTGCCTTTCTGGCTTTTCGTTGCCCACCATGCCAGAGTGTCCTGGTACCTACACTAGTCTCACCACGTTGTGTTCTGCTAGTGATTCTAGCGCCTGTCTGAACCTTAGTACCTCATTTGAGGAGATACTGATACTCTCTAACGCCATAAAAGCTGCCCTGCTATTCGAGCAGAAGCTTACAGTTCTTTGCCCTGTGCTTGTCTCCAACACCCATTTGGCTGCTTCTGTATTAACCCTGTTTTCTGCCTGGGAAACCTTAGCATGATGGTCAAGCAAATACACATTCTCTTGTGTGTCCCCCTTTTCCCAGGCACCTGCTTCTACGCCGTTCTCAATTTTTGAGCCATCGGTAAACCACACTACACTGTTTTTGAGGAGTTCGTGTGATCCCGTTTCCCATTTTTCCCTTTCTGGAATCACAATCAAGAACAACTTATAGAAATAAATTCTTTATTCCACACCTGACCGAAATGGCGACTTTTTGCGCCTAAAAATCGGGGCAAAAGTAGCATATTTTTCCCGTAAACCTGTTTGCGGGGCAAAAGTAAAATTAGCGGGGCAAAAGTAAAATCAGCGGGGCAAAAGTAAAATTAGCGGGGCAAAAGTATTTTTTTTTTTTTTTTTAATGAATGAAACAAAAATATAAAAAAACACGTCGACTTCGATTTTTAGAGACAAATAGTAGCTATTTCAGTCGAGAGTGGAATAAAGTATTATATGCAATACGGGATGAAAGTAGATTTTTTCCGCTGGTGATTACCCACCAGCGGAAAAAATCTGCTACTTTCGACCCTTGTTGCATAATGTACTATTCTGCCATTATGTTCCAACTTCTTTCTTCCATTAGCGGCATTACTTGTTCCAGAAGTGCTGCATCCTTGAAGTCCGAACAGTTTATTGATTTCGCTATTCTGCAGAACGTCCATCACGCATTTGCCCTAATTATCTTGCCTAGTAAAAGAAGTTCAAACCGTTTTTCCATAGCGACTGATTCCACCCATAACCAATCTTTGCACCCTATCTAATGCCCCCGTATGAGTCTTCAACTCACATTTGTGGCCTCATCTTAGTGCGTATGTCTCTGACCTCCTTCCTTACCGCATTTCGAAACGTGGGTCTGTTGCCCGTTGAGAAAGTCCATGTTCGTTGCTGCTAAGAACTCCAATAAACTTTCTCCTCTAGGATTGCAGTCTGTGCTGCCCCAACATGTGTGAGCAAAACAAGCTTGGTGCCTGCGGTCTCGCATTCTCTAATTAATGCAACCATTTCCTCCGGGGGGCACGCTTCCTTATAGGAAAAATATGCTGCGACATCATATTAACTTTCTGTTTGCCTTCGATACCCTTGTAGCTTACCCTAGCTGTACATTTGAGCAGTACTTTGGTACTGTCTCTACCTTAGGCCCCTTGGTAATGAGGCACGTTCTAGTCGAAACTGAACTGCCGCTGATCAGTGTACCTATTCCGTTTAAGCCTGCGATTTTGCCATTGTGAATCCAAGGTTCTTGGATTAGGCAAATGCCTGTACGCACCCCCGCCATACGTCTAGCCAGAACGGCCGAGGCGCTCTTGCAATGGTGCAGATTAATCTGCGTGAACTCTATGGTGGTGTCCAGTAGAGATCCGGCCCTATTCACATTGCTTACACTGTTACGTTGCCCCCGATCAGCCATCTTGATCGAGAGTACCGCTACCCGCATCTACCTCTGTGGTTGCCATAGTAAGGCTGGGTTCGTCCCAACTCTTCCTCCGTCTTCTTCTTGAACGGAAAGACATGCACCCTTCCATCTCCACAGAAAGGCCTGAAGTCGAGCCTTCAGTGCTTCGATCTCAGTCCCTTTGAGCAGCACTTGGATGGCCGTCTCGTTCTTCTTTTTACCCTCGGTGCCCACCGTCAACCATTTTAGTTTCGGTGATCACTCAGGAATTTGGTGCGAGTGTGGTGTTCTGCCTTTTCAAGCGCTTCACAACGACCTTCAGAGTATGCACTCCAAGGGCGTAGATCATCGCTCTGACCAGTTTATGGAGGTCCTCCATCCCAATAGCCTTGAGTTGAGTACTCTCCCTACACGACCGTTTAGTGGAATTGTTAAGTAATTACCCCTTGTCCTTTTGGTCCTTGCAGTGGAAGATCTGTGCGCCCCTCTGGAACCAATTGTCCAAGAAACTTGGATAATAGCCTCCATCTAGGGTGTCATCAATCTTCTTCTCCGAGGCCTCCAGGGCCTTCTTTCCCTGGTACCCGTCAAGACGCTTCTCCAAGTACTTAACCAGAACGATGGCCACCTTTGAGTCAGTGGCCACCGCTCAGCTGTATCTCTTTGGAGCGTCTCCAACCGACCTTTTCTTACGCTCCCTCGAGGGTGAAGCTGTCGGAATGCTGTCTTTTAAGTGCGCCTGTAAGTGTCCCAGTCTGAGACCTTCCAAGAGCTCCCTCCAGACGCTTCGTCCTTAGCTTCGCCCCCGAGGCTAGATTCGTATTTGCATGCCTGTTTCTTCTCTTTTATTTGCTATTTTCTGTTCCCGAGGAGGCAACGGTATTTGCCGCTGGGTCAAACCCTGTAGCCGCCTCTCCTGGGAACTGTCATCGGTATTAACAGTCTTAACGACAGCCGCCCGGTCTTCCAAAATAGTTTCCGTGAGGACTTGGCTAGAGCTGGGAAGCTTCTTTGTTGCTGGCACTTTTGCAACCGTTTCTTGTGATTTATACATTTTCATTTAAAGAGTTAACAGGTTTGTTAGTGTGTGTGGGCCGAGCCATGCCCCCGCTTCCCCGACTAGTCATCTCTGCAGAAAGTCACCTAATGCGGAAAAGCCGACCCCAACACCGACTCATCACCCAACATGGACTTATCCGGTCACCAACCATCACTGTTAGGTCAGGCGGAATTTTTTTTCGGCTGATATGGCAGCCAGGTCATACTGGTTAGGCTGGCCCGGGCCTCTGTACTATCCAATGGACTAGGAGCGCCAGACAAGCTAGTTTTCCTACGGTACCCTCAGATCAACAAAGCAAGCTCTTCTCGAGTGACCCCGGTGGGCAGACGTGCCCGGGGCAGCTTGGGGGTCAGCAGTGTAGGAGTGTTGAAGTGTAACGTGTGTGTTCATGAGTTGTGTTGCTTAACCGACACTACCGCCTTCGCCTAGTTAGGGGATTGCTCCTAGCCTCTAGTCGGTCCACCAGGCAGTTTTCACTCTCCTTCCTCTGAGACGAGGAGAGTTAAGTGAGTCCCGCTCCCAGGTCCGTTGAGAGTCCGAAACAAGGGACAGCCCTTTTTACGAGAATCCACATACATTTAAAAACCCGTTTTACAGGGAATCAGACACAACGGAACATTCACTCTCTTTCACTGAGTCTGGGCCCAAGATTCGCCACACAATCGACCAGAGGAGCCCTCTCACCGGCCCAACGGGTACACGATAAGGTGGCAATCCTTCGAGGGGAACAATATAATAGAATATTTATATATTTTTTCTGTTATTTCAACCCTATAACTTTGTTTTGTTATGTTTTTTTTCAGGATTATAAAAGCTTCTTTATATTTTATCACATTAACTCTTATTTAAAAAATGCATTTCTTTATTCTTTTTTCCGCATATGAAAATAAACTAGAAACCAAAAATTTATACAAGTATTGACTACTAGGTGATAATAATAATGCTAGTACAAATATAACTGGCTGAAAAGCAAAGTAAGTAAGAGTATGACAAGGAAGCATTTCTGCTAGCATTGAAAGACATGTTCTGGCGAGCGTGCAGCCATGCAAAGAAAAGTACTAAATTAAAGACGACTACCAGTATACCAGCTGCATAGAGAGGTCGAGGAAGCCCGCAGTGGGTGTTGTCAAGCTAAGAGGCAGAAACAGTAAAACGAAATATTATGAGAATGGTAAAGTCCATGATATAGTAGAAGCCCAAGAGCAGAAAAAGAATGACGCCAAGCGTAAACTGAAGAAGATGATCCGTTAAAAATAGCAAAGGCATTCTCGAGAATAACAGGGTAAAGTTAGGCTAAACCGCTTAAGCCAACATAAAAAAGTAGTAATCATGATAAAGGGAAATCACGCGATATTTTTCTTTCAACTATGCGAAGCATATGAACTTGACACCAGGACAAATGGTAAAGCTAATTCCCTAATCACTACGGAGAAGCTGCGTACTGCATAAATAAAGGTGGGACAAGGCTGACAAGTACAATTTATGGCTTGAATAAGGAACCATTAAGTGGACGATCAAAACATTAATGCGATTTAAGAAGGTGCACTTTATCTTAGACTCCCTCAGCTTAGTGATCTAAATTTCCCAATTAGAAATAAAAAAAAGCAAACAATAGGAACAACATGACCAACTAGAGTCGTCCATCTATCGACCAGATTATAAAACAGAGAGCGAATGTCTCCGTACAGGCAGCGGAGATCTTTATATATTTGGGGCTGCCTCTTTCTCCAATGTTGTAGGATCTCGCTACACGGATATTCGATGGACCCACTGCCGCAAGGAAGAATGTCCAGGAGATGAGGTTTACTGATAAACTCGAGGGTCTTGAGACGGCGGCCCCACCTGGATGGAAGAAGAGCAGCAACGAATAACTTACTAATGCAGGTAAGTTACCGACTACGTGGCGCTACTAGTCACTTTGTGATAGTCTACCTAGACGTAAGTAGATAAAGTTCACACATTATTAAAGAGTGAAAGGGGCAGCCCCAGATATATGAGACGCTTCGCTACAGCACGGAGACACTTACTCTCTGGCTGTTACTCCAGGCAGTCAGGCAGTCAGATAAAGGATAGTTCTCGTCCGTGAGTCTCATTTTTCGCTTACCTAGTTCGCAAGTGCATAGCGCTCTCGAAGAATATTCTGCGGGTAGTTTCCTCTCACGTTAATCATAAGAAGCAGGGATTTTTGGTAAATGTTTATGATAATATAAAAACTGATGCCAATTCATTAGCACGTAGCTTCCTCTATGTATGCTTCCTATATTATATTATATATTGTATTGCTTTAATATCAAAATTATTTTTACTTTATGTATACGTATCATGTATCGTATCGGTAGACATGAAATGTGCTAGGTTATGTGACGTGGCAAAACCCGCGAGGCGAATTTTCCTCAATCGCTTCACGGCCCCAAATCCGCGACACTATTATGTTTATCAGAACGTTTTAATTATTCTATGCGTTCTCGGAGGAGGTCCTGTCAGATCACCCTAAATCGGGATATTTAGGGTTGATTGGAATAACGCAGTCGATTTCTAAAAACTTTCTCATTTTATTCTTTCTCTCTCTCTCTCTCTCTCTCTCTCTCTCTCTCTCTCTCTCTCTCATCCACAAAATTGCACGCGTTTCTCGCACACTCGTCTTACTCACGACTCTCTCAACCACTCAAATCTCTCTCTCTCTCTCCTTCTCTCTCGCACTTAAGGACATGATTTCGGCGCTCTGTCGCAGCAGAGCTACATTTCGTGCCCACGACATTCTTTCCAAGAATCCTCTCCCCTCGCTGTTCTTCCTCGAACCCTCGACGGCTCCACATTGATCGGCGATTCCCTCGAATTCCTTAGCTCCTCAAATGCTCTTCTCTTCTCCGACTCACACAAAAAACAGAAACACTTCGCATTAATAATTGCAAACGCAATTATTATGTTTTTGGCAAAGGCGGCCTTGCGACGGACAACGTACCGTCTCAGTTATATGTGTCAAATTTGCATGTAAAACACCACTTATTAGCCATTATATCATCTTTGTTTTCTACATAACTTCTAGTAGAAGGTCAGGCCTATTCCGAAACTTTACAGCTACTTTTTTACTATAAAATGGTATCTTTTTACTGTATTGAAGTTGTCGGAGTCTGGATCGAACATTCAGATTTTCATATTTTAAGGTTTAAAATGCAAATAAGGTAGCCTTAACATATATAAAGGGCTTTAAAAGTATATTTATCAAAAATTTCAGAAAATTTCACAAAAAAAAGTAGGGGGTAGTTTTAGTTAAAAATGCATCCTTCATGAGCTACAAATCATTGAAAATAGGCCAAAATTGCTTAAAACCTTAACTTTGATTAGCTAGAACCACCCATATGTGTGTATATGTTATGAGTATGTATGAGTACACACGAAAATTATATTTATATACGACTACATGACGCCTGCGTGACTGCAGCCATGCACTCACACAGACAATGCATTTACTACCGATTGAGACGAAGCAACTAGATTGGAACACACGCTGAGCGCGGAAAATCGGAGCGAGTGCTCTGACCTCTGCGCCAGCACTTCTCGCGCGCGAACCACGACTGCAAAGCGTACGCGTCAATCGTTAGTGTGGCGAATGCATATTGAACTACCGCGATCTTTTTCATCTTAATTCCACAACCACTCGCATCGGTACCGAGGCTTTAAAAACCCTCGAGCCGATCCATGCAGTGCCTTTTTATGCAAGTCAAGCTACTGCCACTGGCTGTACTGGTGTTCGAATACGAAGGCTGTGAGTTCGTGAGCATCGCTTATTGAGTGTGTAGAAAACACTCAAACTCTGCACACGATTTAACAGTACACTCAATTTCTGAATCCTCCATAACAATGTCTGCAAAGAGAAGTGTTATCGGTTAGCCCATTGAAGTACCGAAAATTTGTATGTTAGTAGTATTGTCAAATTAAAAATAAGTATGTTCGAATAAATATTCAATAGTATCAACAATTAATAAAAACTTCTTTTTATAAATAGATCGATGGTTGCAGGTTCCTGCAGTATACGTTTCCACTCAGTACATTGCGTCACGCTTTTGTCTATGTAGAAGTAACCCACTTTTTTATAACGGTATTGCCAGCGACTGAGTGCAATGGGCATGTAGTCGAGGAAAATAAACGTTGAGGAAAGATGCGGATCTCAGCGAGATCTGGCCCGGTAACACAGCATACGTCTCTGATACAACGGATAAGTGACGGGTCCGCGGAGGCGGTGTGCAATAATTCACAGCTAAAAGGACGCGAATATGTAACGAAGCGTAAATAAGAAAGCAGCAAGTATAGTAGAATGAAATAGATTCAATTAAATAAAGCCAGAACATACACTAGTGGAATAACGCGTGAGAGATACAGCGATCACGCGCAGACAAAGAGAGATGTAGGTGTCAAACAGGTATTTACAGGACGTGGATGAAGTCCTCTGTAGACAGCGCTATGGCTCGTGGAGATCGTCGTCGACGCAATCGATGCGAGGACGCGAATACAAGAGATTCTGTAGCCTCTCGATGATGAACCGATCTGGGCGCAGCGCGTAAAGACAGGAGGTCGCAGCACAAAGAAGCATCGACGCGAGAACGGTATCGGTGCGTGACTAAGTCACACAAGAAAAAGCACGCGTATCATGTGCATTAGAAAGGGTTCGCCGTTCGGTACGACGTCGCAACTCGAACTGTTCGGGGAGAGCGCGGTGCTCTCTCTCTCTCTCTCTCTCTCTCTCTCTCTCTCTCTCTCTCTCTCTCTCTACCTCTGCGCCTCCTATCTCTGGAACAGCCTTCCATCTCAACTTCGCGACACACTATCCATATCACACTTCAAACAAGCAGCCAAAAATTATTTCTTTAATTTGGAAAACACATAAACATCGCACAAACATACATACATTCTCTTTCATCTCATGTCATCTCTCAACATCACACACACCTTATACTATATACCCTTACACAAATTTTATTTATTCCTTTATCATAATACACTATATTTGTTATATGTACAACAAAATGTACAAAAATAAAGATCAATTAATCTAATCTAATCTAATCTCTCTCTCTCTCTCTCTCTCTCTCTCTCTCTCTCTCTCTCTCTCTCTCTCTCTCTCTCTCTCTCTCTCTCTCCTAAATCGACGTATTCGGGTGTTGTCTGCTAATGGCGCTGTACTCTCTCTGTCTTTGTCTTTCTCACTTACCTTACGTTGGCGCTGTAAGAAAAAGTTAGCATTGCATTATTTATTTTAATATGTTGTAATATTGGAAAGGGAAAGAGACATAGCGAGAATACTCGTTATAACTTATAAACGATATACACACATGTACACCAGGCTGACATTAATTCGAGGGTAACGGTGACTGTCACCGTGACAGACAATTCACGATTTTCCCATTATCGACCATGGCGATGTTAACGGTCAACTTAGTCCAGTCATAAATGATTTAATGTCCGTTGGGTGTACAACTTACGTCTAAAAATGTCATAGCTTACTGTGATTGACTCAGGGAATGTCTTCTTAGTATTATAACATGTAGATTTTTATATTTTTATTTTTTATATTTTTGGTATGCAATATTTATATTACTATAACCGTATTTATTGTAATCTTTGTGTAATGTTATTTATAAATTGTGATAATTTTTTTTTCGATAGAGAACTGATCAGGTTGGATACTACACCAAGGAAGCGTCGTTAGTTAACAGATTTTGTGGATTTATTTACGAGGGTTAACTCTCCCACATTTAATACGTATTTTTATTTTGGTTAACATGGAGAGTAATAAGTACTATTTTTGTATGATAATATAAGTTCAGTTTTTAAATTCAAATATTATTTGGTTCTATTCCCCCCCCCCTTCTCCCTAACTTCGTCCTAGCTAGCTATCTCAAATAGACAGGAGGGTCCCTGCCCGAATTAGTCCTACGACACACAGGTATGGGAATAAGGAAGTAGTTCCTTACGAACACATCTGTCGCTGCGCGGCATTGCCTAAGTGTGTGAAGTCTGCGGAGTAGATTTCCCTCCGCTTCTCTCGATACACACGAGCAGCGTCACTCTGGTATCACCCCTACTCCAGAGGGTAAAAAAGGCTTGCGATTGTCCAACCAAGACGTGCGGAGCAATTGGTAACAATGTTGTGTTTTCTGATCCAGTCCTTATCAGTATGACATTTTAAAGTTGCTTTCAAGCACCGGTGCCATTGCTCTATTATGCTATTTGCCTAAGGGTGGTAAGTGGCAGACTCTACTCGTTGACAGCTGATAAGGAGAAGTAATGCGCTGAAAAAACTGAGACTCAAACTGACCGCCCTGATCCATAGTGAGAATTTTTGGTGCACCGTATTGGGATACCAATTATTATTATAAATAATATTTCAAATAACTATAGACTATAATTAAGGGGACATAACACTTTTAAACCGTAAAAAAAGATCGACGAGGGAAAATTACAAAATTTAATAATTTGATATTTTTTTCAGTGATACTTGGTAATAAACCCCTCAAATTCGCCGTGCTAAACATAAATTACCCCTACTTACCCACTGTGGCACTTGGTCTAATGATTTGTAAATTTTTTCACTGTCTGTAGGATTCCAAGTGAACGAGTAGTTCTTTTGGGCCAAAATTTTACACTTTGTACACTCATAATTTTAGTATAAATGCAGGGATTTTGATCTGAATGTTTAGACTATGTTTTATACACAAAAAGGTGGCATAATAAGCGGAAAAAAAGGAAAAAATCCGGTATTTTCATCGCCAAAAATATTCTACTTATTCAAATTAAAATCCCTGCATTCATACCAAAACTATGAATGTACAAAGTGTGCTCCTAACTTTTCAGCCCAAAAGAACCACTCGTTCACTTGGAATCCTATAGACAGTGAACAAATTCACAAAATATTAGACCTAGTGCCATAATGGGTAAGTAGGGGTAATTCATGTTGTAGCATGGTAAATTTGAGGGTTTTATTATTAAGTATTACTGAAAACAATGTCAAATTATTTACTTTAATTTTTTAATTTTCTACTTCTATTCGGCAAATATGTGCATCATTTTTTTCTACCCGAAGTAGCCAAACGGCCACATGCCCATTTAGTAGGATTTTTATACCAAGATCGAGAAAGTGGTGGCGCCCGACGGGAGAGGAAGCTGCTATATTGTAAAAAACGCAGACCGTATCCCAGTGCCGTTTTAGTGCTGAATGCGAGACTAGAGATAGGGAATAAATATACATACAGCACATTTCTTCAGCTAGCCGGAAAATAAGTAGGAAATTTACGTTAAACTGCGATAGAACAAGACTAATTTTTTGTTTAGGCGTCTTAAGAATAGTTATTATACGTACAAAATTATTGAATAATTTTCCTCAAAATATTTTTCTTTTTTTTGAATGGCATTTGGAACTCGAAAGTTCATCGCCTCATCTACGCAAGCCTTCCACGCTGCCCTGTCTTGTGTCAATCCCACCCAAGATGCAACGCTCCGATCGACGCCCACCCGTCCTATTTCTACTAGATCCGCTTTTACGTTGTCCTCTCATCTGCGTCTAGGTCTACCTAGAGGCCGCATTACCATCAACCTGCCCTTCATGACACGCGCTGCCGTACGGTCGTCTCCCATTCTCGCTACATGCCCTGCCCATCCCAATCTGCGTGATTTTATTATTCTGTTAATATTTGGTGATGCATACAAATTGTGTAACTCATCATTGTGTGGTCTCCTCCATTCCCTGGTTTCCTCATCTTTCTTCGGCCCGTATATTTTTCGCAAGACTTTATTTTCAAATACCCTAAAACGGTTGTCCGCTTGCTTAGTGAGAGCCCACGCTTCACACCCGTACTGAACCACCGGCAGTATGATTGTCCTGTATATTCTTATTATAACGTTTTTAGACAACAGCCTCAACTTAAGTAAATTACTCATGGCGTAGAAGCAAGCATTACCTGAATAGGGTCTCTTGTTTATTTCGACATTAATCTCGTTTCTATCATTTACAGTCGTACCCAGATTCCTGAATTCGCTAACCTTTTCAAAAGTAAAATTCCCAACTCTGAGATCTCCCTCCCCTCTGCAGATGCCTAGTTTATCCACAATCATGTACTTTGTTTTTGATTCACTCACTTCTAACCCTGTATACTCCGCCGCTTTTATGAGGATTTCCGCGTTTCTTGCTACCGTTTCCCTACAATCCCCCAGTATATAAAAATCATCTGCGTATCCTAGTATCTACGTTGTTCCATTAAGCGTTGCGCCGAGCTGGCTAACCTGCATTTTTCTAACGACATACTCTAACGTTAAGTTGAATAGCACCGTAGAGAGCCCATCCCCTTGTTTTAAATCATCGCGTATCGTGAAGGGTTCTGATACATTCCGCCTACTCAGATCTTTCCCGTGCTTCCGTTCAGACATATTTGAATCAATCTCACGAGTTTTTTTGGTACACCGAGAAGTACTAGAATTTGATATATTTTGCTTCGTTTAATAGAATCGTACGCTTTTTTAAAAGCTATAAATAGTTGGTGTATGGTTTCGCAAAATACCCACTTTTTCTCTAACAACTGTCTTATGGTAAACATTTGATCGCTCATCGATCTGTTGTGCCGAAATCCGCACTGATAATCTCCTACTATATCTTTCGCGAATGTAGTGAGTCTAGCTTGTATTACGTTTGACAGAACTTTATAGCACGTTGCTAAAAGTGAGATAACCCTATAGTTGTTGCAGTCTGTTTTATCCCCCTTTTTAAAAATCGGTATAATTATAGATTCTTTCCAATTTTTGGGTATTGTTTCATTTTTCCAGATGGCACATACTAGTTTATAGATGTTAGAAGTAAGCTTGACGCCCCTATATTTGAGTAACTCAGCTGATATAGAGTCATTTCCCCCTGCTTTGTTGTTTTTTAGTTTTTTAATCGCGGCCTCTACTTCTTGGTAGCTCGGTTTCTCCACGTGGAGTTCGGCAGTGTGAATTTCGTCCCATAATTCTTCGCTATTTTCGTGCACGTTTAATAATTTATCGAAATAGTTTTTTCACAGCAACAGTAATTCGTTGTCATTTGTTACGAGGTCCCAGTTTTCGTCCTTCATCAATTGCGCTCTACTCCTAAAATCCTTTCTGATGGCGTTAATCACTCTGTGCATGTTGCGGGGGTTATTTTACTTACTGTTAGTATCTATTCTCCTAATAAGATTCTTTTGATACTCCCGCTTCTTATTTCTGTAGATCGCGTCCGCCTATTTCCTTACGTTAGAATATTCTTCTACGGTCCTATTGCTTCTATTGTGTAAGCTATCTAATTTAGCCTTTTTGCGCCTTTCAAATCAGAGTTCGCACTCTTCGTCAAACCATGGTTTGCTCTTTGGATTTTTCTTTTTACCCAGTACTTTGTTCGCGGCCTCTTTTACCGTTTTTTTCGATGTCCCCCCATTAGCTATTCGGTTCGTCATTCCCCTCCGGCGATGTGTTTGCTTCTTCAAGTGCCTGAACCTGTTATTAATTTCTATCTGGTACCTAATTCGCTCTGTTCTATCTCGTAGCTTTTCAATATCGAAGTTTTCTACCTTGTTTGTTCGCATACTATTTTGAATCGCTACTAATCTAGCTCTTAATTCGGCTGCTACTAGGAAGTGGTCCGAGTCGCTATCTGACCCTCTATAAGCCCTTACGCCCCTTCAATGAGAAAATGATCAATTTGGTTCTGTGTGTGTTCTGTGGCCCCGTCTAGCGATGTCCACGTTGCTTTGTGTATATCCTTGTGCTTAAAACACGTAGTTTTTATTATAAGATCTTTTGCTGCCGCGAAATTTATGACCCTAATACCGTTATCATTGATGGCTTCGTGCAGGCTATCCTTCCCTATAGTAAGCCTAAACATTTCCTCCCTACCTATTTTAGCATTGAAATCGCCTAATACTATTCTTGTGTCGTAAAACGCGAACTGATCGATTACCTGCTCTAAAGTTTCGTAATAGAGATCCTCAGCTTCTTCTTCTTTGTCCTCCGTAGAATAGTGTACATTAATAAATACATATCTATACCATTTACCTTCGATGATGATGTACGAGAGCCTATCATTGACGGATTTGAAACTTTTAACCGAATGTATGATGCTTTTGCTTACGAGAAATCCGGTGCCTAGGGATCCCCCGCTCCCATACAGGTGCGTGAAGTTACCCGATGCTAGTACTCCGCCATCTGGCCACCGCGATTCCTGTATTGCTACCAAATCTAGATTGTACCTATTAGCTCCCTTTATGAGTTCTTTAAACGCGCCTGCTCTGTATAGACGGCGATCATTCCAATTTCCGACCCTTAAGTCCCTTTTGGTTTGGTTTTGATTTTTTTGAGCCATGATAGTATTTTAAACCCGCGCGCTTTGGATCCTGTTTCGATCGCAGGTGAGCCCACCATTTTCGAGGTGATAACCCCCATACCTCTCTAGAACTAAGTATGAGAGCTTTCCGACTTTGACGAGGACAGTGTAAACTCGTCGTCAGACACACTACGGTTTCATTCTTGCATCCTAACGCCCTCCTGCAAGGCAGCGCGCCTTTGCTGGCATCTTAGAGATTAAGAGATAAGAGATAATGTGAAGTGTTTTTTGTTGTGGTGCTTGCGTAGTGTTTCTAGATGAATGCGTTCGACAGTGTGGGCTCATCACACCCACGCCTGTTCCTTTCGGCTGTCCGCGACTGCTTATTCAATTTATTCGCAGCTAACCTCTTTCTTAGGGGCTGTTCCTCTATCCGCAACCTGAGGACGCGCTGTGTAGTGGGGATAGGCACCCACCCGTCGGATTTGGACGACAACGCCCAAGACCCGCTTAGGGTAGCGGCATTGTAACAGTTTCCTCAAAATATAGTTAACCAAAAAATTAAATCAATCATAATGTTTAAGCGTTTACTATTCATTATATTATGTGAAAAAAATGTTTTAATTTTCTTTTCAGAATCGTATGCAAGAAAGTCTCAAGTTATTCGATTCTATTTGCAACAATAAATGGTTCACTGATACATCGATTATACTATTTTTGAATAAAAAAGACTTATTCGAGGAAAAAATAAGAAAATCCCCACTTACGATTTGTTTTGCTGAATACGCAGGTAAGCTATATAAATTTTGACAAACAAGCAAGTACTCATTGCATCAATCTCTGTTGATTATCTTCTTTCTCTATTATATTAAAATGGGTTTACTCGTTAGTTGTCCGTGGGTATAAGTTCACTTTATCCCTAAAACTATACCTCCTAAAGGAGTTAAGTGGACCGGAAGTCGATGAAACCAAATCGGAAGTAACCAACAATAATGGTAAATAAACGAAAATATGTAGAAATAATCAATCGAAATGAGTTTGATGTCCTAAATGACTTAATGTAAAGGTTTGGTAGACCGGCTATAATTTTTCTTTCCTCCTCAACTACCCTTGCTTAATGTTAATTTTTGAGGAAGTCAAAAATTCAAGTCAAGGAGAATATTTTTCCAAATATTTCTCTAATTAAGGAAACTATACCATTCCAAAAATCAATATTTATATATAATATACAGGATGACCCAATCGAAACGCGCACCGTCAATACTACTCTGGCAAGGTTCCGATAAAAAAAATAGTATAGACAAAAGTAGTAGGATATCGAGAGGAAAATCTGACGATAGCCCTGGATTTGACCTTAAACTTAAAACGGTCACTAATTGAACTCAATTTTCAAGATCGTTTAAAGGTCAGCTATAAGTTTTTCAATAGAAAAACTCTTCTTTATTACACCTACATTATATAGAACATAGAATACAGAATATACAATAAATTTATTTTCAAGTGCTCGAAAAAGGTACAAATATCATACCACGTCTTTAGCTGTTTATTACTGATTCGTTACTACTTGATACATACATACTAGTACACGTCGCATTTTGTAGTGGATGACACATAAACATACATATTTTTTCTTATTTTTATAGACAATGACGCAGACAATATTAGATTAAAATGCAGTAACAGGCACTAATACACAAGGTGCACACGCATGCACAGTACTATAACAATTTCAAATAATATTGTTGTTTTCTAGTGCATAAAACTCTATTTTGAAGGAATTCTTCTCGCGCTTCATTGGTTCAGCCTCAGCGGTTAGAAATTGATACTCCATCCACAAGTCGTTACGTCGTCTAGTGCTTTGTCAGGTATGTTTGTGTCGTCTTTTTAAAGCTTCTTGTTGGCTGTATGAATCTCTAAGTTTGGTGTCAACCCAAGTAAAGTAGCCCTGACGTTGTGAGTCGCGTCATGGTCCACTAGTTTTAGGTTTAATTTGCAAACCTAGTTCCTGTCGAATTCTGCATTTTACAAGGTCGATAAGGTTTGAATTCTTTGAGTGGAGCTAGTTGATTGATGACAAGATGTTCTAATCGGGTGCCAATTCCGCTGTCTGTTCGAGCTCTTTCGTCTGACAGTAAATTTCAATGTCGATGATGTTTTGGCTGTTTGGAAAAATCGCCCGTGAGTTATTTGCATTCAGCGCTGCATTGTCGTCGTCATAAAGATCACGCTGGTGCACATGTAAGAATCCCTGACGTGGTGAGTCGCGTCATGGTCCACTAGTTTTAGGCTTAATTCTCAAGCCAAGTTCCTGGCGAATTCTGCGTCTTACAAGGTTGATAACATGTTAGCGCTCAGATCGCCCATAACTAGCCTATAATGATAACCTATAATGAGTATCTACGTAAGTTGTTCGCCAGCTGTGAGTTATCAGAGAAAGAGACACCCAGTGAACGATAGATTACAGCTAAAAATATTAGTAGCTTTTTACCCTGACGCACGCTACACATTAGATACTCCGAGATATCCGATTTCCCATCTACTTCTGACTGCGACGAGCACAAAATAGTCGCTTTATAGCTATTACGGATAAACAGGGCTACGCCTCCCTCACGCTTGTTTTTGTCATACCGCAAAACCGAGTACCCGTCAACCTGCGCAAACAAGTCATCAACCTTTCACTCGAAACGCGTCCTAGTCACGTCAAAGAGGTAGTAGGCTGGTCAAGCAGTCGTAAGACACGGCCTTAACATCCCCATGTGCGTATATAGTGAGGTCGCATTGTAAAATCCCGCTCTCAATGTCTCTCTCTCTCTCTCTCTCTCTCTCTCTCTCTCTCTCTCTCTCTCTCTCTCTCTCTCTCTCTCAGCTTTTTTCGCGCTTCTCCGACCTACTCAATCTCGATTAGGTGTAGTTAGAGAAATAGTTATTTTCCGCCTGTGTCTGTACGGTAGTTTGAGTAGTGTTTTTAGTTGCCTTAGTAGCAGTAGTGTCATTTATAAGGTCGCTGTCATTGTTACAATTGTTGCCATTATTGAGTTTAGTGGTATAGGATGCAGCTATTACGTGCAGGTCCGCTGCAGACGGAAACTCGTGAGTCCTATTACCGTCTTCTCACTTGATAAGAAATCGCCCGCTTCGATGCCAAATTGATTCAAAGTTCAACTAACGTGCAATAATCATGTCTTTAGCAGTAAGCGCTGTAACATAGCTTTTTGCACGCATTGTGCTATTCGCAATATTATGACGAGAAAGATGCACTATTCACGGCGAGCGACGCTGTCGAGACCCGCGCTTGTCATCTTCAGGTCTGAGCATGCACAGCGAGACTACATCATCTCTAGATATAGATGGAACGATTGTAGCGAGAACGGTATGAACTACATTTAGACGATGCGCGTCTGTCCCATCGTTCATATTTAAGATAAATTAATCTGCCGCACTTTTACCACCACGCATTCCACTTTCATCTAAAACACGTGTGCCAAGAGGAGACGACTTCTCGCATTTTGTTGCCTGCGAGGAGTAATCTCCTACAGGCTCAGAGTCGACCCCACGAAAACCAGACCCGCCTACCCCCGGAACCAATCCCAAGTCATCTCCATCTACGTGGGATACAGACTGTGCATTATTTTGCGATGGCGTCGAGCACCCGAGACCTTGTAGTAGCACGATTTTGCCTTGCCAAGTCAGTTGCCGGGAGGACCTCGTCTTTACTACAAGTAGCAGAGACATCGATGTCTGTGAGGCAAATCATAAAGCGCAAATCATCCGCGTCGGAGTCAAAGCGCCCCATGTAATACGCGCGTAAGCTTGACGCTACACTGTCCGCAAACAGGCACTATTTCACAAACAACAGGCAGGTTAAGCTCAGGACTTCCTACGACGCAGGCTACTTTGTCAAACACACATAGAAACTCGGCAGAGCAAGCGAAGTCAGGCTATCTTTCGCCAACAAATACAGGCTATTTACGGCAAAAAACAACACACCGAGAATCTTGATCAATCAGAGGAGCTATCTTTAGGTACTTTTTTTCATCCGGAGAGTTGGCGAAATGCTTAATGCACCATGACACGAGTCGTGCGAGGCTCCCGGAGTGTGGGACTCTCCTGACGCGGGACAACGCCAGGCATACTCACTAAAACTCCACCTCTCTTAGGGCCGCGAAAACCCCCCCGGTAACCGCTTTCGCATTCCTTTAGGGGGGTCGCCTGTCTTAAGCTGTGCTAGCGGTCAACTAGTCTTGTAAACAACTGTCATTGTTTTTCGCGCGGAGAACCGTCTCTACGTACACCGTTATCTCGTCCCAGTTCTGCTTGCTGTCAAGCATCGCTTCGACCACAATCTCGGGCGTGAACGCATCTATCGTCAGCTCCAGTGCTCTACGCTTTTCAGCCCAGTGAGGGCAGTCAAAAAACGTGTGTCTCACGTCGTCCCGTTCGTCACCGGAGTACTTACACCCCGATGTTGCCACCCTGTTCATCGCGAACAGGTAGCTCATAAAGTATCCGTGACCGGAGAAAAACTGGGTAAGGTAAAATTTGACCTCCCCCCATTTCCTGTCCACCCACGGGCCCACATCTTTTATAAGGATCCTAGTCCATCTAGCCTTTGGACAATCGGTTCACCTAGTCTGCCAATTGCGCATTGTTATTGCTCTTTCTTCCGCGGTAATCGAGGTGTTATTCGGCGCTAAACGAGCCTCGTAGATCCGCTTGCGTACAATCGCAAGAAGATCTACGGGGATTACCCCCGCGATTACCATCGATGCCTCGGCCGCGACCGTCCGGTAGGAGCATGCTATTCTAAGGGCCCCCCTTCGCTGTACCGACATAATCTTTTTCTGATACTTATTCATAGTCATAGCGTCGGCCCACAACTCTGCTCCATATAACAGGATAGAGTTAGTGGTCGCCATGAGTAGCCGCCTAACTGTTGGCTTAGGTCCACGGACGTTAGCCATGAGTCGGCTAAGTTACGCTATTCTAGTCGTGGCTTTTTTACAGACGCGACCTAGGTGCTCCCCGTAGTTCAACTTCGTGTCTAGAGTTATTCCTAGATACTTGGCTGATGGTTTCGTCGTTATAGTCTCGCTGCCTACCTTCATGGGTATGATGGTCGGTATCCACTTTCCTGTCAATAGGACAATTTCGGTCTTATCAAGTGCTAAAGTCAATCCGCGGTTCGCCATCCACCATAGCACTCTGCTCATGATCGCGTTTTACTTCGCTTGCGCGATGCCCACATTCCGTGCTGTTATAACCGCGGCCACGTCGTCGGCGTATCCAACGAGCATCACGTCTCCCGGCATTTCGAGTTTCAGAAGCCCATCGTACAAGATACCCCAGAAGGCTGGCCCCAAGATCGAACCCTGCGCAATTCCTGCAGTTATAGGACTTCTTCTGCGCCCTTCTTTCGTGTCATACTCGATAACCCGGTCCCTCAGATTATCTTCCGTAATACGCATAATGTATCGCGGCATACCGAATGATTCTAAGGCAGCAAGTATGTCGGTCCATATTGACGAGTTGAACGCGTTTTTTACGTCTAACGTTACCAGAATCACAATGTCTCTAGTCGCATGTCTAACTTCCTCTACTTTCTTTACCGTGTCTGTTACCTATCTAACGGCCCCTATGGTGGATCGTTCTTTTCTAAAGCCATACTGTTTATCGGAAAGGTCTCCTGCTTTGCGTACAGCACTTAGTATTCGCGGTTTAACCAGTGCTTCCCCCGTCTTTCCCATTGTGTCTAAAAGACTCAGTGGCCTATAGAAAGTATCCGTATCCGCTTCTTTTTTCGGTTTTTCAATCAGTACAAGTCTTGCTCTTTTCCACTGCGAGCTAAAAACTTCCTACATCAGGCACTGGTATGTACATCTCCAAGAGCAGCTCAGGCCGTTGCGACGCGACGATCCTGAGCATTTCCGCAGGGATACCATCCAGTTCCGGTGCCCTGCCACTCTTAAGGGACGAAGTGGCTGCGATGAGGCCGCGCCTTCTGTAAAAAGAGGTATCTCGTCTGCCGGTATTTTCGCCGCTTCTGTCTGGCGTCTGATGGGATGTGTGGGGAACAGCCCATTGATTACTTTTTCCATCATTTCAGCTTCCATGAATTCCGTGCGTTTCATTTTACCCATCTTTCGTGTAACGATCGCGTATCCATCGCCGAATGGATCTTTCTCGACGTCGTCGATGATCTTCGTCCAGCAGCGGTGCCTGCTCTCTTTTATCGCGTCTCTGAGAATTTTTCGCGATTGGTCCTGTCTTTTGGAAAGGTCCCAGGCTTCAGGCCTTTTCTGCTTCCAGGCTCTTTGAGCCTTTCTTCTAGAATAGAAATTTTCTTTCCTAAGCTCCGCAATGTCGTCTGTCCACCAGTACACGGGTCTTCTCTGGTGGCTGGTAGACACGCTGGGCATGGTCGCATCGCAGATCTCAGTTATAAGATTAGCAGTTCTCTCTAATATTGTCTCTGCTCTTTCCCGTCCGCCTAATTCGTGCGGGATCCCGTTGAATGGGAGGTTTGTGCTTTGAATTAACTCCGCGAGTGTCTCTCGGTTCATGCGTCGGGTGTTCCATCTTGGCGCTCGACTGTGATTTCTCCTTGTACTGGTTTGACGATCTTAGTTGATATTGAATAGAATATACTGGTGGTCGCTAGCTGTATATTCTTCCGTGATGTGCCAGTCCCTTATGTTGCTGATCATCATTTCGCTTGCGAAGGTTACTGTTGTAATATGTAAATTATTATTATAGTGATCTAAGCCTAAAATGGTACACGTCGCGACATCTCTAGGTTCGCGACGATTTCGTGCAGTCAGACGAGCACACGCGAGTGCAAGCGAACTGCGCATGCCTCGTATCTATACTCTAAGCGCCGACTATACTGTACACGCTGTTCTCGCCCTCTCTGCTGTAACACTCCGAATTGAACGGCCGTATTGTCGACTCGTGGCTTATGCCACTTAATTTCAACAATATACTTACACTCTTATTAACCTCATAGTCTTTTATTTATTCTCAACTCCAACATGGTAGCAGAGGTCCGTGGTTCGTATTTCAAACTTACACTCATGTTAACCTTCGGGGAAATATGAGGGTAATTAGTGTAAAATAAAAGTGAGGTTAAAGCCACGTGGTGAAAAAAAAAAGGTTCAAAGTGATTAAACAAAGTGTTTGATTGATTAGTATTGAAAAATAAACGCACAAAGATGAAGGGAAATTCATTAGCTACCGAATAATAAGAAGATTTTTGAAAAATAATTAAGACTAAAGTGCGATGTTAATGGATTAAAGTCGGCAAGTGAAACACGTGGTGAATATTGAATTAAACGAAAATTCAAGAAATCAGATTCGAAGAATAATTTTGAGAAGACTTAAAGAAGAAGAAATGGCCAAACAAGCAAAAATTGAAGATATTATGATACCAGTGTTTGATGGTGCAAATTATTCAAGTTGAAAAATCAGACTAATGATTTTGTTAGAATATAAAGAGTGTAAAGATTCAGCAGTCAGAGCAATGACTGGAGATGACAAAAAGGACGAACCAAAATGGAATAAAATAGATTTAAAAGCCAGAACAATTAATATAAGCACAATATTGGATAAACAATTAGAATATGTTGGTGAATGCACAACGGCTTTCGAGATGATAAACAAATTCGGCAAGATATATTTAAGTCAGTCTACAGCCCTGCAAATTATATGCAGAGGAAAAATCGAAGAAATTAAATTAAATAATTACAAAGCAGTGGAAGAATTTTTTGTAGAATTCGAAAAGGTCACTAATGAGTTCAAAACGGCTGGTGGAAAATTAGAAGAAACCGAAAATTTAAGATATCTACTCAGAGCTTTGCCACCAAGCTACAGTTATATTGAGGATTTTATAGACGTTATCCCAGAAGACCAAAGAACAGTTGATTATGTAAAATCCAAGATTAAGGAGAAGAATATGACTCAACCCGAGTTAGACAACAAAAATAACGCCAGTGTCTTTGCGGCACAAATCAAAGGCAAATCTTACAACTGTGGAATAACAGGCCACTACAAAAGCGAATGCACTAGGCCACAGTAGAAGAGCAACCGGGGTCGTGGTGCTCATTACAACCAAAGTCAACGATGCCAATCCAATCAAGGTCAACGAGGTCAACACAGAGGCTTCAATAGAGGTGGATTCAACAGAGGTCGTGGCCGAGGTAAAGGACAAGGTCAACCCAGAGGTGACTCTTCAGGCGATCAACAGGGCAACTACACACCAGAGTCGTGGGCAACGCAAGTATGTCATCATGAAATAAATCAGGTAACAGACTATAACGAAAATAACGAAAAATTTAACCATTCCTATACCAACCCTCAGGAAACGTATAGTAATGATAGAACAAGGGAAGTAAATCATGTAACAGGTTTTAATGAAAATTCTAGCGAAATAGATTGGTTGTTTGACAGTGACTGTACAGACCACATTATGAATACTGATAAATTCTTTTATAATTATGTAAATTTGGAAGATCCCATAAATGTAAAATTACCAGATGGTAAAATGTTAAAAGCAACTAAACTTGGCAATATAAAAATCAAATTCAAAAAATATTTCAATCAAAAGGAAGTCGATTTAAAAAATGTTTATTATGTTGAGGGCATTAGACAAAATATTATAAGTGCTTCTAAAATCACAAGAAATTATACAGTCATATCAAGATATGATAATGCCAAAATCTACAACCAATCTAGAAAATTAATAGCTGTAGCATATAAAGTTAATTTATATTATTTGAAAGGTTTCGTATCAAAAAGAGCAAGTAAAGAAATGTATGTAAATTCAGTAAAATTAACTGACAAAGAAAAATGTCATAGAGCACTTGGCCATGTAAATTTTCAATATTTAAATAAATTAGTAACTAATAGATTAGTTGAAGGACTGCCAGAAAAAATCGAAAATGTCGAAATAAAATGCGCAAATTGTATAGAAAGCAAAATGGCGAATGTACCGTTTGAAAACAACAGAGCAAAAACTACTGAAATTCTAGAATTGATTCATACTAATTTGAATGATCCACATAACACAACTGGTTATGGTGGCGAAAAATATTTTTTAACATTTGTTGATGATGACAGTAAATGCACTAGAATATTTTGTATTAAAAATAGGTCAGCGACTGCTAGTTGTTTAAAAGAATTTGGATAATGGTAAAGAATATTTGAATCGCGAAATCTATGATTTTATAAAATCTAAAGGAATTGAAATACTGCCATGTCCACGAATTAAATGGAGTAGCGGAAAGATACAACAGATCCGCAATGGATATGGGTAGATGCTTAATGCGAGAAGCTAAAATTCACAGGCGTCACTGGCCCGAAATCATGATAACGGTCGCGTATCTAAAAACCGTATAATTGCGAATACAGCGGAAAATAAAACTCCTTACGAGATATTTTTTGGAAAAAAGCCTAATGTAGATAATTTAAAAATTTATGGAAGTCGAGTCTTTGTAAAAGTACCAGAAGCTTTGCGAAAAACCAAATGGGATGATAAAGCTCAATTAGGCGTACTAGTAGGTTATGTTGAAAATGGTTATAAAGTTTTAGTAAATGGTAGAGTAATTCATGGTAAACATGTACAAGTAGTTGAAGAAAATACTAAAATTATTTGCTTAGAAAAACTTGATGATGAAAAAGACAGAGATTTGGAAGATAGCAAATCTATAAATGTAGAAAATGAGATATTGGAAGATGAATACGAAATTAATGAATATGATGTAAATTCAAATCGAACTAAATCTCTTATCTCTACTCAGACCTTCGGGGAAAGTAGAGATAACGAATTAAATTCTGATATTGCCGAAAATGATGATTCAAGCTTAAAAGTGCAAAGAAAATCCAATAGAAAGAAAATACATGTAAACAGATATAGAATCCAGTAACTCATTTCATTTATGTAAATCACATTGATGCAAATGTACCGAATACATTTGAGGAGGCGATAAACTCCAGCGATCATAAAAAATTGAAAACTGCTATGGATTCTGAAATAAATAGTCTAAAGAAAAATAATATTTGGCAGATAGAAATTCTACAACAGGCTTTGTAATTAGGTTATATGGAAATTTCATTTTTTGGAAGACTCATAAACAAAGCACTGTAACCAAATGCTCAACTTTCGCGGAATATACTGCTATGTCAGAAGCAGTAACAGAAGTACTGTTTATAAAAAGTTTATTACACGAAATGTTTAACGTAAAATTTGATGAACCGATTAATATGTACGAGGATAACTCAGGTACAATTGCGATTGCAAAATATGGTAAATTCACGAAAAACTTTAAGTGCAGTATCATTACATAAATGAAAACTACGAAAACGGTATAATCGATATTGTAAAAATAGATTCAAATTCAAATTTAGCTGATATGTTAACTAAAAGTTTAGATAAGACACAGTTTATAAAAAACAGAAAAGCGCTAAGATTAATTTAAAATGCGAAAATAAATTGTATGCGTTGATCAATAGGACATCCACTTTCTGCTTCCTCACGTGTTGGGTTAGCAGATCATGTGCGAGACTACTTCTCTGCAGGTTTCCTTGGAGTATCCTCGCCATTATCTTTGGATCTTGCTTGCGTTTAGGACCATCCGGAAGACTGCGCACGCTCCGGTGCCTCGAGTGTGCATCGTCCTATCTTCAGGCGTCTTGTCGTCTTTGCAAAGAAAACACTTTATCTGTTGGGTCGGCACACTGCATGCCTCCGCTCTATGTCCACCCGCACCACACTTCCAACAGCTAGTGCTCCTGTCAGGGCCTTTGCATTTGGCTTCCACGTGCCCGTAGCCAAGGCAACGGTAGCATCGCGTGACGCTCGCTCGCACCCGCACTCGGCAGTTTACCCAGCCGATGCGAATCATTCCCTTTTTGAGCAGTGCGGCGGCCTTGGTCTGGTCCAATTCGACCACCGCCATCCTCTGCTCTCTCGTGTTTGGCTCAAACAGATGGACTTTGGCATCTTCTTTGCCGCAGCCTGTTGCGGCTCTGATAGCATTGTTGACCTCTTCCTTCGTCGTAAGTCCATCGATGTCTCTGATCTCCAGTATTGTCTTGGAGATCTTGCCCTTAATTGTGCCTGCTTGTCCGATTGCCTCTTGGATGGCCTTTTGAAATAACTTCATTTCATCATTGCTTGTGCCCACCCCGACCAGAACGCCGCCTTCTCTTGTTTTGCGAACAAACTTAACCATCGTGTTTAGCTCTTCCGGCTTTACCTGTGCCTTCATCTGAGACAAAATGTCAGCATAGGTCTTGCCACTCTCCGGCTTTATCAGAATGGCGTCCGTCCTCTGACGTGGAGCCTTCTCTTCTCTCTTCTTTGGTTGGATCTGCTCCGGCTTTATCTTCTGTTTCTTTTTAGCCTTCCTGCCAGCAGCTACTTCCCATTGTGTCTGACCATGAGAAGTCTGGCCGTTCCCCTCGCTTTTTGGCGAGGGTACCGCCGCCTCCGTCAGATGATGCCCGTACCCTCTTCTTCGATTTTACCGTTTTTTGAGGCTTTGCATTGTCCTCACTAGATTCTTTGGGGGACTGTCTCTTCGAGACATCTTCCATCTGGTCAAGAAGCGTGAAAGCTTCGATCAACATGGATCCTATTAAGGGTAAGCCTTCTTTGATCTTGACATTCACGCCCTTTTGCTTTTCCAGGGTTTTGGTCATTTCCCTGGACGTTTCTCGCACATCCCGTAGCTTGTCTCGCAGGCTGGCGTGGGCTTGTAGCCAATCCCTTATGGTCTGGCTCTCTTGTCATACCGGTATGCTGCAGCACTCATGGCGCTGCCTATACTGGTACTGCTGCTTGATTTGTGGATTGGATATCCACCGTCTTGTGTTGTTGGCACCCTTCCAAAGGTTTCAACTTCCAGGTTCTCCTGTGAGTTTTCCCCGAGTTCGTTTGTGGTTCCCATATTATAAGCATTTTTCTTCATCCTGGCATGTGTCCGACCCCCTGGATCCCCCGTCTATGGGGGCAGCTGACATGGCCCCAACACATGACTGTAGGCGGTGCCAGACTGGGTAGATCATTACAGGGTATAGCACGCGCTATCGCACTAGCCCACCTCCACTCTCTCGAGCCTCCCACCCCGAACACAGGTGCTCGGCTCTCTGGAGAGTTTCCGGCGGATGTCACACAATAACACGCACTCGCTTGAGCCGGTTGACCGAAACTAGCTAGGTAACCGGCCTCCCGTCTTGCTGTCAGCGGGAGCCAAAGATGGTTCGGGTCACTTTGGCACGCAACCGTAGGTCTTAGAGAGACCGTTAGATCGCCTCTCCATCCAGGATCTCCTTTTGGCAGCCCACGGGTCGCACCGCACGGCAAATGCGGCGGCCTGGTTTGGTCCACGGAGCATATTTTATTTCTACTCTACCTTCCGAGGTGTGTAACTCGGCGAGCACTCCCCCATCCGCCACCCGGTGGACGCGCCACATACGGGCTGTCAGGCTTCTCCGCGTGGAATATCTTTAGGTACTACGCAAATAGTTTTACCGCAAAATAATAATACTGCGGGGCTACCTAATAGAAGCTTCATTACGTCTCTGGCTATCTCAAATACATGGAACATATCTCACTCCGGCCAACCGAACGGCCGTCTTAACTAACAGTTACAATAGTACAAAGTTACGATATATATTGTATCTAGTAGATAATATATTACCTATAAATAATCAAGAAGGTTATGTTAATAATTTCGGTAACAAGGCGCAAAACTATCATCACCAAATGCAGGGACATATAAACAATAACTATAACGAACAGCAGTCAATTCAGACAACAATTAATAGAGAACAGATTACAACAAGTAAACGTTTAAACGACGACCAAAACAACTAAAAGTGCATAGTAATTATACCTACTCCCATCAGCGCGTTATTCGTTCCTCCGAATCTCTAAACAAAGAATCGCGAGACTCTGGCGCTCGTCGGCAAACGCCTAGCGCTCAGGGTTTCAACGGCAAGATTTGGTGTAACAAGGCTTTATAACGCTGTCTCCGGTTATTTTCACGAGTATGAAAAACCAGCGTTATAAATTACAGGGCATCAAGGAGTGCCAAATGGTGACTTCGGATTTGCTCGTGTCCTTTAAGGTCATTTTAAGTTTAAATTCATTTTTTCCAATGAGTATCCACATTTTTTTCTCTTGATGCTGAAAGTACTAGAAATTCTGCGTTTTCAACGACGTTGTCAATTTAAAATAAAAGAAAAGGCTTTTACACTGATAGACATGACATAAGTGCGGTCTTATGCCACACAGTGCTATACAAAAATTTTTGGTACATTTGTTGTATACTTATAGTGCATTGTATCGTAGACTCTGTTTCGCTATTCGCTATGATAAGTGTCGAATGGTTATGTATTAGAAAAAAAATGTGTAACCTAAATTAAGGGCCAATTTTACCTAGTTTTCATCGTGTAAAGTACACGAAGAGAATGAGATATTATTTAACAACCTGAAAAACTAGACAAGTAAAAATTTAACTAGTATTTTTTGTCTTAGGTATAAAATATACCATTTTTATTAAGACTAAATATATTTGCGTACGTTATTTAATAATAAAAAACAATTAATGATATTTTAAAAAAAAGGAAATATATTTAAAAAAAAAATACAAATATACTTATAATAAATCACGAAACCATTAAATTAAAATAATAAATATTATCAATAGTATCATAACGCACGCAATTTACACTTCCGTGCTACCACGTGACCCACGAAACATAGCTTATATTACCGCATTAATATACTTTTTCATTTAATATTTTTTAACATATAAATTTAAAATTATCTTATCAAGTGGCACGGTATCGCCACGAAGGCGAGTTTGAGAAGCAGACAAAGCCGCGGCGCCCATGACACTATTTACTTCTATATTGGTGTTCGGATTTTTCTTTATACAAAAAAAAAATACTTATCATTACTGTTAGTTTTGGCTTATTACAATGTTTCCTGAGCTAAACTACGATTTCCAACAAAAATATTAGTAAAAAGGCTGCTTTTTTTCTAATATGTGAATGTATAATCAACAAATGCTAAAATCACGTTTTTTTTCTTCAGCTCGAAAAGTGTTAGGACCGTTAAGTTAGCCGCAAAAAGTATTAGGACCGTGAAGTTGGCCGCACAGCTATATACAGATAAGAATTTCTTTCGTAAGAAAATATAATAATATATTACAATATTTAGAATTCAGAGGTTGCCGGTGCATACTCTGCGTTCCGGAGCAGTAATAGTAACTAGCTTGCCAGGGTAGCCGATGACAAGTTTCAGGTTGTTTTCAGTGTCTTGGTATAAAATCATTCAAGCACGGTGTTTAGGTGTACAGGGTGGCTGATGATGACATTTAAGTGGCGTGCTCTGTATCTTTTTGTGTCTAGGTGTAAAAATCATTCGAGGAAGGTGTCCTGTAGAGGTACAGGGTAGCCAATGATAGCGTCTAGATAGTTGGCCCCCTGGTTTTTGGTGTCTACACGGAAAGAATTTTACGATAAAAGTTACATAGAAATTAAGGATCAAAATTGATCTTGAAAGTAATTGATCAATAGTTATTCAAAGCTGTGTAATTATTGTTATCTTAGTTTACATGCCAAGTTAGCTAATGTATAAGATTTGAAATTTTACATGTAGGTGTTCTGTTTTTAGGAGAATGGTTAGCGCCCGACTGCTATGCTGAAGTTCCAGGTACGCTTCATGTCACCGACGAAAAACATTTTTTTTGTTTGAGTCAGCTTTGGTTAATACCATCAATCACTACAAAAATAAAACAAAAAATAATTAATAATAAATTGTATATATTTATTATTTCTCTTCAATATTTCTCTAAAACATTTCATAAATAAATAAAATTTTTTATTTGATATTACAGAAATATTCCTGAAAAGTTTCATGATGTCTGGGATATTTAACAAATCTATTTCATGAATATTCCGTATATATATTTTTGCATGCTTTATTTCCCTATTGAAATTTTTTTGCAAGATCTGACGTAAGATCATATCAACGATCTTATACAAGATCTGGTATAAGATCTTGTCCCAGATCTTACACAAGATCTTATCATCGATTTTCAACCACGAACCTACATAGGATCTTACATAAGATCTTGAGTGAATAATTGGAAAAAAAATTGTTTTACTTATCGTGTAAGCAAGATCTTATAGAAGATCTTGTGTAAGATCTTCTGCAAGATCTTGTGTAAGATCTTCTGCAAGATATTGTGTAAGATCTTCTGCAAGATGTTGTGTAAGATCTTCTGCAAGATCTTGTGTAAGATCTTGCGTGAGATTTTCTGTGAATTTTTAATTTATTCGTTACTTTTAAAATATGTTGGAGGGATAGGAGCCCATATCATACACATATTTATTCGACATTTCTTGCGCGAAACTATTTCGCATTCGTTGTGTAGAAAATCGCATGATAAATCAACCTTTGCACAAGTCGTGTTGAAAACTTGGATTCCGTATATATATTTTTGCATGCTTTATTTCCCTATTGAAATTTTTTTGCAAGATCTGACGTAAGATCATATCAACGATCTTATACAAGATCTGGTATAAGATCTTGTCCCAGATCTTACACAAGATCTTATCATCGATTTTCAACCACGAACCTACATAGGATCTTACATAAGATCTTGAGTGAATAATTGGAAAAAAAATTGTTTTACTTATCGTGTAAGCAAGATCTTATAGAAGATCTTGTGTAAGATCTTCTGCAAGATCTTGTGTAAGATCTTCTGCAAGATATTGTGTAAGATCTTCTGCAAGATGTTGTGTAACATCTTCTGCAAGATCTTGTGTAAGATCTTGCGTGAGATTTTCTGTGAATTTTTAATTTATTCGTTACTTTTAAAATATGTTGGAGGGATAGGAGCCCATATCATACACATATTTATTCGACATTTCTTGCGCGAAACTATTTCGCATTCGTTGTGTAGAAAATCGCATGATAAATCAACCTTTGCACAAGTCGTGTTGAAAACTTGGTTTTAAACGAGCGAAAATATGATTTTTAGTCCCCTGGTAGAATCGGTAACCCACTTAATGGTCAGTTCTTGGCATGGAATCTAAGAACTGGGCAGTTTTCTTTGCCATTTCTTAGGCAGAATGTAACTTTTTTTCTTCAACTTAATGGGCTGTTCTTTGATTCAATCTACTTATCTTGTTTTTAAGTACAAACTGCCTGCATTATAGTTTGTCGAGTAACACAGCTAGGTTACACGTGGCTTATCACGATTTGAGGTTAGAATTGGAAAATGGTAGCTAGCAGGCTTGGATTTGTGTTTTTAGTTTAGAGGAAAGTATAGAAAAATTATTTGCATCAGAAAAAATTCTGTCTGACCGGGGACTTGAATCCACACCATGTACGAGGCCAAATAAGTACGTTCGTGCACCATAGCTGACTGAGCCACGTAGACATTGTTACACACAAGCCCTACGAGCTTCGCCATATATTTGAATTATTTAAATTATTCAGTTTACGCCTAAATATTAATAATTTTGTATCTTGCATCCAAAAAAAAGAATTGATTTTTTGATATTTTCATGAAATTTAATTCTCACCTATAAAAAATACACAAGATATCACTACTTTTGGGACATTTAGAATGTCCAGTTTTTTTACATTTTACTTAGTCAGTTTTTGCTTTTAGGGCCATTTTAAATGGGTGATTTTCTACCAGGGTCTCACGAGACCTTTTCACACAATCGATCTTACACAGCTGAAATCACATTAGTGTCAAAATATACTATTTTGCGATTTTCTAATAAAAAAGCTGATTTGTATTTTATGTAATTCATACATTTCTTTAAATTTAATATCTCTCTCTCTCTCTCTCTCTCTCTCTCTCAGAACTGTATAAGAACGCTTTTTCTATCCAGAGCATGTATTTCTGGGACGCTATTCCGTGCGCAATTAAACTATGTAACACCGTCGAAACTTTTAAAGTTCGTTTATACGAGTATCTATTAAGCCTCGAACAACATTACGTAGCATAAGTGTTTAGCGTTTAGTTAGCGTACACATTTGTATTACTACTTACGATTTTATCCATAATATTTGGTTTTTCTTGTAATTTCTCACCGTTATTTTTATTGTACTTTTCTGGTTCTAGTTGCGAACGAGAGAGAGCAAAATTACTCTTATAATCTGTATATTTTATGCTATAATCTTATACTATGTACATTCTTCGCCTTAACACCTGTATCTTTCTGTATGTACTTTGAGTTCGCCATACGGTCCTTGACCTTGGCGTTAATAAATATTATCAATCAATCTCTCTCTCTCTCGCTCTCTGATTTTAATCTCTAGATTTAATATAATTTAGAATTTCGTATAGCAATCTTTAAATAAAAAAAGGAGCCTTACCCGAAGCAAACATTCTAAGTATTGGTCAATCATGTAATATATCCGTAGAGAATAAGGAATGTTAATGACGGTTTATACTTATTCAAATGGCGTACTGTTTGAAAATGCCGTAAAATATTGATATATGTTTGCAGACGAGAATGAGGTAACAGATAAGATGACTGAATATAGATTAAAAATTAGGTAATACAAGAAATAAGATATTCATAATTCATTTTTCTCTATATTTCAGTTAGCGTGTAGAATATCATTCATCACAATACAACTTTGTATAATGTATAAAATATAACTTCGACTTCCGCGTGACACTCCAGCCTGTTAGGGGGGAGGAGACACCTCTGGATATTCCTACCTTCGCGACGGAGACGCTGAGGAACTCGTTTCATATCAGCGCCTCATACCTATGGAACAACCTACCATCACACATTCGTAATACTGCTTCTATCTCAGGTTTCAAGAAACTAGCTAAAGAGCACTTCTTCGAACTCGAAAACACATGAACATCATGTTCACACTCACGCACACGCACACACTCACACACTCTCGCTTAACTCATTCTCACCTTATCATCACACTACACATCTACCACAACAGACATCTTATGCTATTATTATGCCTGTACTCTTACTACTCCTGCTGTACATAATTGATCGTACAACACATTGTACGTAAAATAAAACCAATTAATCTAATCTAATCTAATCTAATCTCCCTCTCTCTCTCTCTCTCTCTCGCTTGCTCTGTCTCGCTCTCGCTCACTTGGCATCGTCAGGCCACGTTGAGGCAGCGGCAGATCGGTATTCGCTCTTAGTCTCGCTCTCTCTCTCTCTTTCGTTCGTGCATTCGCACTAGCAGCTGTGTGCAGTTCAACGGCCGGCGCAAGCTCTCTCGCTCGGCGCGTCGCTCGTTGCTCGGCTCGCCGTCCGGACGAGACGGACATTTTCGCTGTCGTGCGTCGTTAAGCCGCGGGGGCCGCACCACACAGCGCATTTCTTCGCGCATTGGCGTCTCGACGGCCATATTAATTAGTGTCCGTGTGTATGCGGACCTTCGGCGGCACTTAAGCATCATTTTTATTTTTTTGACTCGCTCTCTACTCGTAGTTCGATCGCTGATAGAATTTCGAAATCAAGTTTCGGTTTACTTGTATTAGTCGTATTTGATCGAGTTGGCACTCTGCAACAATGGCTGATGCGGCTGCAGAATTAGTTAAGCAGAAGCGCATAAGCGGGTTCTTGCTGATCGTAATACGGCAAGATTAGCGGCATCTGCTCGGACACTGCCGCACATACGCACGCGTTTGAGTTGGTTAGAGTCGTATTGGTCCTAGTACACTCAAAGGGATCTGGTCCTGCAAGCGAATAGGTCGGCTTTCAAAGGCGAGGCGTACTTCGAGAACAACGAGTATCTCGAGGTTGAGTCGACTTATGTGGAGAGTAAAGCGGATGTGCTTCAGTCAATTGAAGACTTGGAAATCGCCGCGAGGCCAACGATAACCGCTGCAGGCGCGCAAAATAGTCAGGTCGTACACGCGCCACCTGTTCCGGGTCCGTCGGAGTTCGCGAAAATGCCGAAGTGTCATATCCCGAAATTTTCCGAAAAAGCAGAGGAATGGGAGACCTTCAAGGAGTAATTTTCGATGGTGAAAAACAAGGCCAACTTACCGGATGCTATCAAGATGCAGCGCTCAGAGTAAAGGGTCTTCCGTTAACGGGTGCTAGTTTTGACTTGGCTTGGCAAAAATTGATGCGCAGGTACGATAACCCTACGAGACGCAAGCATACGTATATGGAATTGCTGATCGATATGAAACCGGTTAAGCGGACATCACCGGGAGAGTTGATCGATTTACTGGATAAGGCGGAAGCCGCGCTTAAAACATTCAAGGATGTAGGTTGCCTGTGCGAACATTGGGACAGTTGGCTTATCCATATGGTCGAACGCAAGTTGGATAATGAGACGCGAGAAGGGTGGCGTATTTCGCAAGAGTCGGTGGTAGGTTTTTCGACATTTTCAGCTTTCACAAATTTTCTCGAAACTCGTGCGTCCTCGCTTGATCAGGATGCAGATGGTATGCGGAGCCGCCTACCAAACAGTCTAGCCAGAAGGGTAATGGTTCGAATCGTTCGTCTCGGCGTGAGTCAGTCTCAGCCAGCGCAACTAGCACGTCGTTTGCTAAAGGCAATTGCAATGCCTCTGTAAAATGTAGCTTATGTAAGGGCCCTCATCAGCTACAAGCGTGTCCAAGGTTCAATGGTATGTCGACTTCCGCTCGCTTTGAACATTGTAAAAAGGAGAGATTCTGTCTCAATTGTTTGAGATCTGGACATTTTTTGGCTGATTGCACCTCTCAAAATCGTTGCGCTAATTGTAAGGGCAGACACCACACGAAGATTCACTCGGATCGACGACAAGGGGGAGAGGCTGCGGATTCTTCAAATTCAACAGGTTAGAAGGGCTCTTCTAGCGCGCCTGGTAAGTCAAGTATGCTGGAGGTTTCAGAAAGTACAACAGTGGTGGGTAGGACCCGGTTGATGGCCACAGCCAAGGTCTTACTTCAATCCGTAGATGGTAATTCGATGTACGCTAGATGCTTGATTGATCCGTGTGCAGAGGTCTCTTTTGTCACGCAAAGAGTAGTGCAATGTTTGTCCGCAAAGATTAAGCCTGTTTTTGTGTCTGTGGTTGGTGTTGGTGCAAGTCCTTCTGCGGTGTCAAAGGGTGAAGTTTTTCTTCAATTAAAGTCCACGTTGAACTCAGCATTTTGTTTGGAGTTTTCGGCGTTGGTATTGAGAGAGGTAACGGGATTTTTGTCGCGAGAAGAGGTCGTAGTGTCCAATTGGGATCACATCAGGGGCTTGCAGCTTGCTGATCCAGATTTTGCTCGCTCAAAACGTATAGACTGCGTGCTCAGCAAGTCCGAAGACAATCCAGCCGATTGTGCAACTCGAGGGTTTTCGTCGGAGCAGCTTCAGCAGTCTTCCCTGTGGTGGGAGGGACCTGAATGGATCAGGAATGATTGGAGGAAGGTAATTGATAGATTGCCCGTGGATATTTCGCCAGATGTAGTAAATGCACAGGTTGCTGTTGAGAAGAAGGTTGACGAGAATCAAGAATCACAATCTCTGTCTTATTTGGAGAAGTTTTCGAATTTTCCAAAGATGTTGCGAATTTTGGCTTGTGTTTACAGATGGCGTTCGAATGCAGGCAAACCCAGAGGAAATCGCTGCACTGGTCATTTTACTGCCGAGGAGATGGAGGCTGCTCGAGTCGGTCTGATTCGTTATGTGCAAAGTCAGCACTACGAAGAGGAATTGCGGTGTCTCAGAAGTAAACAACGATTGTCATCTCGCAGTCACTTACTGCGACTGGCACCATTTATTTGTCCACAGGGTTTGCTCCGAGTTGGAGGCCGATTGCAGCATTCGTTCTTGCAGTACGATGAGAAGCACTCGATTATACTGCCATCATCTAGTATTATAGTCAAGAGGTTGATTGAGGAGGTACATCGTCAGACTCTTCATGGAGGTATCCAGGTGATGCTCAGTTCCCTCCACAGGACGTATTGGATTTCACTTGGGTTAAGAGTTGTACAAGGAGTTTATCGGCGCTGCCATAGATGTATTCGCTACGCTGCTCAGAGTGTACAGCAGGAAATGGCACCGCTTCCATCATATCGAGTTACTCCCCAGCGAGTTTTCGCATACACCGGTCTGGACTATGCGGGACCGTTTCCAATATTGTTCTCCAAGGGCATAGGTGCCAAGTCTACAAAGGGATATATAGCGATCTTTGTGTGGATGGTTGTTCGGGCCATTCATATTGAAGTGGTGTCTGATTTGTTCACTGTTGCGTTTCTAGCTGCGTTTCGCAGATTTACCGCACGGCGTGGACTTTTTAGGATGGTATTCAGCAACAACGGCACCAACTTCAAGGGCGCAGCAACAGAAATTGCCAAGTTATTCCAACGGGCTTCATCAGTATCGCAGGAGGAGGCAGCTGCATTGGCGAAGGACGGTATAGTATGGTCTTTTATACCTCCTAGAGCTCCTCATTTCGGAGGACTATGGGAATCGGCAGTGAGAAGTTTTAATCATCACTTCAAACGTGTCATTGGAGACACGTCATTAACGTTCGAGGAAATGTCGACAGTAGCTGCTCAGATCGAGGCATGCTTAAATTCTCGGCCGCTCTGCCCACTGAGCTCTGAGTCCACTGATTCGGTGGCGCTTACGCCTAGTCACTTTCTTGTGAACGCTCCTCTCAATATATTACCCGAGCCCTTTGAAGACGTGAATCTAAAATCTCGCACTTGCAGGTGGAAGCTACTCTCGGTTATGAGAAACCATTTCTGGGAGCGACGCCGACTGGAAGTATTGCATCATTTACAGCAGAGAAACAAGTGGCTGACCCCTGGACGCCAGTTGGTCGTAGTCGACTTGGTGCTTCTGAAGGGCGAGCTCTGCCCTCCATCCAAGTGGCCACTGGGTCGAATTACAGCGGTACATCCAGGGAAGGATGGTCTAGTTCTTGTTGTTACCATCCGTAGTGCCAATTCCGAGTTCCAGCGACCAGTTGTGAAGGTCATCTTTCTGCCCTCGGACGAGAGTGCGCAGAGGGCAGTCTCCAGCCTTCAACCTGAGTCCAGTCAAGACTGAAGAGTTTCCCAGTGTCATCAATCGAAGAGATTTTACACACAACACCTACACTGTAAACTCGCTTAGCTCGTGAATAGATAGCATCCTAGTCGAATGTTTAAATGTAGATTCATTAGAGTCTAGTTATTATTTTGTTCTTTAGTATTAGCTTTGCTAGAAATTTTGCATTAGATTATTCAAGTATATAGGCGAATTTAACATTGTTTCGAATTTATTGTAAAGTTGTTAAACTTAAATTGTTGTAAATTTGTTGTTGATCGAAGGTTCGATATAAGGATTGATTCCAAAGAAATTTTAGTGAGAACATTCGATCGGTAGAGTCATGATAGGGACTAGCTTCTCTCGAAGTAGGTTTTCCTATCTTTAAATAATGTTATGTGTTGATCGCCGGTCTCTTTGTTGCTGCGAGGCAAAGAAGGGCGGTATGTTCGAAAAATTAGACGGTTACGCCGAGAGAGAGAGAGCGAGAAGGTTCGAGAGGCGAGGTGTTATCGCTCGAATTCGAACTTATTTGCCTGCTCGCAAGGCACCGAAAAAAGCGTTGCCATGGCAACGCACGCTCACTCGCTTCTACTCTCTCTCTCTCTCTCTCTCTCTCTCTCTCTCTCTCTCTCTCTCTCTCTCTATCTCTCTCTCTCTCTCTCTCTCTCTCTCTCTATCTCTCTCTCTCTCTCTCTCTCTCTCTCTCTCTCTATCTCTCTCTCTCTCTCTCTCTCTCTCTCTCCGCCTGTTGCGCGAGCGGCCTTCTGCCGCTCTCGCTGATTGTATAGTCAGTACGTATTGCCGAAACACTGTGAGCGCACGTACTCGCCTCGCAGTGTCGTCCGTAACAATATCGTTGTTCTCGCGTCGGTACTTTAATACTGTAGCCTTCATTTCTTTCCGTAGTTTAAGCACTTGTAAATACACTCTATCTTTCAATAAATATCAAAGCCTTTTCTTACGGCATATTAATTCAAATTAACGGTTGAGAGTGTTTTTGTTTATTGCCAACTAGTCCATCGAGATCCACAAGTCTCTAACATTAGTTCGAGAGACTATAAATACATATAATATAAGTAAAAGATTTAAATACTTTTTAATTGTTTATTGTTCAATACAATAAAAATGTTGTGGAAATGATAAATGTGAAAAACTTTGAATAATTGTGTTAGAATGTAAAAAATGTGGAAATTAAAAATTTTACATTTAAATTTACAGCATCACTAACATAAAACCAGTCATAATTTTTACAAATTTTCATGATTTTTCAAAATGCTTCACATTATTACAAATTTATATTGGCAACTCAGAAAAGCGTTCTTTTTATAGTAATATTTGTGCACAGTATTTCATGTTTTCTCACAATCAGGCATATAATATCTTTGTTCTCTACGAAGACTAATACGTTTCGCGTCTTTGCCGCAAAGACCAGCACGTTCCGCGTCTTTGCCGCAAAGACTAGCACGTTTCGCGTCAAAGTAGTACATAGTAATATTTACATGCAAAGAGTCAGCTAGTATAAAAATTATTAAATTATCATAAGTATTTCTCATACTACAAATAGCATTAATTTGAGCCGTAAAACGTGCTATTTCGCGGTGAAAAGTAAAAAGTGCTAGTCTTCGAGGCGAATAACCAAATGTACTATGTCTTTGGTGCGAGATCAAAAATGTACTACTCTTCGTAGGGAGCGATGATGTATTATCTCACATTTACAAAATATTATTAAATTTAAATACTAAGATGTACAGTTTTAATGCACTCAAATTTTTGAGAGTGGAGTAATGCAACTTCTATCTAGGAGCTCCAGATCGCCAATCATTAAGTCTAGTAAGAACGCTCCATAGTTTTTGGCATTTAAGTATAAAAATGCTTTCAAACGGTGTCGGTGTTTCGGGTCAGCCATGATGGGTCACAGGGAGTGCGCGCCCAATTTTTTTTTTTTTTTTGTGTAATTCGGATTTATCAACTAACAATCACAAAGAATTGAAGTTTATCACTTTTAATTGCGTTGTAAGTAGTTAAAAATAATTTTAATGATTTGCATTAAACACGATCAAAAACGATAGAATTATATATTATTTGCGATTTTAATACTGTACATTAAAAACGATTAAAATGATTTTAATTATATGCTATTAGAAACAATTTCATTTGGCATAACATTAATTACGATTAACTATCAAACAATCCAATATAATTCAAATTTATTACTTTTAGTTATAATATAATCTTTTAAAAACGATACAATTACTTTGGATTAAACCTGACATTGTCGCATTATTTTCAGCGATTTTAAGCACATTAAAATAGATTAAAATAGTTTAAATGGAATTGGTTGTGATAATGCCAATTTTAATCTCGAGCTATCAGCAGAGTAGATGTGTATAACTTACATATACAAATACCGCATATAAACACAAAGTCTAAAACAATAAATCTTTAATCTTGCTTGCTCTGAACGTAACACTATGCCTCATAATTATAAAAATGTAAATCATTAACTCAATGATATATGGTTACTGCATCACAGAATCGACGACAAATATTGAACAAGATACTTTTACTTAATTGTAATTTATGCATTGTATTCATTAATTAAATTGTAACTAGATTATACATAGCAAATTATAACAATCATAAATAACAATCATTATTGCATTGAAAAATTAATAATAATAATAATAAAAATTAAAATAAGAACAATATTTTAATCATAATTTTAACCGAAAACAAATTTTTATGCAATTTTCAACTATAATGAAATATCAATGGCATTATACTTTGCAATAAAATGCAACAAAATTATTTATATACAAGATAAATAAGAATTTTAATAAATTAAAAATAATATACTTCACTAGTCAAGTGGCTGATAGAAAAATTCATCTGCTACAAACATCATAAACATTGAAGATCCTGCAACAATAAAATAAATTCCACAAAGTAAATGCTTAATAGAAAAAGTTTTAAACAATAATTTTTGTTTTTAATTTATAATAAATCACTTATCTAATAATTCCATTGAAGTACTTTATTGAAGGCAGGATACGCATACATGGAACACTTGTGCAATTCAACAAATTGTAAATTATATTGCATATATTGTTGGTACATAATAATATTGTTTGATAGTTATTATTTTTCTCTAATTATTAGTGATATATGTGTGTATGTATATAATTTAAAATTGAAAAGTCAAAACAAACTAAAATCTAAAATAAGTTCTAACTAAATATGGAGTGTAAACTTCAATATTAAAATTAGACAAACGATTCGACTCATAAACTACATAAATATAACTATAGAATAACACTATTAGTAATCTAAGGCAACTTCACTCCTTACACCATTTGCTAGCATGACTCCGTGGCTTTTACGGAAAATCTTAAAATTATTAATTCGCTAAAATACACCAGCTTATACTTTTAACGCACAGAATGATATAATTTGCTCCATAAATATAAATCTCATTTAACCTTATAGTAACAGAATTAAGAACTATTTAGATAAGACACACAAGTCCGAAACTATAGGCCGCAACAATACCGCGACATAAACCGTCATAAGTGTCGTACAACATGTCGTAGATGGCGTGACTGTCGTACGTTACAGTGTCGTACTGCCATTCAGGCTCCGGCATAGCCGTAGCTGCTAGACGGATGGAAGTGCTGGCTCCACTGTCGTGACTGAAGATTAGGCCCGTTACACGCAAAAAGGAACAGAAACAAATAAATACTGACCCACCACGTTAAATAAGTATTATCCCGTAGTTCAGCATTTATCAGGAATAGTTTAGTCTGTTTCCTTAGCTGAAATAATGCTATTGCGAAAAAGGTCCCGTTGGTTATTATTTTCTAATCGTATTATTAACTTATAAATATTTTATGTTATTATCATTACAATCCCTAAAATCTTTTATACACAAATCAATGGTCATGAAAATTCAACATTATTTTTTGCTGCAGCAGATCAATAAAAGTATTCGAATGAAACTGAGTAGTTTTATTTAGATTATGCAATTAATGAATCTGAAAAATTGATCTGTTTTATAAGAATACGAATTTCTTCTATAAAGCATGGTCAGTATATTGAAAATACCATCTGATAACACAACCGGTAATTAGAACAGGATAAAATAACGATGTTTCCTCTCATCATCAAGTCTTACCCCATTACAGTTTAATGAATTTATCAATAATATTTGAATATCTGCATACTTTGTGTGTGTATGTGTTCATCAGCGAACCTTTAAATATCGGCGAGTGCCTTATGTGAAAAGCAACGCGTTTCGCTTTTAGCGATGTTTTAACTTGCTGTTGCTAACGTTCCTAATGATCCCACAATTACTACGACTTTTTTATTGAGATACTTGTAACTCATTATCCCAGTTCATGAAACTGCCTCTGTCGCGGGCCATTAGTTTCTCATATAAAAAGGCCAATAAACTATCTGTACTTCTTCATTTGACAGAAGGAGTACCACCAAAGAGTATTGTAAGAAGCACATTATATATAAGTTATCTTTCGTCTCGAATTTTGTCCGCATAACTTCTGATACACGAAAATATATGTATATAAAGTTGTATAAGTTATTTGGCAGACTCACATGATTAAAAAACATTACCTTACTAACCCCATTACCGTCATTGGCTTGTATTGCAGTTGATTCTAGTACCGAGTTTCTTAATTCAAGTAAAAATGGCGGGTGAGTCAAACAGAAAAACTAGCTTTGCACCATGTTATTCTCATGTAGGTTATTCAGTTGACTTACCTATCATCTTAACAAAGATTCTTGGGTTAGGAAAATTTTTAAATAACGCTAACTGATTTCAGTGTTAAAGTGGAAGCTCAGACGTAAAACAACATGTTTCTGGCGAAATGACCCTACTGGCGAAATGTCCTATTAGCGAATTATCCTACTGGTGAAATGCCTTTTGGCGAAATGTCCCTGCTAGCGAAATGTCTCTCCTGGTGAAATGTCCTTCTTTACGTTGTGACGAGATTAGCTCGTCATCACTGTGCACAGAAGCCTCGCCTCGCTCTCGTTACTGGAGTCGCCCCAATGGCAGTAATTGCTAATATTTTGGGTGATTGTAGTAGTAACGAGAGGAGAGAGGAGTCGTGGCCAGCAGCTTCATCGCACGTCAGTTACCGGAGCAGACGACGCAATCGCACACTCGGCTGACCAGAGCGGCAACTCCCGGATCCGAGCAGCGCTGCTTTGACTCCCGCCAACGGAAGCAAGCGCGCCGAGACCACGAGGCAGCAGCGCTGGAGAGTCGGCAGTGCGGAGAGGGGGAAACCGCACGGCCAGCAGCACGACGAGTCAACATTCATTGATGCCACGTGGCGCGAGAGAATTTCGAAGTACGCGGCGCGACGAGAATTGTGTGAGTGAGAGTGAGTTTGAAAGTCGGAATTAACGCATTCTATTAGAAGTTGAGTTGTATAACTTGTGGTCAGACAAAGAGTAAATAAAAATTCTTTCTTACTTTAGTAATTAAATATTGAGCAAAGTGTTGTTTAGTCCCTAATCACCCGCTATTTCGCATAGTCGTAAGACCGAGAGTATCACCCGAAATACTTTGTGTTCGTCATTGGAACCTCCTCGCGAGGGAAAGAGTTTCACAGCCGCGGTAGAAGGCGAGAGTATTGTGTCGCGGGCAAAGTGTAGTTCGGCCTGGCGCCCTGTTATTAATAAATTCGGCCGGATTATTCTTTTATTGTCAACGTTGGTGTTCGGGAGTTGTTCGCTGGGCCTTCCATCCCAGTGAGCATCCGCCACGTTACAACGTAAAACGTCCGAATACGTGACTCATACATCCTTACATATAACAACTCTCTAGAAAGTGCAAAAAAACTTTAATTTTTTCAAAAAAAAAAACCTTCGAAAAAAAACTCTTCGCAAAAAAAAGTCCTTCGAAAAAACGTATTCAAAATTTACGTCTCTCGAAAAACCCCTAGTCTACACACACACACACGCGCGCGCGCACACATATTATAATATGGACTCACCTTTTGAGGATGTTTAGTCCCTTCATTCAGAGTTGTGTTGAAGCAATCATACACACTTCGACAGACTCTGAGTAAATAGACTCTAGAAAAATCTGCAAAAGACAGGAAGTATACACTCGTTTTTTGAGGATCGATCCTCTGAAGACTATATAATCCTCAAAATGCTGAATCGGTGCCAAAATAAATCCTCAAAAGAATAGTTATGTATAAATATCAAGTGGCACAGTAGCGCCACGAAGGCGAGTTTGGGAAGCAGACAAAGCTTTGGCGCCCGCAACACTATTCACTTTTATATTAGTGGTCGGATTTTTGATTATATAAAAAAATTGCTGATCATCACTGTTGGTAAGTTTTTTTTGGCTTACTAGAATGTTTTTTGAGCTAAATAATGATTTTCAACAAAAATATTAGTGAAAAGGCTGCTTATTTGTTAAATATGTAAGTGTATAATCCACAAATGCTAAAATCACGTTTTTCTTCTTCAGTCCGAAATTTGGTAGATCCGTTAAGTTAGCCGCAAGAAGTGTTAGGACCGTGAAGTTGACCGCATAGCTATATACAGATGGATATTGCTTTCTCAAGAAAATATAATATAATATATTACGATATTCAGAATTAAAAGGTTGCCAGTGCATACTCTGCGTTCCAGAGCAGTAACAGTAACTAGGTGGCCAGGATAGCTGATGACATGGTCCAGGTAGTTTTCGGTGTCTTGGTGTAAAAATCATTTGAGGGCGGTGTCTAGGTATACAGGGTGGCTGATTACGACGTCTAGGTGGTGCGCTCCATGGTTTGGGTGTACAGGTAAATGAATCATACGAGGACGGCGTCTAGGTTTATAGGGTGGTCGATGACAAGATCTAGGTAGTTTGCACCGTGGTTTTTCTTGTGTAGATGTAAAAATCATTCGAGGGCGTTGTCTAAGTATACATGGTGGTCGATGACGAAGTCTAGATGGTACGCTTCATAGATATTAGTGTCTGAGTATAATAATAATATATTCGTGGACAGCGTAAATTTATACCCATTCATATTTTGCTAACATACATTATCAATTATAGCTACCATACTAATATTTTACGACAGAACAATCAGTGTTTTCATGTTAGTGATGAAAATGTTACAGAAGATGCTTATACTTTATTTTTGGACAAATATAAATTACTCGAAAAATTTAATTAAAAGGACTGATATCTCTATGATCTATGATGATCTATTAGAAACAACTTTTAAGATACCTACTACGTAACTTACTATGCCCATTTCATTTTGCTTTCTGGTAATCTAAATTTTTTTTATATAGCGTGAACGCGGATTGTGAAGATATTTTTCGTGAGTCGCTTTGACCTTGTTGGTTTGTTTCATGGTATAATTACATAATTTATATTTAAAATTTTTTTATCCAACTCTAGTCGCTTCGTTGATAATATCGCGCTGTAGCCAGACTCAATCAGCTAATTGACGAGTCTTTTCCGTCTGAGGTAAGATTTGGTTGACTGAAGTTGTGTTTCGTTGAGAAGACAATAATTTGTGATTGCTATTTTTTGTGTTTTTCTGTTTTTCAATTCTGTTGTAGCCCTGAAAAGGAGCATAGTATGTGTTCGAAACGTCGGCTTTAAATAAACTCTGACCAAAGTCACTCGGCCAGACCGATTTAATCCTTAGTGAATGAATTTCTTAAACATCTCCTAAATCACTAAGATTAAAATCGTTTCTAATGCTGAATTTACGAGAGTAAAATTGTAGCATTAAAATATTGTTTTTGTTATTTTTATTTTTCATATTGGGCATCTATACAAAACCTCCATTAGAATACATAAGTGAATATGACATAGGATCTACATGTTTTCTAAAGTACAGTATATTATAAGGTGCTCTATGTTTTGAATATATACATACATCTTGATCTTCTGGTGTTTAACCATTTTCACCTATAAATACCACAGCTACTTCATCGTATTAAGCTGCGTTATATTTACGTTTATCATGATTAGAATTGCGTGTTAAATACATTATAATTTCTTTACTATTAAACTCAGCGTTGTTGTTTTTCAAACGATTTGGATTTTCCATTTCGACTTTGTGCATCATTTTGTATGATTTAGCGTACATGTTTACTTGTCAAAAATAATTATCTAATTCTTTTAATAGCATTGAAGAACATCACACATTAGTTTGTAATCGTGATTACGAGGCAATTTCGTTATCAATGATGTATAGTTGCCCATATCTTTTGGCTTCTTTTTAGTCTGGATGTAAAGTATAAATATCGTGGAAAATTTGACCACTTATTTGAATACTTCGAGGGCCTTTCCCGTAAAGAGAGCGTAGAATCTAGCTCCAAAACTTGCGAAGGCAAGTGTATTATTATATTATCTAATATTATTTTAAAAGTGTTTACTTTCGTTAGTATTTCCAGGAACTAATTCTTTTAAACGTTAAGGATAAGTGATATCGTCAGATAATACAACGTTTCCTCTATTTCAACAATGAGAAAACTTCTTATCACATAATATTTTAAATTTAAAATTTTTAGCATTATAGAATTTACATATTTCACTCATGCAACCTAAATCATTCTCCATAATGGCTGATTTATCGAAATCTAAATTGAACATGGCATCCAATTTTGTTATTGAAAATTCATTGAAATTTTTAATAGCATAACCTTTTTATACTTTATAGTTATTATTATAATAAGTAATAAACTTTTTAATTTTTTTCAGAGCTATAAACATAAATATATATACCTAATCAACTGAGCAACGTTAGGTGTGAGTTGACCCTGATAGTATATATATATATATATATATATATATATATATATATATATATATATATATATATATATATATATATATATATATATATATTAATTTTCATAATGATGCAGTACCCTTAATCAGAGAAACGTTTCGCAAGAAAAGTTTACGTTTTTTATGCCTCACTGATGAGTCTAATGAACAGGCCTAAAACGAAACGCGAAAACGTATTAAAATGGAATGAACTTAATTTCTGCTTCATTATTATTATTATTGTTCATGAGTCGGGCTTATTCAGACCACTGGATGCATGGGTCATCTCTTGGCATCCCTTAAGATTAGTTTAATCGCTATTTCAAGCGCCAATCGTCTCCCATAATGAGAAAATTCAGGGAACGTGCTTGGCCTGAACCTCATCCGTTTTTAAAAGAAGGGCGCCTTGGTGCTGCCACCTCTTTTTCACTATAGCAGGGCAGTTACACAGAAGGTGCTCAGGGGTCTCCACTTCCGTTCAGCAGAATCTGCAGAATAGGTCCCCACTTAGTCCCATTGCATGTCTATGAGCATTCAGGCTTCCGTGTCCTGTAAGGATCTCCACAGGCAGCTTGGTTCTTGCTCTTTTAAGTCCAGTCATTACTCTGGACCAGTTTTTTCGCATTGTCAGTTATCACGAAGGCTTTGGTTTTGCCACACGTGGCGATTTGACTCCAGATTTGGTTTGTCTCATTCTTCGCCCATTGCCTGATCTCCTCCTTGATGAGACTTCATCAGAGTCCGACAGCCGGCTCTGGCCCTATTAGGCTGCTCTTCGCGCCTAACTTTGCCAGGTCATCTGCTATCATGTTCCCCTTGACACCGCAGTGCCCCGGGACCCATAGTAGTGTGACCATGGCCTTGAATGCTAGTCTGTTTACGGTCTGAAAACAGTCCTATACCAGCCTAAATTTGGTGGTAAAGTTGTTTAGTGCTTGGAAAGCACTTTTGCTGTTGAAGCAGATACGCGGGTACGTGCTCTCAGCAAGTGCCACTTGCGCTGCCCACATGATCGCTGTCAGCTCCGCTTGTAGTCCGGTGGCGTGTCGACCTAACGGCGAAATTATTCGTTTGCCTTTCTGTCGTTGATATACCCCCGCTCCTGCAGTATCCTTTCTTTTGGATCCATCTGTATACCACAGGTCTCTATCATTCGGGATATTTATTCTTTTGTCATCCCATTCTCCTCTGGGTGGGATGCTTACACTATATTTCTTGTCAAACAGGAAGGCTTTGTTCATGGCGTCCGAGTTCTTCCGCAGAGTTCTTTTGTCATCCAATCCTTTTGGGAGCTGTAGTAGCTCCTGCATATTGCCTTTTCCAAATGAGTTGATGATCTTGTGCAGGGTTTGCGCAGCCACTGCAGCCAGTGTCACCCTGAATTTCTGCTTTACTCCTGGTTAATTTCGGGGTTATTACTGGTTATTTACCGTCACGTTTAGTTCATTTGTTATTATTTTTGATTATTTTTCTGTCATTTCCGGTTAACTTCCTGTCGACTTCGGATTCACTTTTAATTGACTTCCAGTTCATTTTCAGTTTGCCCCAAACCCTTTGAAGGGATAGTTTTGAGGATGAAGTAAACTTGCATCTGGGTACAACTATCAACTTGGCACATTTTAATATAATAAGAGGATATCTCAGCATTCGTATGATCAAATAACTTAACTTAGATAAAAGAAAAATCTTTAAGATATAGGGGAGAGGGGGGCGAACGCTTTTTTTGTCGCTTTATATTTTAAAACCGTTAAAAGAAAATAAAAAAATCAATCAATTAGGTTTTAAGAACTTGGATTAAGGTTGTTATACAAAAATTTTCAGCCCCCTAAAAGGCCACTGTAAAAATCCGTCTACAACTTTAACGATGCATAACTTTTATAAAATGGCCCAGGGGTGGGGCAATCCTATAACGGTCTCGGGGAAATATTATACAGATTGAATTTAAATACAGAATGGGGTGAAAAAATTAATCAGAAAATTGTACAGATAATGTTTTTAACTTTACTAGGAATGACGGAGCGCTTCGCACGCTCTTGATTCTATCTCTGTCTAATAACACTGGTAGAAAATCTACCATAAGTATTGGGCGGCACACTAACGTCTGCTAATATTTTATAAGCATGTAACATGTTACTAAATCCCTCAAAACTATTTTTTAATAAATATATTAATAATGCTCAATGTCGGTATCATTGGTTTGAATAGTGAATTTGAAGAAAAGTTCAGTATAAGAGTCAGTGGGTTTGTCTATCATTATAATGCCATTTATTTACATTATAAAAAAGCTATATAACTGAAATTTTACACATATACTTACTATGCTACCTAGAAAACATGTAACCTACATGATTATGATTTAACTGTTTTCATTCATATTTTCACATCGAGGTCTATATGAATTTTTTAATTTAGCGTCAAATTTTGCTCGTAGACAGTTACACAGAAACTACCATCTCTAGCATATTGTATTTCTGGTTTCCAGTGTATTTTTACATGAAGAAAGTGATAAGTATTTCAGCTTTTTAGTCAAGGTATTAATTGAATTTTGACTTTTAACAGTTGTGAGAGATTTTGAAACCGATACCTGTTTCTCCATTTTTGCATTTTTTCTCATTCGAAAACTAACAGGTCTAGAGAGCTCATATTTTGCATATAGATTTCTTCTGTGATTGTGAAAAGATATTTAAAGTTGAATCAACGTTAACTGAAATACTTTGGTGTTCGACTACAACACCCATGATTATTATTTAGTCGTATAGCATGAGTTTGCATTCACATCAGTGTCGGAATGGAAATTAGAAGTTTTTCAGTTAAGGTCGATTCAACTTTAAATATCTTTTCACAATCACAAAAGAAATCTATATGCAAAATATGAGCTGTCTAGACCTGTTAGTTTTCGAATGAGAAAAAATGCAAAAATGGAGAATCAGGTATCGGTCTCAAAACCTCTCACAACTATTAAAAGTCAAAATTCTAATTACTTAAAACCTTGACAAAAAAGCCAAAACATTTATCACTTTCTCCATGTAAAAATATGCTAGAAACCAGAAATACAATGTGCTAGAGATAGTAGTTTCTGCGTAACTGGCTATAAGTAAAATTTGACCTGCTCAATTAAAAAAGTCGCATGAGCCTGGATGTGAAAATATGAACGAAAACAGTTAAATCAGAATCATCTAGGTTACATATTTCTAGGTAACATAGGAAGTGGCAGTGTCATATTTTAGTTGTTTAGTAGCCTTTTTACAATTTAAAGAGCATTGTATAATGACTGAAACTTACTGACTCGGATACTGAACTTTTCTTTAAATTCACCTCTCAAACCTCACCGAGGGCGACTTTGGGCATAGATACACAGTATATCTTCAAACTCTTTATTCTTTTAATTGAACTTCTCACTGACATTTCAAAAAAAAAACTAAATAATATTTACACACTTTATTACTACTTCAAATAGGGTTAGGGTGCCACTTTTCAATACACATGTTGTAATACTACACACTCTTGGTAATGATTAATTTTTACTAAAATTTCTTGCTAGTTATATTACATATATTTTATCTGTTATCAAGGTTTCCACATTTTATTTTAAACACCTCAAACATTTCTACCAGGGTTATGAGTTATGACTGTTTTGAGGGTTATGAATTTAAAGCGCGGTTCTGATCACGTTGCCTAGGCAACCAACCAGCAACCAATCAGAATCACGTATTAAATGCTTCACAACAGAGGCCATCATTTGTTTAAGAGAGGATTATTTTATTTTTGTAAGTGCTGTGACGAAGATGAAGCTTTCATATCATATTGGCGACCCATGTCGCTAATATAGATCAGTCATCCCTTACCACAGTTTATCCAGCATTTGACAGCTTTTTTCAGCATACCGCATTTTTACTGATCTTTTTTTTAGTATCTACGAACAATTTTAAGCTATCACTAAGGTACTAAAGGCACGTTTATAAAAAATGGATTTCAAGTCCATATCTCTCTATGTTAATCTTATGTACAGTATTGCCCCGTACCTGATGTACAAACTAGCCCCAATGGTTTTAAAAAATTCAATTGTCAATATCTAGCCTTAAAACATACGTACAACAAACGACCTGGCGTAAAAATCATTCTTTAAACATGTACTTTCTTATCTCACAGATCCGCAATAATTATATTTTTTGACACGCTGGCGTATGGTCACACTGTTCCTGACTTTTAAAAGTTACAGAAAGTGTTCAAGAATTTTTCATTCACTGGCCCTGCACGCATAACCGCTGCTTACAGCAAAGTCCGACGGTATACATGTTGGTTTTGGTGAAATATGACATATATGTTACTGGCGAAGCGTTTACTCAAAAGTTATAGAAGAGTTATAGTATTGCCCCGCGTTCAAGCCTGTCCCCCTCTCCCCTACATCTTTCTAGACTAAGCGGAAAAAATTTCTGAAAAATATTAGTTTTAAATAATTAGTTATACATATGTTGATAATATGAATAAATAACTACTGATATTATCAATACATCTATCCTCATACAAAAAAAAAACAATTAGACCTGATTAAAAAAAAAAACTAATCGGTTTTAATGCATTTTTGTGATCTGAGATTTCCAAACATAAACCAATGAACATAATTATAACCGATATACACCGATTGGGCAACATTTTTCACGATGTTGTAATCGGTTAAAATAGGTTATAATAGTGTTAATTGATATATGTTCGGAAATCCTATTCCAAATTGGAAAAAATGAAATAATGTATTATGTAAAGCGTTTTAATGAAAAAAATAAGAAATTTCGACAATGTTAATTTATATTTAGTTATAAATTATATATTGTCCAAGAACATAACAGTTTGTACATTTTTTATTTAATAATAAATAATGCAAATTTATCAAAATCAACTTTTTTTTTAAATTACAAAAAAAAATGTTGCGGGCAATAAAGGTTTTTATTGCCCGCTAAAATAACTTTTTTGCCCGCCGGTCAAAAAAGAGTCACTTTAGTCCCTATTAATAGGTACGAAAAACACGAAAATCGTTCGCGTGTTACATAAAATTGATTATTATTCCTTTTAATTGGTCTAAATAATTAGTCATTGTATAAATGTTAAGGTTTAGTTTGGATTGTGACAACATCCAGGTAGATATTTTAGTTTAAAATCCAGCTTAAAATAATCGTAAAAAAATTTGCCGAGACCTGGGCTTAAACCAAGGATTTTTCGGTTGATAGACTTGCTATTTAGCCACTTAGCAAACTCATCACTTACTATAAAATCTCATAATGTAAAATACACCTTTTTTCATAACACGTGCATCGAAAACGCGCATTTCGATTACAAAAAAGTGAAGAGAAAGTACAGTTTTTCAAGCCTGAGGCGAAAGGCCTTTTTAGTGTGTACATATAAACATATAAACACACCCACACATACATATATACATATATCTGAGGCGAAAGTGTTTTTTGCCTTTCGCCCCTAGGGAAAAACACTTTTGCCTCAGATATTTGTATTATTATGTTTGTGTGCGTGTGTGTGTGTGTACTGTCGGTCCATACGACATCGAACACAATTTACATTTACAACGAAATTCTGCTATGAGATACTGGAGGACGTGAGGAGGAAGTGAGGATGATGATCGAACACAAGTGAGAGTGAAAGGCGCCGTAGGCTAGTTGTGTGATGTACTATTATGCCCGAGACTAAGCACTAATTCACATAAAAATTTCTGGTGGATTTCGTAGGTTGAGTTACTTCATCTTGTCCCTGGATCTGAATTTCGAAGCTGGAATTCGTGCTTAATCTCGAGGGTAGAAAGATTAATTCATACATCAGTTAACGCAATTTAATACAACAGCGAATTGACAATACGTTGGATTTACCATGTATACTGAATTGTAAGATTTTATAGTGAGTGATGAGTTCGCTAAGTCTTTAAGGGGACGGATACACCTTAAATTGTCAAAAAATGAAAAATCCAATTTTTTGTTTATATTTTTCCTAAATTGTTAAAAAAATGAATTAAACTATTAAATATATTCAGGTATAATGTAAAAAAGATAAAACAATGTTTATATGTACCATATTATCAGGTATGTCATTTCTTCGAAGGCCAAAATTCAGAATTTCCATTTATGAGCTACCGCAGACTTACTTAAGATTTGGGCTTCGAAAAGCTAATAGATATGCTTCAAACACATATAGTTTCCAGATTAATGTGAGGTTTTACAAACAAAATATTATTTAAAAAAGTTGTCTGGATATTAACATAAAATTTGTTACTTTTTAAAGTGTTTAAACAATTTTTGTCAATTATTGTCAGAAAACTTTCTTATCGGCAATTTTTTAAGATTATTTTGAGCTGGATTTTCAGCTGGAAAATCCGCCTAGACGTTGTCACAATCCATTGGAAAATCCATGTCGGATCTACATGGCATCCATTATTATCAGCTGGATATCTATCGGTATATTTTTAACAGGGATTTTCAGTAGGGAATATTAATTTTCAGCAATTATTAAGCCATGCTTAGTCCTTTTTTAATTCAACACTTCACCCGTTTATTTACAATTGTTTCGAATATTTTTGTTTGGTACACTAATGATTTTTCATTCGCAGGTGCACAAGAATATAGTGAAGCAGCTGCTTATATTCAAGCACAATTTGAAGCAAAAAATAAATCAACTACAAAGGAGATATACTGCCATATGACTTGTGCTACAGATACCAATAATATTCAATTTGTATTTGATGCAGTTACTGACGTGATAATTGCAAACAATCTACGAGGCTGCGGTCTATATTAATTTTCAGATAATAAATTAAATATCAAATAAAAAAATTTTCTGATTCTTAATACGTATCAAAATTTCTTTAATAGATACTTAATTTTTTTTAAATTTGTATTAAATTTACATCTTTTTCCGTATAAAATAAATAATATTTACGACAAGCTTAGTGAGAAGCAAATAGCTGTATTTTTTATTATAATTTAGACACTAAAACTCTAAATTGTAAATAGATTTTGAAATCTTCCTATCACATTGCCAACTCACAACTCGAACGAAGAATTTCGCTTTGCTACCTTCTTTTAGCGATCTGCTGTTTTACCCTAAACTCCTCTTCTCAGACACAGCAAGATGCAAATAAAAGAACCAAAATTATGTTAAACTAAACTTCCCTTAAACTATCTACACCAGGCAAAGTAAGATGCTAATATTAAAAAAAAAATTACCTAATCCTAAGACTATAAATCCACATGACTCATGACCCATGACTTTACGCTATATCTACACAATATGTCAAGGATTATCTCTAATTCAAACTCCTGCCATTTAAAACCCGATTAAAACTCCGGGCGTCTAAAGTAAGTGCGCTTGCCTTTCTCTGATGTGCCAATGTATCAGAAAAATATTCTTTTGTTCGAACACTTGCTGTGTAAGGTACGTAGATGAGTCAATTTAAGGCACATCTATCGACCAGTCATATAACAAGATTATTTTCAACTGTTGCCTGAAACTTGGTCTATAAGGGGTAAGGTGTTTAAGGTTTTTTGTTGTTTTGAGTACTTTGGTTTTATCTTTCATACTTGCATCCTATTGACTGCTTTGGATGTAAATCATGAGATAGTTTATGTGATTTATAGATTAGCTGTTCATCACCAAGATGAGCAATACGTATATTTTGTATAAGGAAAAGAAAATAAGATAATCAATAAAAATGTAGATTCGGCATTTTTATTGAATATATCCATGTTTAAATTGAATAAAGATGATGATGCATTTAAATATTTATATCATGTAATTTCATATCATTACATCTTTGATGAAAAACGAAAAAATGGAATGAAAGAAAAAACCGCTGCCAATTCTTTGGCATGTAGCTTCCTCCAACAAAATTTATAGTTCTAATAGATAAAATATTGTTCAAATATACAGTATATTAATGATTTTTAAAATACTTTTAATCTTAATTATTTTACTGAAGGAGCACCCGTCACAATATCAAATCATATAATTTTCACAAAAAAAAATTAAACTTTAATATATATATTAAAGTTTAATTTTTAATCATATACATAGAACAGTCAGCACACGCCTGTCAGTCGGTACTACAGAGAGCAGCACTAAACCAGGAATATACACTCGTCCGTCGGTACAGCAGACACTCTACCTAGGCCGCGGTATAGTAAGACTCTACAGCATGAGACTACAACCAACGCAACGACACATCGAATCAACCACGCACACAATTATAGCAGACAAGACACGTGTTATGACTCCGAAATTAAACAGGAGGTCATCCGAATGGATCAATACCGAACTTGCAACAAGAAACAAGAAGCTGACAACTGCCCACCTGGAGAAGGAAAGGTACAAGTTATGAGTGCTTGGTCTCACAAGTAGGTAACAGGCTGCGACTACCCGATAAGCTATAAATTAGCCGCGGGGAGAAGGGACGCCGACGCATTTTCCGAGCACCGCCAAAAAAGACACACCCTTCGCCCTATTCTTTTCCACACCTACATCCACCTATAAAAGCCCATGTGTGACCACGAGGAGGGGCCTTCTGCACCCGGAGTTTGAACAGACAGAGCAAAGCTCTGCCCGATCGCCAACTGACTTTTATTCTAAATTTAACTTAGTTTTTTGAGAGCATCTAAGTTTCTTAGTCCTACTTGACTTTGTGACTTACAATATTTTCACTGTAAAGAAGCTTTGTAAAGTTATTTGAGAATAAACTGAATATTATTATTAAACTCACTACATTCGAGTCTCGCGGTTTATTCAAACTTCCCGCCCCGAGAACGAGTCAACGTAGCAGCCTGCACGGAGCGTAGCTGAGCCGAGAGCCGACCAACTTCACGTCAAGGTAAGCAACTATCTTTTCCGAGCTTTATGTCGATGTGTGCATGATTGTATAAGTGTTGTGAAAGAATCTAGTCCTCACTTCCGCTTAACAGAATAGCCGACGGAGAATTAGTACAAGCGCGACCGATCATTAACACTGCATTGTTCGCTTGTGTCTACCTGCGCGTTCGCTACCTTTGCCCAAGGCGGTCGGTGTAAACCGCCGTGCTGAACTAAAGGACCTAGCTTTCTGAACAAATAACAAATATTTATATTTTACGCGTGTATTCGCTCTGTGCGGCTTACCCGGGCGTAATATAATTTGATGGTCCCTTTCCGGTTTGGGTTTTTAAACAGACGTAGCAGGAAATAAAGCAACAATGATTGCCGGTCAACCGGATAATAAAGTTTTAAACGCGGCAAAAATCTTAAAAACAAACGCAAAAATCGCAAAAACCGATTTAGACGACGATAAATGGACAATATAGCAATATATCAACTTTTTCGGAATATATAAGGAAATGAGGAGGAAGAACCGTGTGAGGCGACATAACAGACGCGTGAAACAATAATCGAACTTTTAAAAGACGTAGTAACACGTGATGAAATCGAGAAAGTAGCGAATAGTAATATTATAATAAACATAATAGGAGATCTCATAGAAGCAAAAGTTAATCCGGCAAAAATAATTAGAGCGTTAGGAGGGGACAATACAGGGAAATTAGATTATATGGAAACACTAACATTAATTGTCGATATGACTCAGGACAAAAGCAAAAAATATTTATTCGAAACTAGATGAAGACGCGTATAACTCTTCAATAAATAAAACATTTACAAGCGTGAAGGAAATGAGTAAACATTTCGAGTCACCAACGTTCGGTTTGGGAGAATCCTCTGATGAATTATTGGGCGAACTCGCGAGCATAAGGCAAGGTAAAGGGGAAAAAGTAGTAACGTATTTAAACAGACATAGAATCTTAGTTCTGAATATTGCCATATTTCTTCTTTCCATGTTCGCGACCGCTTTAATATTTACGTCTGAGCTCAACAGAGAATTAGTATATTATTTTAAAAAGGGCTTGGATTGGCCAATAAATACGCGCACTGGAGAGTATAACTACCTAAATGAAGCGATCGTAGCAGCGATACAAGTCGAGCGTGACTTTGCTTGCTATCAGGAAACTAAAGATTCGGAAAAGAATCGGCAACAAAAAACGATAATAGAGCGCAAGTAAACATAGTAATGCAGCAAAATATAGAAAAATGTCAAATTTGCGGGAGAATGAAACATACGGCAGTAAACTGTTGATACCGAAACCAAGCGCCGCAACAGGACGTGGGCCGACCGCCGAGTAGCAAGCCGCGAGAGAACAATGGGGCGGAGCCCACAAACAGGCTACCAAGCCGCACAGCCGGCGCCATGGCAAAGCAAGCCACCGCCCCCTCCGAAACCGCAGGATCAGGGAAATCAATATGTTCATAGACAAAAGCCCACCTTTGAAAATGCTAATATTCAAGGCACAGAAGTATGTAGATATTGTAAAAAAGAGGGTCACTTAATTGAAAAATGTTTAAAGAGAGAATATGTTAACAATAAAAGGCGCGAGGAACAGGGAAATGCGTCAGGCCACTCGTCGTATCAGAATGCGGGACGGGCGGCCGAACAGATGCCGCGTTCGGAACAAAATTGAAATCGTCAGAATCAGCAGTAAGCATACGGGAAGTAAGACTAAGTTCGTATGTAAAGTCACTGGCAATCGAACTAGATAATTCGTTAACGGGCGAAAAATTCTTCATTATACTAGATTCAGGCGCGGGTCCGAATTTGTTAAAGAAAAAAGAATACGGAGTAGGCGTAAAAATTAATGATGTAAGGAGACAATCGATGCGACTCAAGCACTTTCCGTGTAAGTGCGGTGTTCGTAATTGTCTTCTTATGTTCTTCGTACCCTTAGTTACGGTCGCCAGCTGTTTGTTACGTACAAGCAGGAAAACTTGTTTATTAATTGATTAATTAAAGTATATCTTCGATAATGGCTGCTGCGACATATATTACTGGTTCAGGAATATTGGAGCAAGGTCGATTATGGAGAACATAGAACACTCTATTGATTAATATTTAATAAACTTTGGATTTATTTATTTATCTGGTTCAACAATATATCGCATTGTTAATGCGGAGCACAATCACGCTCGTTAATGAGTCTGATCGCTACTAATATTTATGTGCGGAAGCTCTGTTCGCTAGAGTAGTTGATTTGTAACTAACTAGTACGGAGCTGATGCCCTCTTATATACTGTGCTGTTTGTCCAAAGAGTAGATAGGATAGATGTATCCTCTGGCCTAGGCCGTTTGGCATGTGCCGCTAGGTATATGCCATTTGATATTAATCGTTTGGCCTGGGCCGTCAGGCGTGTGCCATTTGATACCTGCCATTTAGCCTATTTGAGGTTATGTTGGGTCAGGGACTCATCCTCCCCTTACAATGAAAATGTTGAAATAAATCTTAGAGGAATCACAGCAAAAATGGCGCGAACTCTCGGGATAATCACGTTTTATTTTACACTTTTTAAAATAGAATTTCACATCGTGAATAATAACTTCCCAATAAAAGAGGACGGATTATTCGGAAGTGATTTCTTTGCACAGTCAGGAGCGAGCATCGGTTATAGAAATAATTGCCTTACAGTGCAACGAACATCATACGATACAGTTTACGGCCGATACTAAAGCGAGCGACTCTCAAGAAGACGGCGTCATGGGGAATATCTATGTTATAAATAAGAAAGAGGAGGTTAGATTAAATCAAGATTTAAATGGAGATGTAAATCATCAAACTCAGCATCAAAATCTAAATCGAAATCAGAACAAAGTTATGAATCAAATTCAAATCGAAATTCTAAATCAAAATCAAATCCAACCTCTAAATAAGAATCAAATCGAATTTCTAAATCCAAATCAAATCGAAATCCTAAATCAAAATCAAAATCAACAATTGGGTATAAGTCAAAAACCAATTGAAAAACTCGAACAAAATAAAAAATCGCATGAGAATGAAATGCAAACTAATAATCAAAAATCGAATAAAATCAATAACGCAAATATGGATGTGACGTCGGAAATAGCGCAAATATAAAAATCAAAAATAAACATTGAAAAGCCAGAGCGCAAAGAGAGACAGAGCGGTCAAAATAAAAATTACAAAAGCTGTCAGAATACAGCACTAAGCGCGGATTAAAGAAAGAAACGCGAAAAATTAAGCATTAATTTCGAAAACGAAACAAGTCCCTGGAAAAACGAAGAGGAAAGCGGAGTTGAGAGAGCGGTTGAAGCGACAGAGCCGAAGCAAACCGGGGATATAGGAACCGCGTCGGGGGGAGAGTCGGTGCGCAATAAAAATTTAGTACGGTCAGAACGAGGACAGACAAGGATAAAGAGATGGGATAATTATGAAAACTTGGTGAAAACGGAGGACTGTTGGGAAGCGTTAAAAGAAATTGAAGATTTAAAGAGGATACTCGATAAAATAATAAATGGCGAGGTGGAAATAGAGGCGATCACTTTCGCACTGCAGATACGCAACAATTCACGAGTTGGGGATGAGTATTTTCAAAGAAACGCGCACCGAGCTAGGGAATTTATTGCAGGCAATAGCGCAGAAAAAATTGCGTAGAAAACATTTTTTCGTCTTGCTAAACAAAGTACGAACGCGGCTAAAAAAATTGAGGAGGACGCGAAAAGAGAGGAAAATTTAGAAACAACCTGCCTTCCGGTGTTAATTATAACTTAAGAAAGAATAAATAAAGTAACAGAACAATTGAGACTAGAGTACATCGCGAGAGAAAAACAAATCAAAGTCCGCAAACTTGTTGCTGAGTTTAGCAATATTTTTCATGTAGAAGGAGATAAACTATCGGAAACACCGCTGTTAAAATTAACGATACCTACGACCGATGAGGTACCCGTGACGACAAAACCGTATCGGAGATTGCCGCAAGAAAGAGAAGAACAGGAGCTTCACATAAAATAATGCTCAAGGAGGGGATAGTTGAGAGATCGACATCGTCATATTGTAGCCCTTGCTTTCTAGTTCCGAAAAAAAGCCGGATTCAAAGGGCAACATTAAATATCGATAAGTAATTGATTACAACAAAGTATAAGATCAGCGAATGATCAATATCCGTTGCAAAATATATTAGGTATTTTAGATCAATTAGGAGGTGCAAAATACTTTTCGGTTTTTGATTTTAAATCAGAATATCATCAAACAGAGATCGCGAAAGAATATAGGTATATAACGGCTTTCGCGAGGCAAAGCGGCCTATATCTTTCACACGCGGTAGTTTCGCACGATGCCAGCAACTTTCTCACGCGCACTCGCTATCGCATTAGCGGGTCTCTCAAGCAATGGATTGTTCATTTACATGGACGATATCATAGTACATTTAAGCACGTTTGAAGAACAATTAGAGAGAATTAGACATTTGTTCGAGAGATTGAGAAAATATGTACTTAAATACAAGCGGATAAATGTGAATATTTAAAGAAAAAAGTATTTAGGACATGTAATATCAATAACGGGAGTAAAACCGGACCCGAGAAAAATCGAGGCAGTCAAGCCATACTCGGAACGTAAAAATAAAAAAAATGTTAAACAATTTCTGGGCTTCGTAGGTTATTATAGAAGGTTTATAGACAAGTTCGCTGATATCGAACCAACAGAAATGTTAAAAAACGACGCGGAGTTTAAATGGTTAGACGAAGCGCAAAAAGCATTCGAAATATTAAGAGATAAATTATGCGAGGAACCGATATTAGCTTTTCCAGATTTTTCTTAATCATTTACACTAGTGACAGATAGTCCGGGATATGCTATAGGAGCGGTGCTGTTAAACGGGAAACCGGGTAAAGAACATCCGGTTGCATACATGTCGCGTACTATGTACACGACGGAGAACTAAATCACGTGCTTATTTCAGAAAAAACGATCTTTCAGTCCGTCAACATGTTGAGATTCGCGCAAATCTGCAAAAGTTATCTCATGGTCGAGTCTGTTCCATCTGGAGTCAGCACTTCAAACCATCTGTTAACGAATTAGTTGAGTATCGACTTTTTTTAGCTACGAAATATGTGAGAAATCTTAGCATACGGGAAATGTGTAGTTTACACATATTTAGCACCATAAATTATTAAATCTGGCCTAACGTTAATTTAATATAAACTATTAGAAGCGGATGTTTAGGGATCTTTCATACGATGTACACGACGGAGACCTAAATCACGTGCTCACTTGCACAAAAAACGATCATTCAGTCCGTCAACATGTTGTGATTCGCGCAAATCCGCAATTGTTATCTCATAATCAAATCTGTTCCTTCTAGAGTCTGCATTCGAAACCACCTGTTAACGAATTAGTTGACTATCAACTTTTTTTAGCTACGAAATATGTGAGAAATTTTAGCATACGGGAAATGTGTAGTTTACACTTATTTAGCATCATAAATTATTAAATCTGGCGTAACGTTAATTTAATATAAACTCTTAGAAGCGGAAGTTTGGGGATTTTTAATAGAATGTACACGACGGAGACCTAAATCACTTGCTGACTTACACATAAAACGATCATTCAGTACGTCAACTTGTTGTGATTCGCGCAAATCCGCAATTGTTATCTCATAATCAAGTCTGTTCCATCTAGAGTCTGCATTCGAAACCACCTGTTAACGAATTAGTTGACTATCGACTTTTTTTTAGCTACGAAATATGTGAGAAATCTTAGCATACGGGAAATGTGTAGTTTACACATATTTGGCATCATAAATTATCAAATCTGGCGTAACGTTAATTTAATATAAACTAATAAAACCGGCAGTTTGGGGAACTTTCAAACGATGTACACGATGGAGACCGAAATCACCTGCTGACCTACACATAAAACGATCATTCAGTCCGTCAACATGTTGTGATTCGCGCAAATCCGCAATAGTTATCTCATAATAAAGTCTGTTCCATCTAGAGTCTGCATTCGAAACCATCTGTTAACGAATTAGTTGACTATCGACGTTTGTTTTAGCTATTTAATATGTGAGAAATTTTAGCATAAGAGAAATATGTAGTTTACACATATTGAGCATCATAAATTATCAAATCTGGCGTAATGTTAATTTAATATAAACTAATAAAACCGGAAGATTGGGGAACATTCAAACGATGTACACGATGGAGACCGAAATCACATGCTGACCTACACATAAAACGATCATTCAGTCCGTCAACATTTTGTGATTCGCGCAAATCCGCAATAGTTATCTCATAATGAAGTCTGTTCCATCTAGAGTCTGCATTCGAAACCATCTGTTAACGAATTAGTTGACTATCGACGTTTGTTTTAGCTATTTAATATGTGAGAAATTTTAGCATAAGAGAAATATGTAGTTTACACATATTTAGCATCATAAATTATCAAATCTGGCGTAATGTTAATTTAATATAAACTAATAAAACCGGAAGATTGGGGAACATTCAAACGATGTACACGATGGAGACCGAAATCACATGCTGACCTACACATAAAACGATCATTCAGTCCGTCAACATTTTGTGATTCGCGCAAATCCGCAATAGTTATCTCATAATGAAGTCTGTTCCATCTAGAGTCTGCATTCGAAACCATCTGTTAACGAATTAGTTGACTATCGACGTTTGTTTTAGCTATTTAATATGTGAGAAATTTTAGCATACGAGAAATATGTAGTTTACACATATTTAGCATCATAAATTATCAAATCTGGCGTAACGTTAATTTAATATAAACTAATAAAACCGGAAGATTGGGGAACATTCAAACGATGTACACGATGGAGACCGAAATCACATGCTGACCTACACATAAAACGATCATTCAGTCCGTCAACATGTTGTGATTCGCGCAAATCCGCAATAGTTGTCTCATAATCAAGTCTGTTCCTTCTAGAGTCTGCATTCGAAACCATCTGTTAACGAATTAGTTGACTATCGACTTTTTTTAGCTACGAAATATGTGAGAAATCTTAGCATACGGGAAATGTGTAGTTTACACATATTTGGCATCATAAATTATCAAATCTGGCGTAACGTTAATTTAATATAAACTAATAAAACCGGAAGTTTGGGGAACTTTCAAACGATGTACACGATGGAGACCGAAATCACATGCTGACCTACACATAAAACGATCACTCAGTACGTCAATATGATGTGATTCGCGCAAATCCGAAATAGTTGTCTCATAATCAAATCTGTTCCTTCTAGAGTCTGCATTCGAAACCATCTGTTAACGAATTAGTTGACTATCAACTTTTTTTAGCTACGAAATATGTGAGAAATCTTAGCATACGGGAAATGTGTAGTTTACACATATTTGGCATCATAAATTATCAAATCTGGCGTAACGTTAATTTAATATAAACTAATAAAACCGGAAGTTTGGGGAACTTTCAAACGATGTACACGATGGAGACCGAAATCACATGCTGACCTACACATAAAACGATCACTCAGTACGTCAATATGATGTGATTCGCGCAAATCCGAAATAGTTGTCTCATAATCAAATCTGTTCCTTCTAGAGTCTGCATTCGAAACCACCTGTTAACGAATTAGTTGACTATCAACTTTTTTTAGCTACGAAATATGTGAGAAATTTTAGCATACGGGAAATGTGTAGTTTACACTTATTTAGCATCATAAATTATTAAATCTGGCGTAACGTTAATTTAATATAAACTCTTAGAAGCGGAAGTTTGGGGATTTTTAATAGAATGTACACGACGGAGACCTAAATCACTTGCTGACTTACACATAAAACGATCATTCAGTACGTCAACTTGTTGTGATTCGCGCAAATCCGCAATTGTTATCTCATAATCAAGTCTGTTCCATCTAGAGTCTGCATTCGAAACCACCTGTTAACGAATTAGTTGACTATCGACTTTTTTTTAGCTACGAAATATGTGAGAAATCTTAGCATACGGGAAATGTGTAGTTTACACATATTTGGCATCATAAATTATCAAATCTGGCGTAACGTTAATTTAATATAAACTAATAAAACCGGCAGTTTGGGGAACTTTCAAACGATGTACACGATGGAGACCGAAATCACCTGCTGACCTACACATAAAACGATCATTCAGTCCGTCAACATGTTGTGATTCGCGCAAATCCGCAATAGTTATCTCATAATAAAGTCTGTTCCATCTAGAGTCTGCATTCGAAACCATCTGTTAACGAATTAGTTGACTATCGACGTTTGTTTTAGCTATTTAATATGTGAGAAATTTTAGCATAAGAGAAATATGTAGTTTACACATATTGAGCATCATAAATTATCAAATCTGGCGTAATGTTAATTTAATATAAACTAATAAAACCGGAAGATTGGGGAACATTCAAACGATGTACACGATGGAGACCGAAATCACATGCTGACCTACACATAAAACGATCATTCAGTCCGTCAACATTTTGTGATTCGCGCAAATCCGCAATAGTTATCTCATAATGAAGTCTGTTCCATCTAGAGTCTGCATTCGAAACCATCTGTTAACGAATTAGTTGACTATCGACGTTTGTTTTAGCTATTTAATATGTGAGAAATTTTAGCATAAGAGAAATATGTAGTTTACACATATTTAGCATCATAAATTATCAAATCTGGCGTAATGTTAATTTAATATAAACTAATAAAACCGGAAGATTGGGGAACATTCAAACGATGTACACGATGGAGACCGAAATCACATGCTGACCTACACATAAAACGATCATTCAGTCCGTCAACATTTTGTGATTCGCGCAAATCCGCAATAGTTATCTCATAATGAAGTCTGTTCCATCTAGAGTCTGCATTCGAAACCATCTGTTAACGAATTAGTTGACTATCGACGTTTGTTTTAGCTATTTAATATGTGAGAAATTTTAGCATACGAGAAATATGTAGTTTACACATATTTAGCATCATAAATTATCAAATCTGGCGTAACGTTAATTTAATATAAACTAATAAAACCGGAAGATTGGGGAACATTCAAACGATGTACACGATGGAGACCGAAATCACATGCTGACCTACACATAAAACGATCATTCAGTCCGTCAACATGTTGTGATTCGCGCAAATCCGCAATAGTTGTCTCATAATCAAGTCTGTTCCTTCTAGAGTCTGCATTCGAAACCATCTGTTAACGAATTAGTTGACTATCGACTTTTTTTAGCTACGAAATATGTGAGAAATCTTAGCATACGGGAAATGTGTAGTTTACACATATTTGGCATCATAAATTATCAAATCTGGCGTAACGTTAATTTAATATAAACTAATAAAACCGGAAGTTTGGGGAACTTTCAAACGATGTACACGATGGAGACCGAAATCACATGCTGACCTACACATAAAACGATCACTCAGTACGTCAATATGATGTGATTCGCGCAAATCCGAAATAGTTGTCTCATAATCAAATCTGTTCCTTCTAGAGTCTGCATTCGAAACCATCTGTTAACGAATTAGTTGACTATCAACTTTTTTTAGCTACGAAATATGTGAGAAATCTTAGCATACGGGAAATGTGTAGTTTACACATATTTGGCATCATAAATTATCAAATCTGGCGTAACGTTAATTTAATATAAACTAATAAAACCGGCAGTTTGGGGAACTTTCAAACGATGTACACGATGGAGACCGAAATCACATGCTGACCTACACATAAAACGATCACTCAGTACGTCAATATGATGTGATTCGCGCAAATCCGAAATAGTTGTCTCATAATCAAATCTGTTCCTTCTAGAGTCTGCATTCGAAACCATCTGTTAACGAATTAGTTGACTATCAACTTTTTTTAGCTACGAAATATGTGAGAAATTTTAGCATACGGGAAATGTGTAGTTTACACTTATTTAGCATCATAAATTATTAAATCTGGCGTAACGTTAATTTAATATAAACTCTTAGAAGCGGAAGTTTGGGGATTTTTAATAGAATGTACACGACGGAGACCTAAATCACTTGCTGACTTACACATAAAACGATCATTCAGTACGTCAACTTGTTGTGATTCGCGCAAATCCGCAATTGTTATCTCATAATCAAGTCTGTTCCATCTAGAGTCTGCATTCGAAACCACCTGTTAACGAATTAGTTGACTATCGACTTTTTTTTAGCTACGAAATATGTGAGAAATCTTAGCATACGGGAAATGTGTAGTTTACACATATTTGGCATCATAAATTATCAAATCTGGCGGAACGTTAATTCAATATAAACTAATAAAACCGGAAGTTTGGGGAACTTTCAAACGATGTACACGATGGAGACCGAAATCACATGCTGACCTATACATAAAACGATCACTCAGTACGTCAACATGTTGTGATTCGCGCAAATCTGCGAAAGTTATCTCATAAGCAAGTCTGTTCCTTCTAGAGTCTGCATTCGAAACCATCTGTTAACGAATTAGTTGACTATCGACTTTTTTTTAGCTACGATATATGTGAGAAATCTTAGCATACGGGAAATGTGTAGTTTACACATATTTGGCATCATAAATTATCAAATCTGGCGGAACGTTAATTCAATATAAACTAATAAAACCGGAAGTTTGGGGAACTTTCAAACGATGTACACGATGGAGACCGAAATCACATGCTGACCTATACATAAAATGATCACTCAGTACGTCAACATGTTGTGATTCGCGCAAATCCGCAATTGTTATCTCATAATCAAGTCTGTTCCATCTAGAGTCTGCATTCGAAACCATCTGTTAACGAATTAGTTGACTATCGACTTTTTTTAGCTACGAAATATGTGAGAAATCTTAGCATACGGGAAATGTGTAGTTTACACATATTTGGCATCATAAATTATCAAATCTGGCGGAACGTTAATTCAATATAAACTAATAAAACCGGAAGTTTGGGGAACTTTCAAACGATGTACACGATGGAGACCGAAATCACATGCTGACCTATACATAAAATGATCACTCAGTACGTCAACATGTTGTGATTCGCGCAAATCCGCAATTGTTATCTCATAATCAAGTCTGTTCCATCTAGAGTCTGCATTCGAAACCATCTGTTAACGAATTAGTTGACTATCGACTTTTTTTAGCTACGAAATATGTGAGAAATTTTAGCATACGAGAAATATGTAGTTTACACATATTTAGCATCATAAATTATCAAATCTGGCGTAACGTTAATTTAATATAAACTAATAAAACCGGAAGATTGGGGAACATTCAAACGATGTACACGATGGAGACCGAAATCACATGCTGACCTACACATAAAACGATCATTCAGTCCGTCAACATGTTGTGATTCGCGCAAATCCGCAATAGTTGTCTCATAATCAAGTCTGTTCCTTCTAGAGTCTGCATTCGAAACCATCTGTTAACGAATTAGTTGACTATCGACTTTTTTTAGCTACGAAATATGTGAGAAATCTTAGCATACGGGAAATGTGTAGTTTACACATATTTGGCATCATAAATTATCAAATCTGGCGTAACGTTAATTTAATATAAACTAATAAAACCGGAAGTTTGGGGAACTTTCAAACGATGTACACGATGGAGACCGAAATCACATGCTGACCTACACATAAAACGATCACTCAGTACGTCAATATGATGTGATTCGCGCAAATCCGAAATAGTTGTCTCATAATCAAATCTGTTCCTTCTAGAGTCTGCATTCGAAACCATCTGTTAACGAATTAGTTGACTATCAACTTTTTTTAGCTACGAAATATGTGAGAAATTTTAGCATACGGGAAATGTGTAGTTTACACTTATTTAGCATCATAAATTATTAAATCTGGCGTAACGTTAATTTAATATAAACTCTTAGAAGCGGAAGTTTGGGGATTTTTAATAGAATGTACACGACGGAGACCTAAATCACTTGCTGACTTACACATAAAACGATCATTCAGTACGTCAACTTGTTGTGATTCGCGCAAATCCGCAATTGTTATCTCATAATCAAGTCTGTTCCATCTAGAGTCTGCATTCGAAACCACCTGTTAACGAATTAGTTGACTATCGACTTTTTTTTAGCTACGAAATATGTGAGAAATCTTAGCATACGGGAAATGTGTAGTTTACACATATTTGGCATCATAAATTATCAAATCTGGCGGAACGTTAATTCAATATAAACTAATAAAACCGGAAGTTTGGGGAACTTTCAAACGATGTACACGATGGAGACCGAAATCACATGCTGACCTATACATAAAACGATCACTCAGTACGTCAACATGTTGTGATTCGCGCAAATCCGAAATAGTTGTCTCATAATCAAATCTGTTCCTTCTAGAGTCTGCATTCGAAACCATCTGTTAACAAATTAGTTGACTATCGACGTTTGTTTTAGCTATTTAATATATGAGAAATTTTAGCATACGAGAAATATGTAGTTTACACATATTTGACATCATAAATTATCAAATCTGGCGTAACGTTAATTTAATATAAACTAATAAAACCGGAAGTTTGGGGAACTTTCAAACGATGTACACGATGGAGACCGAAATCACATGCTGACCTACACATAAAACGATCATTCAGTCCGTCAACATTTTGTGATTCGCGCAAATCCGCAATAGTTATCTCATAATGAAGTCTGTTCCATCTAGAGTCTGCATTCGAAACCATCTGTTAACGAATTAGTTGACTATCGACGTTTGTTTTAGCTATTTAATATGTGAGAAATTTTAGCATACGAGAAATATGTAGTTTACACATATTTAGCATCATAAATTATCAAATCTGGCGTAACGTTAATTTAATATAAACTAATAAAACCGGAAGATTGGGGAACATTCAAACGATGTACACGATGGAGACCGAAATCACATGCTGACCTACACATAAAACGATCATTCAGTCCGTCAACATGTTGTGATTCGCGCAAATCCGCAATAGTTGTCTCATAATCAAGTCTGTTCCTTCTAGAGTCTGCATTCGAAACCATCTGTTAACGAATTAGTTGACTATCGACTTTTTTTAGCTACGAAATATGTGAGAAATCTTAGCATACGGGAAATGTGTAGTTTACACATATTTGGCATCATAAATTATCAAATCTGGCGTAACGTTAATTTAATATAAACTAATAAAACCGGAAGTTTGGGGAACTTTCAAACGATGTACACGATGGAGACCGAAATCACATGCTGACCTACACATAAAACGATCACTCAGTACGTCAATATGATGTGATTCGCGCAAATCCGAAATAGTTGTCTCATAATCAAATCTGTTCCTTCTAGAGTCTGCATTCGAAACAATCTGTTAACGAATTAGTTGACTATCAACTTTTTTTAGCTACGAAATATGTGAGAAATCTTAGCATACGGGAAATGTGTAGTTTACACATATTTGGCATCATAAATTATCAAATCTGGCGTAACGTTAATTTAATATAAACTAATAAAACCGGAAGTTTGGGGAACTTTCAAACGATGTACACGATGGAGACCGAAATCACATGCTGACCTACACATAAAACGATCACTCAGTACGTCAATATGATGTGATTCGCGCAAATCCGAAATAGTTGTCTCATAATCAAATCTGTTCCTTCTAGAGTCTGCATTCGAAACCACCTGTTAACGAATTAGTTGACTATCAACTTTTTTTAGCTACGAAATATGTGAGAAATTTTAGCATACGGGAAATGTGTAGTTTACACTTATTTAGCATCATAAATTATTAAATCTGGCGTAACGTTAATTTAATATAAACTCTTAGAAGCGGAAGTTTGGGGATTTTTAATAGAATGTACACGACGGAGACCTAAATCACTTGCTGACTTACACATAAAACGATCATTCAGTACGTCAACTTGTTGTGATTCGCGCAAATCCGCAATTGTTATCTCATAATCAAGTCTGTTCCATCTAGAGTCTGCATTCGAAACCACCTGTTAACGAATTAGTTGACTATCGCCTTTTTTTTAGCTACGAAATATGTGAGAAATCTTAGCATACGGGAAATGTGTAGTTTACACATATTTGGCATCATAAATTATCAAATCTGGCGGAACGTTAATTCAATATAAACTAATAAAACCGGAAGTTTGGGGAACTTTCAAACGATGTACACGATGGAGACCGAAATCACATGCTGACCTGTACATAAAATGATCACTCAGTACGTCAACATGTTGTGATTCGCGCAAATCCGCAATTGTTATCTCATAATCAAGTCTGTTCCATCTAGAGTCTGCATTCGAAACCATCTGTTAACGAATTAGTTGACTATCGACTTTTTTTAGCTACGAAATATGTGAGAAATTTTAGCATACGAGAAATATGTAGTTTACACATATTTAGCATCATAAATTATCAAATCTGGCGTAACGTTAATTTAATATAAACTAATAAAACCGGAAGATTGGGGAACATTCAAACGATGTACACGATGGAGACCGAAATCACATGCTGACCTACACATAAAACGATCATTCAGTCCGTCAACATGTTGTGATTCGCGCAAATCCGCAATAGTTGTCTCATAATCAAGTCTGTTCCTTCTAGAGTCTGCATTCGAAACCATCTGTTAACGAATTAGTTGACTATCGACTTTTTTAGCTACGAAATATGTGAGAAATCTTAGCATACGGGAAATGTGTAGTTTACACATATTTGGCATCATAAATTATCAAATCTGGCGTAACGTTAATTTAATATAAACTAATAAAACCGGAAGTTTGGGGAACTTTCAAACGATGTACACGATGGAGACCGAAATCACATGCTGACCTACACATAAAACGATCACTCAGTACGTCAATATGATGTGATTCGCGCAAATCCGAAATAGTTGTCTCATAATCAAATCTGTTCCTTCTAGAGTCTGCATTCGAAACCATCTGTTAACGAATTAGTTGACTATCAACTTTTTTTAGCTACGAAATATGTGAGAAATTTTAGCATACGGGAAATGTGTAGTTTACACTTATTTAGCATCATAAATTATTAAATCTGGCGTAACGTTAATTTAATATAAACTCTTAGAAGCGGAAGTTTGGGGATTTTTAATAGAATGTACACGACGGAGACCTAAATCACTTGCTGACTTACACATAAAACGATCATTCAGTACGTCAACTTGTTGTGATTCGCGCAAATCCGCAATTGTTATCTCATAATCAAGTCTGTTCCATCTAGAGTCTGCATTCGAAACCACCTGTTAACGAATTAGTTGACTATCGACTTTTTTTTAGCTACGAAATATGTGAGAAATCTTAGCATACGGGAAATGTGTAGTTTACACATATTTGGCATCATAAATTATCAAATCTGGCGGAACGTTAATTCAATATAAACTAATAAAACCGGAAGTTTGGGGAACTTTCAAACGATGTACACGATGGAGACCGAAATCACATGCTGACCTATACATAAAACGATCACTCAGTACGTCAACATGTTGTGATTCGCGCAAATCTGCGAAAGTTATCTCATAAGCAAGTCTGTTCCTTCTAGAGTCTGCATTCGAAACCATCTGTTAACGAATTAGTTGACTATCGACTTTTTTTTAGCTACGATATATGTGAGAAATCTTAGCATACGGGAAATGTGTAGTTTACACATATTTGGCATCATAAATTATCAAATCTGGCGTAACGTTAATTTAATATAAACTAATAAAACCGGAAGATTGGGGAACATTCAAACGATGTACACGATGGAGACCGAAATCACATGCTGACCTACACATAAAACGATCATTCAGTCCGTCAACATGTTGTGATTCGCGCAAATCCGCAATAGTTGTCTCATAATCAAGTCTGTTCCTTCTAGAGTCTGCATTCGAAACCATCTGTTAACGAATTAGTTGACTATCGACTTTTTTAGCTACGAAATATGTGAGAAATCTTAGCATACGGGAAATGTGTAGTTTACACATATTTGGCATCATAAATTATCAAATCTGGCGTAACGTTAATTTAATATAAACTAATAAAACCGGAAGTTTGGGGAACTTTCAAACGATGTACACGATGGAGACCGAAATCACATGCTGACCTACACATAAAACGATCACTCAGTACGTCAATATGATGTGATTCGCGCAAATCCGAAATAGTTGTCTCATAATCAAATCTGTTCCTTCTAGAGTCTGCATTCGAAACCATCTGTTAACGAATTAGTTGACTATCAACTTTTTTTAGCTACGAAATATGTGAGAAATTTTAGCATACGGGAAATGTGTAGTTTACACTTATTTAGCATCATAAATTATTAAATCTGGCGTAACGTTAATTTAATATAAACTCTTAGAAGCGGAAGTTTGGGGATTTTTAATAGAATGTACACGACGGAGACCTAAATCACTTGCTGACTTACACATAAAACGATCATTCAGTACGTCAACTTGTTGTGATTCGCGCAAATCCGCAATTGTTATCTCATAATCAAGTCTGTTCCATCTAGAGTCTGCATTCGAAACCACCTGTTAACGAATTAGTTGACTATCGACTTTTTTTTAGCTACGAAATATGTGAGAAATCTTAGCATACGGGAAATGTGTAGTTTACACATATTTGGCATCATAAATTATCAAATCTGGCGGAACGTTAATTCAATATAAACTAATAAACCGGAAGTTTGGGGAACTTTCAAACGATGTACACGATGGAGACCGAAATCACATGCTGACCTATACATAAAACGATCACTCAGTACGTCAACATGTTGTGATTCGCGCAAATCTGCGAAAGTTATCTCATAAGCAGTCTGTTCCTTCTAGAGTCTGCATTCGAAACCATCTGTTAACGAATTAGTTGACTATCGACTTTTTTTAGCTACGATATATGTGAGAAATCTTAGCATACGGGAAATGTGTAGTTTACACATATTTGGCATCATAAATTATCAAATCTGGCGGAACGTTAATTCAATATAAACTAATAAAACCGGAAGTTTGGGGGAACTTTCAAACGATGTACACGATGGAGGACCGAAATCACATGCTGACCTATACATAAAATGATCACTCAGTACGTCAACATGTTGTGATTCGCGCAAATCCGCAATTGTTATTCATAATCAAGTCTGTTCCATCTAGAGTCTGCATTCGAAACCATCTGTTAACGAATTAGTTGACTATCGACTTTTTTTAGCTACGAAATATGTGAGAAATCTTAGCATACGGGAAATGTGTAGTTTACACATATTTGGCATCATAAATTATCAAATCTGGCGGAACGTTAATTCAATATAAACTAATAAAACCGGAAGTTTGGGGAACTTTCAAACCGATGTACACGATGGAGACCGAAATCACATGCTGACCTATACATAAATGATCATCAGTACGTCACATGTTGTGATTCGCGCAAATCCGCAATTGTTATCTCATAATCAAGTCTGTTCCATCTAGAGTCTGCATTCCGAAACCATCTGTTAACGAATTAGTTGACTATCGACTTTTTTTAGCTACGAAATATGTGAGAAATTTTAGCATACGAGAAATATGTAGTTACACATATTTAGCATCATAAAATTATCAAATCTGGCGTAACGTTAATTTAATATAAACTAATAAACCGGAAGATTGGGGAACATTCAAACGATGTACACGATGGAGACCGAAATCACATGCTGACCTACACATAAAACGATCATTCAGTCCGTCAACATGTTGTGATTCGCGCAAATCCGCAATAGTTGTCTCATAATCAAGTCTGTTCCTTCTAGAGTCTGCATTCGAAACCATCTGTTAACGAATTAGTTGACTATCGACTTTTTTTAGCTACGAAATATGTGAGAAATCTTAGCATACGGGAAATGTGTAGTTTACACATATTTGGCATCATAAATTATCAAATCTGGCGTAACGTTAATTAATATAAACTAATAAAACCGGAAGTTTGGGGAACTTTCAACGATGTACACGATGGAGACCGAAATCACATGCTGACCTACACATAAAACGATCACTCAGTACGTCAATATGATGTGATTCGCGCAAATCCGAAATAGTTTCTCATAATCAAATCTGTTCCTTCTAGAGTCTGCATTCGAAACCATCTGTTAACGAATTAGTTGACTATCAACTTTTTTTAGCTACGAATATGTGAGAAATTTTAGCATACGGGAAATGTGTAGTTTACACTTATTAGCATCATAAATTATTAAATCTGGCGTAACGTTAATTTAATATAAACTCTTAGAAGCGGAAGTTTGGGGATTTTAATAGAATGTACACGACGGAGACCCTAAATCACTTGCTGACTTACACATAAAACGATCATTCAGTACGTCAACTTGTTGTGATTCGCGCAAATCCGCAATTGTTATCTCATAATCAAGTCTGTTCCATCTAGAGTCTGCATTCGAAACCACTGTTAACGAATTAGTTGACTATCGACTTTTTTTTAGCTACGAAATATGTGAGAAATCTATAGCATACGGGAAATGTGTAGTTTACACATATTGGCATCATAAATTATCAAATCTGGCGGAACGTTAATTCAATATAAACTAATAAAACCGGAAGTTTGGGGAACTTCAAACGATGTACACGATGGAGACCGAAATCACATGCTGACCTATACATAAAACGATCACTCAGTACGTCAACATGTTGTGATTCGCGCAATCCGAAATAGTTGTCTCATAATCAAATCTGTTCCTTCTAGAGTCTGCATTCGAAACCATCTGTTAACAAATTAGTTGACTATCGACGTTTGTTTAGCTATTTAATATATGAGAAATTTTAGCATACGAGAAATATGTAGTTTACACATATTTGACATCATAAATTATCAAATCTGGCGTAACGTTAATTTAATATAAACTAATAAAACGGAAGTTTGGGGAACTTTCAAACGATGTACACGATGGAGACCGAATCACATGCTGACCTACACATAAAACGATCATTCAGTACGTCAAAGTTGTGATTCGCGCAAATCCGCAATAGTTGTCTCATAATCAAGTCTGTTCCATCTAGAGTCTGCATTCGAAACCATCTGTTAACGAATTAGTTGACTATCGACTTTTTTTTAGCTACGAAATATGTGAGAAATTTTAGCATACGAGAAATATGTAGTTTACACATATTTGGCATCATAAATTATCAAATCTGGCGTAACGTTAATTTAATATAAACTATTAAAACTGGAATGTTGGGAACTTTCAAACGATGTACACGATGGAGACCGAAATCACATGCTGACCTATACATAAACGATCATTCAGTACGTCAACATGTTGTGATTCGCGCAAATCCGCAATAGTTGTCTCATAATCAAATCTGTTCCTTCTAGAGTCTGCATTCGAAACCATCTGTTAACAATTAGTTGACTATCGACGTTTGTTTTAGCTATTTAATATGTGAGAAATTTAGCATACGAGAAATATGTAGTTTACACATATTTGACATCATAAATTAATCAAATCTGGCGTAACGTTAATTTAATATAAAATTAATAAAACCGGAAGTTTGGGGAACTTTCAAACGATGTACACGATGGAGACCTAAATCACATGTTGACCTACACATAAAACGATCATTCAGTCCGTCAACATGTTGTGATTCGCGCAAATCCGCAATAGTTGTCTCATAATCAAGTCTGTTCCATCTAGAGTCTGCATTCGAAACCACCTGTTAACGAATTAGTTGACTATCGACTTTTTTTAGCTACGAAATATGTGAGAAATTTTAGCATACGAGAAATATGTAGTTTACACATATTTAGCATCATAAATTATTAAATCCGGCGTAACGTTAATTTAATATAAACTAATAAAACTGGAAGTTTTGGGGAACTTTCAAACGATGTACACGATGGAGAACCGAATCACATGCTGACCTACACATAAACGATCATTCAGTACGTCAACATGTTGTGATTAGCGCAAATCCGCAATAGTTTTCTCATAATCAAGTTGTTTCCTTCTAGAGTCTGCATTCGAAACCATCTGTTTAACGAATTAGTTGACTATCGACGTTTGTTTTAGCTATTTAATATGTGAGACTCTAGAAGTCTGTTCCTTCTAGAGTCTGCATTCGAAACCATCTGTTAACGAATAAGTTGACTATCGACTTTTTTTTTAGCTACGAAATATGTGAGAAATCTTAGCATACGAGAAATATGTAGTTTACACATATTTAGCATCATAAATTATTAAATCTGGCGTAACGTTAATTTAATATAAACTATTAGAAGCGAATGTTTAGGGATCTTTCAACAATGTACATGACGGAGACATAACTCAATGCTCATTTAACAAAAACGATCTTTCAGTCCGTCAACATGTTGAGATTCGCGCAAATCCGCAATAGTTGTCTCATAATCAAGTCTGTTCCTTCTAGAGTCTGCATTCGAAACCATCTGTTAACGAATTAGTTGACTATCGACTTTTTTTTAGCTACGAAATATGTGAGAAATTTTAGCATACGAGAAATATGTAGTTTACACATATTTTGGCATCATAAATTATCAAATCTGGCGTAACGTTAATTTAATATAAACTAATAAAACCGGAAGTTTGGGGACTTTCAAACGATGTACACGATGGAGACCGAAATCACATGCTGACCTACACATAAAACGATCATTCAGTACGTCAACATGTTGTGATTAGCGCAAATCCGCAATAGTTGTCTCTCATAATCAAGTCTGTTCCTTCTAGAGTCTGCATTCGAAACAATCTGTTAACGAATTAGTTGACTATCGACGTTTGTTTTAGCTATTTAATATGTGAGACTCTAGAAGTCTGTTCCTTCTAGAGTCTGCATT